>NC_086377.1:44072115-44404663 GCF_036588685.1 Mytilus trossulus
AGAGACATATATATGTGTATATAAGTCTCTGCTCAGAGTAACTAGAGTTTTAATCAAAAAGTTGAGCATTAAACAGAGATTGTTTTTTTCAAATTTCAACAGACTTTAAAATCAGAAATTGAATATTCTCCCAAAGCATTATGTTAAAAACTGTTTAAAGAAAACTTTGAATTTGAAGACTATTTAGACTTAATAAAAGATAAGATAACGTTATGAAGGTTTAGAACTGGAAAGCATCGGTTACCTATAGAAACCGGTAGATGGCGTAGAATTATGAGACAGGAAAGTTACTGTGTACTTTGAAACTCTCAAGAAATAGATTGATGTATTTCACTTTATTCTAAACTGCACAGCTCTAACAGAAAGCAGAAGAGCTGTTTTTTAACCTTACTATGTAAGCCGAGTAAATGTTTCGAAATTGGGCACTTTTTTATTTCAAAAAATATTGTGATTTGAAAAAAATGTATAAATTAATTTGATTCAGAATTATATGTACAAATCAAACTTATTTTCTCGAGGAATAAATTGAATCAGGAACATATATAGTGTTAGGAATACTGTTCCCAGAGTGAATAGTTACTGAATACAAATCGATATCCTTGTTCTTACATAAAAGTAATAATTTTCCATCAGCGGAAAAGATAGTTACTTTTATTGTGTTGGAAGTTTATTGAGTTAGAAGAATCGTAAACATGTTTTATTTTCTAAATTCTATTTATTTACCCGGACATCGTAGAGTTTAAAATTCATTTTTTTTTTACCACATTGGACTTCATATTGTGTATTGAACACGAACGCGGACCTCGACGAGAACACCTGGATTGAAAGTTTGCTAACGTTCCGACCAATGAAATTCATACTATGTAACGCGAACTTCAACGAAAGCACCTAGATGAAATATTGTGTATTGAATTAGAACATGAACGCGGACCTCGATGAGAACACCTGGATTGAAAGTTTGCAATTGTTCCGACCAATGAAATACATTTTGATATGTAACGCGAACTTCAACGAAAGCACCTAGATACAATATTTTATTTCTACGACAATATTTTTTTTTTAGAAATTACCGCTAAAATATAGTAAATAGAAATTATGTCAGAGCAGCAATGCATAATTGTTTCTTTTTCCATTCTTGTTTTTTTTTTAAATAATGTTGATGTTGATTTTAATTTGGTAGGTAGACTTATATTAAATGCCCTAGCCGTAAATATACGGGTTTTTCTTTAAATGCATTAGACGTGAGAGAATGTCGACTTAGAGCAAGTCAAAATCGTTAAATCAAATCGACCTACCCATCGTTTTCGCTGACTAAATTTTATATCATATAAACAGAATACATGTTCATTTATAACAAGACTTTTTGTACGTCAAGGTGAATGACAGCACAATAATCTCTTTACAGAATCGGAACCACAATTCACAATTTTCGTATGTTGCTGCTTTTCCACAATTAACGCCCGTTTCACGTCAGTGACCGGTATTACAATTTGACACAGTTTTAAAAGTTCATTGAGCTGTTACATCACTTGCAATTTTGAGCAAGACTTAACTGTTTTTGTTTTAAATTCAACAAATGTCAGCATTATCTTCATTGATTTTATCATTTAACACGCCATTGTTTCTTATTACAAGCTACACATATCATTATACGGCTAAAGAATATTTGTTGTTGTCCGAAAATATAAGAAACATTGATTTAAACTATGCTTAAAATAAATAATTTGTGTAAGTTACTTTTATTTCCGTGTCTGTATTTAATGAACGAGTACACTATAGTAAGACAAAAAAAAAGAGAAACGGAAATATACAGGAATACATAAAGTTTCGTAAGTCATTGCAATGGAACATACGTTACTTACATGTCACGAGTTTCATAGCACTCCGCAAGTTTTGAAACGAATATGTGACACAAAGATCTACTGCATATGGGCAAATTAGAAATATGTTAAACATCTAACCAAGGATTTATATATACGTCTCTGATCTAACTTTTTCATTTTTAACAGATTGACAAGTTTTGCATTTCTTAAACCGTGCATCAATATTTTAATGTTTTTCTTTAAATTCCTTGTATGTTACGTGTATTGATCATTCGTGTGAAGATTGTGACTTTAAAAAGAATACATGCATTTATATGTATACAAGTCGATAAAGTTTGAAACAAATAAACGAAAGATACACCGATGTTGTTTTGCTTGAGTGATTTACCTGTTAAAAGCTCGGGTTCAACATGGTTTAAAACGAATTAATACCAGTTTGAAATAGTTTAACGGGGGCGTGGCCTATTTTTTAACGTAACTTACCATCAACTTGATTTCAATTGAACGACTGCAAGCGAATCTATTTGACTGGCATTAAAATGATTTGACATGCATTGAAATGAATTAAAAATGATTTTTATTTTTTGTCAATCTTTATCAAATGACGATTAATCTCATTTAAACAGCGTTAATGCGTTTTTGTCCGATCAAGTTAAATTCGGGTTACTAGTGAGTATAGCATAAAATTTGAAAACGATTCCCAATGGAAAAATAAAATGAAATAAAAGACATGTTACCAATTAAAAATTGTGATTACTTCATTTTTAAACATGATAGGGATATTATAATATATATTATCAATTTATAGCGTATCTAATATTGATCCTTTTGATACAAAAAAAAACTGAATCGATCAGAACATTTATATTGAATACATCGGATGACAAAGGAGAATATAACAGATTGTTTTTCATTCAAATGTATATCCTCGTTGTTACAATAGACTTAATACGCTAATCAGAATGATATATTATTTCAAAGTTTACTGAGTACATATTAACCCAAAAACAATCGCTGTATGGATTGGTATGTAAATTAATAGGATTTACAACAAACGTTATTTACTGGAGTGCAAACATAATTCATGCGATCCATGTATGAGCAGGCAATCTGTTTACAATTGGTATTGAGTTTTGTTATTAAGATTGTCCCGAAGGAGAGCCATCGATACAAAGATTCGGTTTTGGTTTGAATTTTTCTAAATGAAAAAATGAACAGAAACGATTTCACGCTCCAGTGCTAGCGGGTGTAATATCTTGCGTTTTTTTAATGTTTATAATCGTGGTCAAATTAACTACGCCGCAAGTCACCTTAAAATCAACATTTCACCGCATAAGTAATTCTAATTTTAAGATAAAGATCTCCTTTTAAAAGGTTACGCATGAAACATATATGCAAAAATAAAACCAATAGCAAAAAAGGGTGGATCTATTGTCTTAAAGAAATAGGGCATACTGATCAAAAATTGCAAATTTCGGGCTTGCAGAAGAAAAAATCATTTCTGTTTTGGGAAGATCATATTAACAAAACAATAATATTCAGATAAAATTTTATTTGCAGAAACTTATTGATTAGTAGTTATTTGTTTTAATTCCAGTACCAAATAATAATGGCATGTCACAAGAAAGTCATACAAGAAGACCGAATATCTGATTAATAAATCGTCGTTTTAGTTTGTGTACAGTCGATTACTATAGAAAAAACTAAAATAATAAATACACTAATCGGTGCAAAATTTGCATAAAAAAGTGTACAATATGTATTAGGTAATTTCGATATCGAAATGATTTGAAATGCTTATGTAATTTTTATTTTAATTTTTTAGGAGTATACCATTAAAAGATACGTTGTAAAATGAAAAATTGATGTCGTTAAGCTGAAAAACAAAACACGTTCAGCCAATTAGAAGACAAGTTACATCGAAAAATAAATTACTAACGAGTGTGCCTGGATTTTTGAAAATTAAACAACTAAATATTTGTACAGGAATGTATATATTAATTCAACAAATGTTGGTTGTTTTTCAACACTCTGATCTTTATTAGTCTTTTGGATATGTACACATGTTTGTTAAGGTGCCAGTTGAAGTTCTCCTACGGTTGGGTGATTTTCTCGCGGTGTAAAATACTCATTTGTTACCTTCTGCTGTTTTCAGGTTTTTGTTGGGTGGTTGTCTCTCAGAATATATGTTATGAAACTTGAACAATAGCCTCTTTCAGATTAAGACAGTACATCTGAAGAAAAACGTTCCAATCATATATCTCCTATATTTTACCGATATTTCCAAACATTTTTGCAAAAAATATACAAGGGTAAACAATCTAGTAGTTTTAAAAATTCAACGATTGGTAAGCAATCAATTTACAGAACAGGTAAATGTCAATGGTATTTTAAGTCTAAACAAAAGTACGTAGTACTAGGCTAGCGAAATAGTTATCAGAAGTAAACCTTCAAACATTCAGGTTCATCTGTTTTAAGCTATACCAAAATTTCGCACACATATATTTTCTTGAGTCGTTCATTGCAACTCTCGTCTTGCAATACTGGTGTACTTCTAATTGAAAATTTCCCACAACCAGGCTCACTATCGCTAGCATAACTTCCATCGTGATCGTTTAACTGTTCTGAAACATTGAATACATTCTTGAATGTTGCATTCGTTACCCATATTTTATCTTTAAGGCCAATCCACATATCTGTTTGACCTGAAAAAATATAAATTTATAGTGTTAAAACAATTGTTTTTCTAAAAATAAAACATGTACTATGTAAGGATTAGGAATAATTCGGTTGTATAAAGTGCCTAAATTTATAATGCGTTTTATTTGTAAAACATAGGAAGGAATGTTTTGCATTAACAAATGATAAAAAAGATAATTACTTATTAGTCATTTTCTGATACACGGACCAGTAAGTAGGGTTTTCCCTCCAAGCAAAATATTCAAAAGTTGTAAGAAAATCATTACTACAACAACTGATGTGGTGACTGAAAACTACAAATTCTGCAATGTATGGATTTGCGATAAAGTTAGAAAGCCACGTTCTAGTTAACCATTACAAGTACTGTCAATGTTTTTCTATCTCAGTTCAGTTACAGAGAAAAGTCGGTGTTTGGATTTATCGAACATTTGATTCCTATAAACGTATAATTATTTTTCTTTTAACATCAAAGTACATTTTTCAAATATGTATGCTTAACGTCGTTCTTTGTAATGTCCGCTGCTTTTCGGAACTTTATTTTGTTTAATGGAGTTCAATATAATAGTATTGTGAAGGCGTACTCACAACTTGTAAATTGTATAACAAATTCCCATTTAGACGGAGTTGTTAAGCTTATTAAATCTCCGCCATTTGTTTGGCAGTGGTTCCTAGCATCCTTCCAAGTTTTCCCGTCACTGTCCAAAAACATTTTCAGACACGTATTGGAGTGAATGTCGTAGAAATATCCTTTATCGGTGCAACCTGAATGTAAATAAAAAAGCCAACCAAGCATGTTAACCGTATTACGTTATTAATATAACATATTTTAGGTCAAGTTTGGTTTTGTTTAATTAAGTAAATACATTTAAAAGCATAACAAAAAATGTTTAAAACACAATACATTAACCAGATATAATCAGGGTTGCCACGCACTGTGGACAATGGATAATTTTATTCGAGGTGGAACCAACACGAAAACTGAAATGAATGTCGCAATACTTGCACCTTTACAGCAAGTTTAATAATCCTACTTATACTCATTGATTCGTCCATCGAGAGTTAGTATCCATATGTTCAAGGAGGGCTAAAGATACCAAAGGGACAGTAAATCTCATTAATAGAAAATAAACTAACCTTGCCGTGGCTCAACATATACACAAATTAAGCTCATTTTGTGGGTCGATTAAAAGGATCGACTTGTAGGAGGTGAATCATGGGATGACAACGCTTGTTGCAAATGATTTTTAAATATTTATCTCTATCAAGCTCAATTTTAGATATGATGCAATAACCATTATCCATGAAACTACTGACTATTCTTGAGAAAAAAAACCTGAATTTATAACAGAAAAAACAATGATATTGGGTATCCATCCATGACACAAAAATTGGTAAATGCAAAAAAAACCAAAAAAACACCAGACAAAAATTAAAGGACCACAATTTAAAGGGAGTGGTTATTCTTTATTTGACGAAAAGCTACTGCAAAAAAATTGTGACATACCAAACGTTAATAGAATAAAGCAAATTACATCATGTTATTTGCTCTTTGGTCGGGTTGTTGTCTCTTTGAAACATTCCCCATTTTCGTTCTCAATTTTATTCCTCTATACTTCTCGACATTTGAGACAAAATATGGCAAGGTTTGACAAATTTGTGTCCTTGTCTTTGCGATTTTAAAACAAATTCGCATCGTAATGACTATCACCATTATAGAACACAATTGATAAGTTCAGGTTGAACGCCTATTAATAAGGCATCCACAAGATAGGTTCCGTGAAACGGCAGAAGGAAGACGACAAAATTGAATCCCAAATTAGATGCCATTGACATATAACGGGTTGTTTGATTGAAACAAACAATTAGCATATAAACATGGCGTTTGTGACCTGCTAAAGAGTTGTTGCAATGCTACTTTACCGGCAGGTAGTATTGTCGATCTCTTAACGAATGACCCGTTTAAAAAAGTCCCCGTGCTGACCGGAGCTAGCTGCGAATTTATAAATCCCGCATAGCAAAAAATAAAATCACAGAAATACTGAAACTCTAAAAGGAAAGTTCCTAATCAAATGGATAATCAAACGAATGGATAATAACTGTGAAATTCCTGTCTTCATAACGACACTTTCCTAGTAGGAAATGGTTGATAAAACCTGATATTAAAGCTAGTTAAACCTCTCATTTGTATGACAGTCGATCAAAGGCACGCCAACATTCGATAAAATCTTTAGTATTTGTCGGAAAATTTCAAAGAAAGTATTCGTATTAAATAATCATAATAATAATGGTTGATTGTTAATTATTTCTTGTCATGGAAATGCTAGAAAAAAATTACACTGGAAGTAAGGCAAACAAAAATGCAATCAATCCTGAACTGTGGGAAATAGTTTAAGAGAACTAGCACATATTTTAAGAAAGGTTTGAATGATTCTTCCTCTTTATGTTTCAAAATTATACTCACCATCTTTGTAAATATTGTAAATCTCCGATTGTAATGCATTATTATTTATAACTGTTTCTCCTGCAGTCATGCATGTTTTTCCTATTTCATTCCATAAATATGCTTTGCAATTTGTATTGAAAAGGGATACGCAGTTACTTGCACATTGTATATCAGATTGTGCTGCGATTCTTTTATTCACGAAATTTTGTCGACAATAAATATTAATTTTTGAAAACCGATGTACTATCGGATTTGCGTTTTGTTGTATTGTGTACACATACAAAAGAGTAAGAAATATCAAAACCAGCATTTGTTTAAACTTCATTTCTTCTCCTTTCTTTAAGATGGTTTGCTGATTTCATGTGAAGACAGCGTAATTTGTAACTGATTTAAAAAGCCGTATCAAGCATGACCTTATTAATATTCCCCTAACAAAACATTATCTATTACAGTAAGAATTGATTAATTGTGATGAAGTCTGTTTTAAATTCAATTACTCGTAGTACATTGATACTTACAAATATATTTAAATATGTTCGATTTTTTAATTCTATATACAATTTTTAGTAATTGAAAACAAATAAAGAAACCACAAGGAAGTTGCATCTGGTGCAAGTAAATTGGGACCGTTAATTTTATTTAAACAACTATCCTGAAATGCGGATACGAATGTGAAGCAAAGTCTTCGTTGTCTGATGGATAGTGGTCTCGTTGGTATTTACATCGTATACCGGTATTCATTGTATTTGCATTGAAGCCCTTTTTTCTGGTGGATAGTGGTCTCAATCCAAAAGATTTTTAAAAATGATGAATCAAAATGCTACCTATCCCCCTTTCCGCGAAATGGCAGCGTACCTGCAAAATCGAATGGGGGATTCTCCATCTTCTTCTGCAGAGTTTTAAAATCCAGCTTTCCCTTTACATATAGCTTCGCTAGCTAGTGAAACTGTGTGTGTTGATTCACAACTTCGTGTTTGGGGATTAAATAAACTATAAAAAAATGAGAAAGAAATATGATAAGTTTGTAAATATGTCTTTGGTCTTTGAAAAAAGGGGTTGGAAGTTCCCCTGTCATTTTTATTTGCCCACTATAAAGGCTTTGCTTTGTAATTTGTTCGTGTTTTGCCAATGCGTAATCGGTTTATTAATCCTCAATCTAAAACCGATACTTAATCTATTACCACAACGTTTTTTCTCCCTCCTGGATTGCAAAGTAATTTCGTTATTGCAATGGTAATCTTAACCTAAAACAGAAAGTTTATTAATTCTTTATACTGTTCATAGTTTTAAACACCGTATGGTGAACCAACGCCTGTGTGAATCATTTTGATAGAGTCCCTGAAGTGGCGAACCATGTTGACCATAGCAAATAAAATTACAGACCATTTGAAGTGTTGTTGTCAATTTAAAGTATTATTCATAGTTTTGAACCATTTGTATTTAATATGTGTACGTGCGTATTGAATCAATTCGGTTCCGTTCCGATTACAATGTAAAATATTGATCGATACAACGTTATACAAATCATCTTGTTTGTATATTCTATAAACAGAATTTCAATTATAATTTGAAAGTCTATACTTCGTTTCGATGTATAAATATATTATATTTTCTATATTAAAAAAAGAGACAATTTCCGTTCAATGTAGTTCTCTACACGGTCAAAACTAGGATATGGTACATCCTACTCGATATATATTGATGGTGTACATTTTAGCGTTTCGCATGCATCTCTTCAATCACAAAATGATCATTCAACGAAACAAAGTGCTATTACATTAAATACAGGCAACAGTAATATACCGCTGTTCGAAATAAATAAATCGATTGAGAATAAACAAATCCGGGTTACAAACTAAAACTGAGGGAAACGTATTAAATATAAGAGAAATACGACACAACAGAAACACAATATTAAAATGTAACACACACATAAACGAACTATCATAAAACAATGGCAATTTTCCTGACTTGGTACGGGGCATTTGTGGCGCATTTTTACAATCAGACAAATTACATAAGTAGGATTTAAATAATTGACCGATGATCTCAGGCTAACATATGATTGCGCGTTTTGTCTAAACATGACTCATCAATGAAGCTTAGATCAGAATAGTTATTAAGCCAAACAGCTACAATGTTGCAGATCCTTAATAGTGGAGCGGCGGAGAGGACAATTTCAGAAATTTAAATTACCTAAATACCTCATGGATTTTTAATAGCTCATTGGAAAGCTGAAATCGTGTTCTTTTTTAAAATATGTGTCGTCAATATGAAACCTGGTACCAGTATGCCGAAAACCAAGGTTAAAGGTCATCACTTAACAAAATCCTATTTTCATCTCGAGAAACAATACCATTGATATTTTTTTCAAAATTAATAATCTATTCAATAAATTAAATGAGTATTAATATGTATCAATGTGTTTGTTCATACAATTTTTTTTTTTAGGACTTAACGTCAAAACAACGTTATATTTAACTTTTTTAAAGGTAGTCCATGATACACAAATTTTAAAGCCTAATAAAAACCAGTAGCATAATAACCTTGATATTTCACCTAGACAAATAGCATTTCTTCAATACTTTCGTAAAAAAGTGTTTAAAAGAGTATCCAAAATGCATAGTTTATAAATAAAACAATACAAATGTGCAGCCGTGCTAAATTTCCTTTTCAGTTTTCAAGGATTAGACATGTCACTGAGTTTTCCTTAAATGAACGTTCTCAATAAACGATACCTTTTAATATAATATAGTTATTGGAGTGGTAAACTACACAATGAGAGCAAGTATTTTGTAGAAATTATTCAAACATTAAGACATGAGCGTGTTGGTACTAAAAGCCATGATGAGTTTAATTTCGTAAGGAATGAAACGTGGAAAAAAACATAGCAAACCAAAATAAAGCTATCAAATATTGTTACAAGAATTATTTTCATGATAGTTCATCTGTGTCATCAGCTATATCAGCAGATACTGACTGGGCATTATTACAACTTCCTACATTTTGGCAAAAACATAAATCAGTGCAAGGAAGACCCTGCTCCTTGCAAACACATGCTTCCTGACATGCTTTTTTCCCCTTACACGAACAAATAAGATCTTGTAAAAAGTCTGATGCCATTTGTCCCTTAGAGAAAACTGGCTCAAACTTATCATTTTGTGCAGTTTTCCAACCAAAAGCACATGGGGAGCCATTATTTGGGTTGGTCAAATTTGCCGATACCCAAACTTTGCTTTGCCACATTGCACGCAGTACGTGTTGCTTGAATACGGATTCACATTGCGGAAGCTTTATAAGACTTTTATATTTATTGATAGCCAACTAGTGTATCAGCAAATTTAAATCGTTGTGACATTTCTTAAATTCGTATAAAGCAGCAACAAACTCCCTGGCAGCATCTACCGCACTATCAACATCATCGTGTGTTAAGGCTACAAGATTACTGAAACGGCTTGGCTTTGTTCTCAGGAGGTTGAATACCGAATTTTTACCGATTCCAAAAAACATTGAACTGAAATCAGAGCATGAACGACCGGTAGAATACCGGTGAAAACTGGGTCAATAGACGGAACAATGTCGTGAACTGGTATAAAACGTCTATTATCCTTCAAGCTACCTATTGAACCAGTTTGAACCCATAATTATTTTGTATTTTTAAGCCTTGGGTAGACATGTACAGCCAGAACAAGAACATCAGTATTATCTGATTTTATAACAATTCTACCCTTGACGTCTTTCCCAACAAACATTCCATCTGCGTGAAAAGCATGAAAAATCAGTCTGGTATCTGCTTCTTCATGGTTACACCGCAATGTCGGACAACTTATAACACTACTGTGTGTCAGTTTTTGTGCAATTTCCAGATCAGTAATACAACCAGCCATGTACAAAGCGTTTGGAAACGGCAAGTCAAATTTAGTATTTACATTTGATGTAACATATTCACTAAGGAAATGCAAAAAAATATTTTTTGTTTTGAAAGACAGACACAAATCGTTTCCAGCCTGGCACAAGTCGACTTATAATGACCTGGTAAAGTCCTAAATATCCTGTTTTGACGACCTTCGTTCTCTTTCACTAGATTTGACTGATAGTAATATGTCGTACCTGTCAAAAACATCAATAACAGTTTCACTTTGATGGTAATTGGGTAGAGCCCTAGCAACATAGTCATTGGTCAGGTCACCGAAAGTTGAACTTTTTTAACATGAAATGTTTGAACAATTGACATTCCATCTCTGATAAACACTGTTTTTGACTTATCAAAATCAGGAAGCACTGGAACAGACGAAACGGTTTCCTCGAGCTTGTGGAGCAACTCAGCTTTAACCGATTTTCTCATTGATCCGTCATCATTAAAAATTCACGTTGGGACTGGGCCAATGGGATGTTCCATGATCTTTTGAAGAGAGACGTCATCACGTGAGCTACTTAATGTCAAGGCTCTTCGAAACACAAGCTCTTGGTCAACATGAATGTGCAGAGTGTCTTCTGTACGAGAACGAAACGGGGTTTTCTTGGACATGTCGGCAAATGTTTTTAGATTAGACCACGACAAGGGACTATAGAAACTAGACTTTCCATCGGTTGACAATGCGTTGTTTTACAAAGGATCGAAAAAATTTATCACCTGTTTCGATCGCAGTGAGAAGAAATTTCTGAATATTTGGTGACACATGCATGCCCGTGGAAATGTTTATCAAGCATGCAGGGTGTAAACTGATATCAAATGGGTAAGTCATGCGTTCAGTTAGATGATTTATTAACGTCCTTACATGCTCCTCGTCGCGTTTCATAGCAGCTTTTTGAGATTGCCTATGCATATCATCCGCCTCGGACTTGATACCTGATCGAACGCGCATTGTCCTGGCAAAATCCGCAACGACATGACGAGATAATGACCATCTGATTAACGCAGATTTTGTCTAGCAATGTTTGATATACCCCCACTACCTTTTGAATCCTTGATCACAGTTTTTTTTTCCACGGCCATATCGCTCCTAATCTCGTTGTATCTCACAGACACCTGCCGAATGGTGAATTCACCATTGTCAAAATGTTGCTGAACCTCTTGTGGTAACTCTAACATATCTAGAAGGTAAACAGGTGCTCATCGTGAATAGTTTGTACGATTGTTGTTAAAAAAGTATGGTAGCATTTTAGAAATGGTATACAAATGCAGTTTCCAATGTCCTTCTGCTTTAATATTGTGTAATATTAGTTGGATGGCATGAAACAGCATTAACCAATATTTAAAAGTTGGTGATTTTTCACTTGCAGAACCACTATACTCTGTGAAAACAGGAGTCACATACTGCGTAAATGTTTCAGTAAGATTATCAACAGGCTGACTGTTACCAGAACATGCAGAAGATTCAAACTGTAAATTGTCCTCTTTTATCCTGCTCCACAAATGTTTTGGTACATCAGCCAATCAATCTTCTAAATCACTACATTGGAAAAACTGAGACAACAAATATGCATCAGTGCTTCATAGACAAGGGTTTACCCACGAACTGCGCTGTTGAACTGTTTGCCGCTAAGCATTTTTCTGCATAGACACCAGAATCAACAAGCAAGTTTTTCAGACCGGCCTCCGACCATAATTTTCCCAACGCCGCAATAAAACAAGACAGGGCATGAAACCACCGAGTCTAATTATATGATCAGCAAATTTGTCTTTTAGGGACCATTTGACTTGTTGAGCAACTGCATATAGCTGCTGATCCATAGTCTGAATTGCATGTTTTTGGCCCAACGTAGTCGCCAAATGCCGACAATTGTGTATTGCAGTAAATACAGTAGCAATGTCGCTTGGTTTATTGTCAATTATAGGACCATATGCAACAATTGTTTTATCTGGTTTAAAGTCAGCAAGTGTTCTGACGAAACCAGACCAAAATGGAACAAGTTTTTTGGTACAATAACTAGACAATTCATGTGGCAAGACAGATCCCTCTCTGCATATCATTCTACGAATAACCCATAACAAATCTGGAGTCTGACCGATTGAATCTGTACAACTGTTTAATAGTTTCAGTGCATTTTGACGTCGCAACGGTTCTGCCCTCATCTTGTTTTCGTAAAGGGTAAGCACTGCATCAGCGAGGATACTTTTTCGTCATAGACTAATGCTTTGTCCTGTTTCCGTTTAAAACCGTTGTCGGGTATTAAATCCGAATGTTCCATGTAGAACTAAATTTTGAAATATAGCACGCGCCATCGAGTGAAATGTGTTTTTTCCGTCAATCGTCTCGGTATTAATGTCAATATTGTCCACACCTTCTTGGATTAAGGAACCACAGTTAAGGCATTTGTACCACTTTTGATTTTGACGATAAACATTTTTCAGAAGTTGAATAATCGATAGACATGTTAAGCCATTAAAATCCCATGAGGTATTTAGGTAATTCAAACTCGTTAACTAAGCGACTTTTTTAACATTCGCCGCTCGACTTTAATGACATAATACTCCCAAAAAGTTGTGCCAAATGCGGTTAAGGTTATCTATGCATGGGATAAGAAAATTCGTAGTATTTCCACAAGCAGTATCATCGACCAAGTGGTGTAAATGATTATCAAATGCACCAGAATTATATTTTGATACACCAGACTCGCGTTTCGTCTACAAGCAACTTATAAGTGACGCTTAGATCAAAATAGGTATTAAGCCAAACGAGTACAAAGTTGAAGAGCATTGATGAACTAATATTCAAACAAGGTTGAGTCATATAAAGCTATGATAATCTATGACTAGGATACGAAAATCCTTAGTATTTCGAAAAAAAAATCATAACTGATATTTATTTCAAATACGGCTAATGATCACTCAATTGTGTATGGATTTACTTTAAAATCAAATTAATGTATATAGTCATAGTTCAGTATAAAGGAAGATAACCTTGGATAGAAATCAGATATAAATAGCATGCGACTTACTTGGTATCAGCTCGTTCGTCTTTTCGGTGGCAATAATACATTTCAGGCTTTTCTGTTAATAGACATGTTCACCATAAGCCGATACCGAAACCGAAACTGACACCGAAACCGAAAGCGATACCGATACCGGAATCAAAAGTAGTAGTGAGGTAAAGGATAAAAGTTAATGAGGTTAATTTACTCAATGTTTTTACTCAATTATATTGTTTAAGATATAAACACGATGGAGTGTTACTATAACTAATCAATTAATTTGAATCTTTCAAAAAGCTTAATTAAATTACACCATAACTATATAGACTAAAGCTAGTAATATTCAATTTTAGATGTTGATACTCTTTATCTTTGGTATACATTAATCATAAAGCAGGTTTCGTCGTAGAGATATAGCTGCGCAAAGTTCTACAACAGGTACAATATCGTTCTGACTATGTCTGTAAATAAAAGGGTTTGCCTTTATAATTATTCGTGTTGGTTATATTTAAAAATTAAAGATTTTCTAAATATATATAGTCGGTGCAATATTAGACATATTCTAGAACTATGCACAGTGCTTTCCCTTCGACATAACTAGCTTCATGATTAATGCACATCATAAATATATTTGTAACATGCATTATTTGTATTTAATACTCGTTGAATTTACCTTTGTGTTTTTAATATATTTGTGTAAATTGTTGAATTGAAATGATATTCGATCTAGTGTATTCAAATTTCAAAATATATAATGGAGTTGAGCTAGTTAAACATTCGGACATTTTACCATCTACATCACTACTATTTATTGGTTTCGGTTTCGGTTTCTGTTTTTGGTTTCGGGATCAGCTTATGGTGAACATGTTTTATTGTGGCGATCAATATTCATAGTTTGCGAAATAATTTGGCGAACGATATATATTTGATAACAAGTAATAGCTTGTCGATAAAAAAAAACTAGCTGTCTCTTAGCTGACGAAAGTGGCGAGTGTGCTCGCTTTGTAGAAAAATTAATTCAGTATTGCCTTGTATATCAATCAACACATTTTACCAAACACGTTATGAACCATTATATCGTTTAATGGTATTTGTCAAATAAGGTCCTTATCGTTATAATCCTTCAATTAGTCATGGTTGTAAATGCATAAAATATTTGTCAAACAACTTATTCTGTCTCTTTTGATAAGAAGGGATAAACAAATGTGATAAACTAATTGAAGACGTACCTTGTGTTGCCAGAAGTCAAAATGATTTCTAAATTCTAAGTTTTACGGTTTTTTATCAAAATTAAAAGTTTTAAACGTGTTTATTCATTACAATGTAGACTAAAATATCAGTTTAAGAGAACAACTTAAGATAAGACAACAATGGAACAAATTGATTTTATATTTTTTTATAGTTGGAGGGGGTAGAAGGAAAAACAATGTTGGACGAAAAATATATTGTATGTTAATTGGCGAAAATATATTGTGTTGTTGATAAAGGTCGCGGATAAATGTCGCGAAAAAAATAATTGACCAAATGGAAACCTTGGTGTCAACCATATTAATTCCCTTTAGATTACCAGAAATATTCTTTACTTAAAGCTACATTATCACGTCCTTAATGATCACGGGGTTATTATTAGATCCCTGCTTTTTGAACTGATGAAACTGTTGGAACAGCTTGAGTATTGTTCAAATATCATTCATTATGCTTAAGTATTTTATGCAACCCAATATTTTATGATTTCAAATGACTTCAATGAAACATTATAATTTGTACTTCAGTGTAACCGATATTTGGTCAGTTACGATTTTTGTTTTGCCATACTGTCTCTATTTTATTATTTATCGTATCAAATGTCAAAAGCCGGTCTTGATAGCTGTCACATCATGGGTCATGCATTGGCAAATTCAAACCACGATTCTCTTTAAAACAGATTGGTCTTTGGCATGACGTAGTTTTGATGAAAGCACAGGCTTACCCTTTATACAATATAATCTCCTACCATTTAGTCGTTCTCTGTTCAAATTTAATTTCACAATTTTACAGTCGGAGTTAATTGTGTAGTTCTAAACTGTATTCCTATTTTCCTCGGAAATATATTGTATAACTTATAGCTCTTTGATTCCAATTTGTGAAGAACTGAATTCGTTTCCTGTTATTTCAGGCTTAAGCACCCGTAGTCCCTTAACGGCAACTAATCCTTCGTAAACACGCTGGCTAATGAGAAATTGTGACTGGCTGATTTGTATTTTAAATATTTGATGGTTGATGTGTCTGACTAGACTGCTGTGCTGTCCAAGCGTTTTGAATTGAATTTATATCCATGACAATGTTGTTCAAGTTCTGAACTTGGTGTTCCTGGACAAACTTGACTGCCTAATGATAATAGTGTTCATGAGGGAAAGGATGTTTAGGTAGACTAGACTTGTAATGCTAAATGATTAGTATTAGGTCACTGTGATCTGAAATTGATTCACGATATTAAAGTGGTTGTGATTGATATTTCGGTTGAGTTCAGTGGAGCCGTTATCAATGTATGCAATATAAAAAAAGAAGATGTGTTATGATTGCTAATAAGACAACTATCCATAAAAGACCAAAATGACACAGACATTAACAATTATAGGTCACCCTACGGCCTTAAACTATGAGCAAAGCCCATATCGCATAGTCAGCTATAAAATGAGAAAACTAACGGCCTTATTTTTGTAAAAAATGAACGAAAAACAAATATGTAACACATAAACAAACGACAACCACTGAATACATGTTTTCTCGCTTTTAGGCAACTTGTTGGATGTCTGAACTTTTGTTGTTATGTTAACTTTTCATTTAGAAACCTTTTTTGTGTAAATATTGATTTAAAATTTGTGTAATTGTTCCATGAAGTTCAATATAACTAACATATTTAAGAAGAATCTCTTAAAAAAAAAATTGGTAATGAAATTTGTTTGTATTGACTTGTCTTCTGTTTGCGGCTTTTTTGGAAAGTACGTATATCTTCAACCGATTTAACGGCGCGTTTTTGGCGTATTGAATTTCAAACCTGATGCCTTTTGTTATCTATTAACCGTGTGTTTCTTTTTCTAATCCGTTCTCCTATTAATTTGTATTGTAGTCCTGTAATATTATAATGTTATTTCAATGTTATATTTAACATTACAATTAAAGTGCGAGGTTTGTCATGCCACAAAACCAGGTCCAACCCACCATTTTTATCTTTAAAAATGTCCTGTACCAAGTTAGGAAAATGGCCATTGTTATATCATAGTTCATTTCTGTTTGTGTAATATTTAACGTTGTGTGTCCGTTGTGTCGTGATATTACGATTGTGTAGCCTTGACCAGAACTCCACTTTGTAGAATACATTTAAAACCGTCAGAAAGGAAACCTTCAAAAACATTATATCACATTAATTAGTAATTCAAATTATAGCTGTTGAAGGTCATTATGAGACATCTTCTTTCTTACATCAAAGTCAATTGAACTTTGTTGTCTCATTTGCATTAACACCACAACTTGTTTTTATTTGATTATTAATACTTTGATAAACAGTGGCATATCCAGAAATGTTCATGAAAGGGGGACCACTGACACCCAAAGAGGGGACATGTTCCAGCCTTGCTTAATGGATTACCTATATACTGTAAACCAACTTATTGTCGCGAACGATTTATTTTCGCGACTTTCGCGATGTTAAAAATAACGCGAATATAAATCGTCGCGAATATGTAAACCTTGGACCTTTCCTTATTAAAATGAGAAAACTAACGGCCTTATTTATGTAAAAAATGAACGAAAATCAAATATGTTTCGCGATTTTAAAAATAACGCGAATATAAATCGTCGCGAATATGTAAACCTTGGATCTTTCCTTATTAAACTTCATCAAGAAATCTGAAAATCGCAAAATAAAAAAAAAGGGTAAAACGCGAAATAAAGTATCCGCGAAAATAAGTTGGTTTACAGTAATCAACGGACAAAAGGGGACGACCGTCTGGCCCCCTAATCGGCCTCTGATAACTCATCATTTGGATAAAGGGTTGTTTATTTTACCTTCACTTGTATCTCTGACATACCTTAGGCAAAACTTTGTGGCACAATTTACGACATTTGTTTTATATGGCTTTGTCATTCTCATGTATACTTAAAAGCATTTCCATAAAGAGACAACTTAGATCAATTTTAATTTATGAGGCGATATTCTGAACTCTTATTATTAGTTTAATATTTATTAGCGTATTACAAGACATTAAAGACACTTGTCAATTAAAATAATAAAACTAGAATAAAACATATTTACAATTAAAGAAATGTTATTATAATACTTCAACACAAGAAAGTTCTAACGTGCAATCAGAATGACTTATTGCAATTGATAGCGTATTCAATATTATAGATCTTTTGTCTAAAGCAACTCTGTCTTGCTCCGTAAGATTTATGAGATAATTAAAATCTACGAAACTATTGTCTTTCTTCTCTGTGTTTTTTTTTTAAATAAAGACGAAAGAATAAAAGGAATGATAGTTAATGCCAGACATAACAATCGCTATATAGATTGAATTGTAAATGAAAAGTATTTTCATAGAACGTAATTCAATAAGTACAATAATTTATAACGTATAATGCTCAATCTTTTTTAAGTCTATACATGTCATATATAGCATGTGTTATCTATTAAAGATTGCGTCTTCATTGCAACACGTTTTTCAGTTCTGTTTCTGTTAATACTCTTTTTTTTTTTTTTCCGAGAATAATTAAAAACGGAAAGTTCATTATCAATTTGCAAAATTAAAAGCTTAAACACATCAAATGAATGGATAACAACTGTCATCACTAGTAACCCGAATTTAACTTGATCGGACAAAAACGTGTTAACGCTATTTAAATGAGATTGATCGTTACTTGATAAAGATTGACAAAAATTAAAAACTATTTTTAATTCATTTCAATTCATATCAATTCATTTTAACGCGAGTCAAATAGATTTCTCTGCGGTGAATCAATTGAAATCAAGTTGGTGGTTAGTTGCGTCCAACTTATAGGCCACGCCCCTGTTAAGCTATTTCAAACATGCATTAATTCATTTTAAACATAAATGAGACCCGGGCTTTTTACAGGTAAATCACTCAAGCAAAACAACCTCGATGTATCTATCGTTTTTTGTTTCAAACTTTAAATGCGTACAGTCTAAGTAAAGTCATCAAACGAATGAATAATATACGTGACATGTTCATATATAAGGAATTAAAATAAAACATTAAAATGATATATGCATTCGCGGTTTAAAAATGCAAAACTTGTGAATCTGTTGAAAATAAAATAGTTAGATGTATAACATGATTTAAATTTGCTCAAATGCACTAGATCTTTATTGCAAATATATATATGCGTTTCAAAAATTGCCAAGTGCTATGAAAACTCGTGGCATGTAAGTAACGTGTTGTCCTTTGCAACTATTTATGAAACTTTATGTATTCCTGTCTATTTACCGTTTCTCTTTTTTCTGTTTTACTATAATAATTCTTTATTCCGTAAAAAAATATACAGCTCAGAGGATCACATACATACACAAATTATACAGTTTACTATATTGTACTCGTAGACACGGAAAACTACACAGAAATTATTTATTGTGTACATAATTCAAATCGATGTATTTCATATTTTCGGTATTGACTGTAAAAAGTGCTTAGTCCATTTTTAGTGAAATACAGAATTAAAAAATAACTCTACCTTTTTCATTTTTCTTTATTTTAGAGGTAAGCTTCTGACCAAGTTTCACTTATTCTGTCGCAAATCATTTACTAAAATAACCAATCAATGGTATTCTGAAAGAAGTTGATTTGTTCTCTGTGCGAATATATGAAATATTTCTCACTGAACGTTATGTTTGCAATCGATGATCAAATACAAATCTACAGTATTTATATGAAAGAGAATTAATAATATATTTTTTTTTATTATTATTCTAGGATTTGAAGGATCGAAATAATCAGTTCTACAAATTGGTGTTATTTAAAGACTTGAAATTTTACAATTATCACATGCATCCATGAAATTTTTATCGACGCACCAAACTTTTCCCTTTCATCGTGCATAGCTCATTTTCCGATTCACTGAAGTTTTCTGACGATCTTCTTACTTGTTCATTACAATCTAAAACTAAAATCCTACACAAATTGCAAAAACTTTTATTCTCCGGCTAGTCTGCGTAAAAGATAAATATTGCTTTGTTTGTGTTTACACAATGTTTTGAAGGGCCGATATCCAGTTTGGCTAAAAAAGAATTAATTTGCGCCACAAGTTAATTACGCGAATTTTTTGTTTGCATCGCTTGATCATAAAAACTCCAACATTCATTTGCTCCAATAAAACAATCATTTAATTGCGCAAATATTATAGACTTGTTTTCAAATGTTTCTTCTAAGTGCACTGGGGAGGTCCTTTTCGGTATTTACATGCAGGTACAGAAATCGCAAACTGAGCACTTAGACTGACAATAAAGTGCACGATAGACCTGATGAAAGGTAGAATTGACACACAAAAAACATGGCATACGGCAGGAGAAGTACATAATTTAGAATTTTAGTAATTATTAAGCTATTTAATAGTTGAAGTCAGTATTCTTATGTTACATGTACGTGTAAATAGGTTAATAGTTTCGAAGTGAATATGACACAATTGATAAAATTGAAAAAAGAAATGGGGAATGTGTCAAGTTACATTTATTGGCGCAATTCATATTATAAAAAAGAAGAGATGAGCGCGATTCAAACCGTTACAATATGACAAATTACACCTAACCGTTTTGACAAATCAGTAAATTAATTCGCCCGGGGATATACACCTGCCAGTAATCTACCTTCAGTATCTTTACAATACCCAGCCGTGTCATTTCCGTATATTGTACATGTAGATAGCACGTGTGATACATGTATATACACCAGAAATACCCATTCAAGTGATTTTTAATTTCAGAAGAACTCCATATCGGGTACATAAACATAAATAATCAATAATATGAAAAAAATGAATTAATAAGTTCAAATGTTGTTTTATTAAATGCACCTAGGTTAACTATCAATGTTGGACCTATGAGGTTCAACATTGCTATTAAAAGAAATATCCAATAAACGTTGAATGTAAATGATATGAACATTCAGAGTCTTATATTATAGGACTAGCACCTAGGTATGTATTTGTAAACTTATGTTAATTCCTTATTTCATGTATCTTTTTTTTTTGCTTCAATTACTTTTTGGTATCTTATTGACTTATTCGTAAATCGAAAAAACGCACAAATCTGAATAGAATCATATGGCATTGAACATGTTGAATGATTTCTCTAACTCAAAACTAGTTATACATGTACATGTAGATGCCTCTGAAATTAAATTTTTCTCGTTGGGTTGCTTGTTTATTAATTGACTTTTACGCTATATTCTTATGTTCGGTATTTGTGAAAACCGCTCATCTATCAAAGATACAAGAACTATAATACTTGTAAGTCATGAACATTGAATTTTAACTTGCTATCATTTTTCGTATACCCACAAACATAAAATAAAATGAAACACTTTAAAGCGGTTTAAATCATGCAATGCATTTTGAAAATATAGTTTTGAAAAACCGGTTATTTTTGTTTCATACTTTTTCTTTCCCTTTTCTTAAAAATTAGGACACGCGTCACTGGTTAATATAGAATAAAATTAACGGTACCAATTTTCTTGCACCCGATGTGCATTTCGAAAATACATGTCTCTTAAGTGATGCTCGAGGCCAAAATATATGTAATCAAAAGCTAATATAAAAGACGAAGAGCTATAATCCAAAAGGTCCAAAAAGTATAGCCAAATCCGTAAAAGTAATACTAGCGAACCATGAATAATCCCAAACAACAAATTTTTGATTGGTTTGTCACACTTTGGTTTATTTTCTTTGGTTACATCTTCTGAAATCGGACTCGGACTTATTTTGAACTGAATTTTAATGTGCGTATTGTTATGCGTTTAACTTTCTACATTGGTTAGAGGTATAGGGGGAGGGTGGAGATCTCACAAACATGTTTAATCCCGCCGCATGTTTGCGCCTGTCCCAAGTCAGGAGCCGCTGGCCTTTGTCAGTCTTGTATTTATTTTAATTTTAGTTTCTTGTGTACAATTTGGAAATTAGTATGGCGTTCATTATCACTGGACTAGTATATATTTGTTTAGGGGCCAGCTGAAGGACGCCTCCGGTTGCGGGAATTTCTCGCTACATTGAAGACCTGATGGTGACCTTCTGCTGTTGTTTTTTATTTGGTCGGGTTGTTGTCTCTTTTACACATTCCCAATTTCCATTCTCAATTTTATTGCTTATATTATCAATATTACGTATTGTTTTCGGCTGAGACTACTACATGTATGACAGTAATAGTAGCCTCAGTTTTCGGCAATATTGAAACAAATTGAATATCCTTAAGAAATTGAATTGCTTCTTTGTTTATTTTATATATATACGGAAAAACAAGGTGGATATTTAATCATCGGCTCTCGTGAAGTTTTCTTGTAGGTTAAAAGAAGGGGGACAGTATACCTCTAAGTAATAAAACTAAAAGATTGGTATTCTTTAAATTGTATAACTGTCTTATTCTGGCTTTCTTCTCAATTTTAGAATTATATTGAGAATCACGTTTTTATGCCAGAACTTTTATTATTTGTTAAATCAAAGACATGAAGTAGATGTATTCTTTTTAGACCAAAAATCTACCATACGGTATTCCACATGTACGGTGAATTAAATTATTGACAAGCATACCACATCTTCTTATATTCATTCGTTATTTGATGAAGATCTTCATCAAGCCTAAATAAATAAATGATTTTGAAAATGTACTTATTGATAACTATACAGCTTTTAATTCTAATAATTATCTAACGTTGAATTATTATCAGCGGAGACATATGCACACTAAGACTAAACTGGTTTATAAAACAGACACATTATTATTGTCATATTTAAATGTAAAAGTGTGTTTTTATGTAACAAAACATTTGTGAATATTTACCACTACTGTTACCGGCTACCTTAAGAGATCAGCTAACATCAGCTAGTCTGTCGAGCTTTGAATAAACAAATTCAAAACAAGACAAGTACATAAAATGCATATTTTTAATCCCAATCTTAATACAGAAACAGTTAAATTGTTATTACATATTTTTATGAATTTGATGAAATCTTTGTAAATATACAATTCCTTGGCAGCATGTATTCTTCCATAGTGTGACCTCATTTGAAATAAAGGAAAAAGAAGAAGAAAAAGAAGTCTGGAATTCTCGCTATGTGTTTAACGGTCTACATATTATAGTGTGTTATCGATCTAGGTGTTCTCGTTGAGGTCCGCGTTCTAAATCAAAAGCATTTCATTGGTCAGTAGATTTGCAATCTTTCAATACAAGGTGTTCTCAATGGGGTCCGCGTTCATGTTTGAATAAGATAAACTGTATAGCCAGTCAAGGTTATAAAACTTTCATGTGTTGTAATAAGATAAATTATATTGTAAGTTTTCTACTCAAAGTTAACAAAATAGAATTTAAGCTGTTTTATAAGTATATATATGATGATGCCTCGTTTTTATGAGATCGGAATTCTTTAAAATAAACTTATTTTTTCATCCATAAAAACTTTTTATTTGTTATGTAAACGGAGAGCACGTATCTACTCTACAAATTTATATCGTCACCACCGGGATTCGAACCCCGGTCGTCTGGGTGACATTCAGTGCGTTAACCCACTGAGCCAAAGAGTCGATTCCCTAGCTCAATTGATTAGAACTGGCTTTATATGTTCTACCTGTACTGAGGGGAAGCAACCCCGCTACACTATTCCCCACCACAAGAGTCATCATATCTTCATATATGACTCTTAACAACACAAACCCTGGCTATACTCCATCGTGGATTTTTGGTCGGGCGCCAAATGTAACCAGAGAGCACGTATCTACTCTTCAAATTCATATCGTCACAACCGGGAATCGAACCTCGCTCGTCTAGGTGACAGTCAGTGAGTGCGTTTATCCACTGAGCCAAGGAATCGATTCCCTAGCTCAGTTGATTAGGACTGGCTTTATATGTTCTACCTGTACTGAGGGAAGCAACCCCGCTACAGTTAAAATACACTATTTCACTTTTTTTAAATGACAACTTATAATTACCGGTAGATTTGCAGATATTGACACCTGTGTGATGGATTAGCATTAAAATGTTCCTGTATTTTTATATGAAATACTTTATAACATAATCTTGGACTTGTACAAGTATATATATGCATCTATAAGTCCAAGCATGTGCATACAGTAATGCATGTATGTATACGCATGAGTTTCTCGCTTCATTGAAGATGCCGTAATATAGGCCTTCTTCTTTTGTCTGCTCTATGATCGTTTTTTTGTCTCTTTGACACATTCCCAATTTCCATTCTCAATTTTTGTAATATACGACGGTATATTGTTCCTGTTTCAAATACCATGTACATGTACATATATAAGGCTGTGAAAGTAAATAAATGGGGTTTACAGAAATAAAGATGATAATGGGATAAGCACTTTAAATGACAGAATAAAGAGATGAACATATAAAGAATAAATTAAATGATTCATGGTTGCTTAACGCCCAGTTACAAATATTACACTCTACCCCTCCATCATTTTGTCCATCTGATGAGTTAAGCCTATTTAAACTGATTTTTATAGTTCGTTATTATGTTGTACATGAACTGTTATACCACTGACCGAGAAATTATTTATGTATTTGCCTGTCCCAAGTCAGGAGCCTGCAATTCAGTAGTTGTCGTTTGTTTATGTGTTACATATTTATTTTTCGTTCATTGTATTTGTTATATAAATAAGGCGGTTAGTTTTCTTGTTTGAATTGTTTTACATTGTCATATCGGGGCCTTTTATAGCTGACCATGCGGTATTGCCATTGCTCATTGTTGAAGGCCGTACGGTGACCTATATTTGTTAATGTCTCTGTCATTTTGGTCTCTTGTGGACTGTTGTCTAATTGGAAATCATTCCACATCTTCTTTTTTTTATATTCCTGTCCTTTTAAAATGCCCATAATAGACATTTCATAATACGTTAAGCTTAACATTTTAATCTATAAATATCAAATAGCGAAAAATGTATATATTTATTCAATAACGTCAATGTTGCTGCAATAGAATAACGACAATGTTGCTGCAATAGGTGCCAAAAACATCAACAATATTTTATTGAAAAGAAACGGCATTTTATTTCACTGGTTCTTAAAGGAAAAAAGATGTTTCATTTCATTTAGTATACGGACACTGTAAATTTTGTAAATTAGTAAAAATTTGTTTATATTTATCTATTGTGTCTTATACGTAATTCATTTTCTTTTTAAAGATTGATGCATACATGGAAATGTTTAAATGTTTTGTTTAGTTCTGTGATTCTCATTTTATGTTTGTATGTGGTGAGACTTTAAAATAATAATAATGATAAAATATTGAATCTAAAAATATCAGAAACTATAAACTTTTTTAAAATTTATACTTGAGTCAGAAAATTAAAACCAGCAGTGTCAAACTTTTTTTTTAAGCTGACAAATGTTTTACACTCAGCGGGCTTTCAATATCATTGACATACTATATAGCACTACTCGCAATATACATGTACATATATTTTGGACATCTTATCAGTAATCTCTCCAATGTTGAATTCTATGTATTATAAATACTCGCTCATTAGGCAAAGTCATATTCTACAAAGATATTTTCAATCATTTTAGTTCTGATAAATACCATTACAAATAACATATTTGCCTCAGTCTCCTGTGTGAGGATATTCGATTGATAAAATACAATAAACAATTTAAGGTTGTCAGGTAAATGTGGATTACGGATTAAGATGTTAGATGTCAAACTTGAATTAACAAACTGAGGTGAATTTAACCCGAATATGTAGTTTCTCTTCAACAGTGTTTTAGTTCCAAGTTCTTTATTTTCATTTAAACTAAATTAATTCGAATGATAGAAAGATCTAGATCGAACTTGCTTTGCTTAGTCGAAGGTACGAATATAGAAAAATCACAGATTTATATTAAAACTAAAAAGTCCTAGAACAGTTGAAGAAATCATCAGAATTTGTTTATTGTTAGTTCTTTTGTACATGTATAACTATAATGCGAACCCGAAGTTGTGAAATCGCAATTAAGCATGAATTCTTTGGAAAAGCGACGTTTCTATGAAAACCTATTGTCAATTTCAAGTTATGTTTCGAAATCATTGTAATATATGTCACTGGACGTTAAAATTCAATCCTTAATTTCGTCTTCGTCTTCGCCAAATAGTGCTGTTGGTTTCTTTTTATTATTATTACATACTAGTATACATGAATACACCACAAGTTATTCCTACGTAATCTCATTTAGATATTTAGTAGTTTAAACATATTTTATTGTTCAAAACAAATGGATTAGATATTTAGTGCATGCAAAGTAAATTTTAAAGATGAAAGTCGTATAAGTTCGATAATTCTTCAAACTAAATATAAACTGAGAGTACATGTATAACTGCCATATTCCTAATCCTCGACATTCATTTGTGTAAATGAAGAAAAAATAACAATGATTGGCATCTGTGTGAATCTACTTCTCAATCACGCTTCATAAATATATTACAGAATATTCAAGATTTACAACTTTTCTTGAATATGATGACCAATAGAATAAACCATGCAGCAGATTTCAAAATAACCCAATTAATTTGTGTGTGAATTATAACAACTGAAACCGTAATGCTGTTGTAGTGTACGTCGATCGTTTCGATCGTTTCTGTAATGAAAGCGTATGGCAACCATACTATCATACTTAGTTCAGTCAAAAGTACACAACAACACTTTTGTTGTGCAGTATCCGCTCAGGAACATACATCTTGCTATTGTACATGGATTGGTAGAAAGTGTTACTTTTCAACTGTAGTCCATTTGACATCAAAGTATCATACAAGTACGGAGGCTAGGATTTATAATTCGGCTAGTCTAGATGACTTCGTGCAATATCCCCGATCCGTATTCATTTTAGTTTAAAGATACATAATTAAAAAAAATTAAGAACAACCTGCAACACATTTTATTTGATGTCACCAATGGTAAACATGTAAAATGAAAGAATAACTTACTATAATACCAATATAAACTTTTGTTGTATGTTTATATACAAACCAAAATCACTACTAGACTAGGTGTTGACACGCTCAAATTAACAAAATTGTGTTTAAAGAACCAATGCACCAAATTGATTTTATAGGATTTGGTTTAACATTTAAACCTGTTCAAGGAATCGTTATCAAAAAATTATTAAAAAAAAGTAGGAAAAATTCGGCTTACAACACGAATATTGTTTAAAGAATAGTACCAAGCATGTGACAAAATGACCGGGTATGTAACAGAGGTGTCGGAATCACTGATGGATTGGTGGATAGTTACTGTTTGTATAACGTTCAGTGACAAGTATCTCGTGCGCATATTGCAATACCAAATTAAACTAAGTTGGGCAGACGACAAAAGAAAAATTTTGACAAAGTTGATTTCCAAGTGTTATTTAGGAAGTCAAACATGTATATAGAAAGTAACTGATACTATTATGTTTTTTAACAAAATAAAAAGATCACTATTATTTATTGAACAAAATAAGAAGATCAAAACCGCTAAAAGAAATTAAACCCGATGAATGACACTCCTTGTTGTTGAATTTGGGTTTGGCTGACCTTAATTTTTTTGAAAGGGGGGGGGAGAGGGGGATTAATTGACCCTTAAAAAATAACAACATTGCACGCTTATAGTAATTTGAAGCATTTATGAAGAATTCAAATATAATGAAACGTATTATATTTTTTTCCGAATACAAAACAAAAGCAAGTCTGCCCAAAAAGTATGGGTATTTCCGAAAAATGTATAGTGTGTTCATTAAAAACGTAAACCAGAATGCGTACAGATGTCTCTACTTATAACAGTCACACATCATTTATAGAAATAAAAATCAGCGATTTATCATTCATGCAACATTATTTTGTCGAAAGAGATCGAGATGACCTTATCAGGTAACTCAAATTATCGGATACTTGCTTTTTTCCGGAACATGTTATAGTTAATATCGGAGCCATAAAATACATGTATTATATCTAGGCAAAGTCCGAGATGATATTCTCTGTTAATATGCTTCCTTCATTTAAAGTCTTGTTTTTCTTAACCACTTAACATCGTATATCAGGAGCACTGCTGAAAATAATCTTTCACAAAAGTTGTAACCTTTAGAACTTGTATTTCAGATAATTTAACCACATGACAAGAAATTATACAATAAACATTGGTCACGCACGATAGATTCTGATGTAAGACACGTACCGTTACATTACCCAGTTTATACGCATCAGCGCACACAGTTTTGTCGAATAGGCCAGTTGATTGGAGGAAAGTTACCAAAAATCACGCCTACCTTTAACTATCATCCAATCAAACGCCTTTGACATAAATATAAATAATACATGGGTAATATTACAGAGATTTTGAAAAATGTTAAGACTCTAAATTCAAACTTAAAAGTATAGATTAATGCTCGTAATGCATTTTCGCATTTTACAATAAATTTTATACATTCTTTCACCTATCTAGCATTGTCTAGTGAGGAAAAAATACAAATTAAAAAAAATTGCAAATTACAACTTTTTCGAATTATATTGCACAGTTTGTGATGAATGGGTGTCAAAATGTATTAAACAGAAACCCAAAGACCAGTTTCAAGAAGAATTCTTTGCTTTTATTGCAGAATCTCATAAAACATAATGTTGTCGTATTTTCAAAAAAAATAATCAATTTGAAAACTACTTTTCCTTTTTACCTTTCTAAATTCATATATTACGCAGATATAGATGTGGTAGTTGCCGATTAAGTCTAGAAGGTGGCAGGATTTTCACAGAGAAGACAGAATATGTCGTCTATGTGACACAAACAACATTGATGACGAGTACCATTACATTATGAATTGTAGAACATTTAAACTATAGAAAATGAAGTAAATGTTTAAGGAACTACTGTTAGTCAAACCCTTGTATCTTTAAAGCTGATCAACAGTTAAACTCCTCAAATATTGTAATATTAGAAAAACTATGTAAAAGTCATAAATGTGAAAGTCTGTAGCTACTATAAATATGAACAGGAATAAAAACGCTGACCATTGATAATTTGTATTTTTGTTAAGCTCTGACTTTGTGTTCGATTAGGTCCCGTGTACGTTTACTCCATATTCCTTTATTTTCTATAAAGGCGTCTGTCTTGACAGTAAGTTGACACGAGTTAATAAGTTAAACCCTTAAATGTAAGACACCAGATGGAAATACTCAAAAGGGAGAGCCAGTTTGGTATTCTTTAATGTTAGAGTTCAATTCTTCATGAAGAAACGACTATATGTTTTCTGTAATTAGCATCGAATCATATCTTCTAAATTATATTTTTTTCGCATAATGTTTGGATATTGGTGGACATGCATCATTGCGAAACCAGACATTTACAAATGAAAATTAACATTTAGACTATAGCCATTTAGCATGTTTAGTAGGACAGTAAATGAACAATCATCTTTTTCATCTTTCAATTCATCTTTTTGAAACCCCGGTTTTGTATTACCACTGACCAGTTCAGAAAAGACACTGCTTGTAACCAATCTAACATGCTATTATTTCCTTATTTTTATTCCGTGTCTATATATAGTCTTGATCGGGGAGGCAAGATTTATTTTGTCTGTTGGTTGCTTGGCTAGCGTAAACTAATCGATTTACCTCACATTTTGAAGTTGGATGGAAATCGTTTTTAAATAAATGCCGTACCTTTGAACTTTGGTTTCCTGTCGGATTTTTCTCAATTTTAAAATGGGAAGCTTTATCATTTGTTTTGCATAATTATTATTTTTGACTTGCAAATGAACGATTAATAAATCTAGTCCCATGTGTGCTAGCGAAATGTCTTTAGTGTAATCTCAGGGTTTATTTTTTATTTCAACTTTTACGTTTGCATCAGGACGACCTAAAACACGAAAACTTTTTTTTTTAAGAATGACATTCGTTACTTAAAAAAAAACACCGCTTTTATCTTGTATTTATTTTTTGGCAGTAAATGACCGGTTTCTTAAAAAAAAAATTCATACAATCGACTGAACGAAGTATAAGCTTCGGGAAAGTCAAGGATTAATTCGTAAATCTTAAAAAAAAATCGAAAATTTACGGTAGTTAATGGTCGAATTGAAGCTTAATACCTACCAAAAAATCTCAATGAGCGAAAAGACTTTCATTTAAGTAATCTCTGGTGTATTTATGATGGCTTGGTTTGAAGCGAGAACAGACGAACTATGCTTACTAGTGCTGCATAAAAAACCATGAGGATATGGTTTGTCCTTTATGAATCTATATTACAAATTTGACTCCAATAAGGATATTTTTTGTCTCATAGAAAAATCGGTAGTTTTTACGGATAATTTATTTTTTTCGATTTTTATCGGATATAATAGTTATTTTGAAAAATACAAACGATAATTATTTATTAAAGTTTCGTATGCATCATAAATCAAGCTCCGGCAACTTCTGACTTGTTTTTATATGAATAGTAATGATTTTCATCGGAGAAAAAGGCCAGAAAAAGATAGATATTTTCGTCGCGGTTGGAAGATTAGTAAAAGTGTTATTTTTCTAAATTCTGTTTGTTTAATCGGACATCGTAGAGTCTTAATTTAATTTTTGTTTGCCGAACTGGACTTCATATTGTGTATTGAATTGAAACATAAAGCGGCCCTCGATAAGAACACCTGGATTGAAAGTTGGCAAACGTTCCGACCAATGAAATTCATTTTAATATGTAACGCGAACTTCAACGAGAGCACCTAGATGAAATATTTTATCTATACGACAATCAGTTTTAACTTAAAAATTTCCGCTCAAATATATAGTAAATAAAATTATATGAAAGCAACAATGCAGAATGTTTCTTTTCCATTTTTTGTTTTTTTAACAATGTTTATAGTCATTTCAATTTGGTAAGTAGACTTATATTAAATGCCAAAAACGTTAATATATGTTTTTTTTAAAACATTAAAAAATCGTGAGAGAATGCTGACAAATTGCCAGCTAAGGTCGTTAATCTTAAATCAACCTACCCATCTTTATCGCAGACTAAAATTTAGCTCATATATACAGAATACATGTTCATTTATTACACGTACGTCAGGGTTCATGACAGCACAATAATCTTTTTACAGAATCGTAAGAAAAATATTTTTGTTTGATATTTGCTTCTCTTCCACAAGTAACGCCCGATTTCGCCAGTGACCGCTATCACAATTTAACACAGTTTTAAAAGTTCAGTGAGCTGCTACTTCATTTAGAATTTCGAGCATGACTTTCTGTTTATCATATTCAACAAAATTAAACGTCAAAATTATCTTCATCAATTTTATTATTCAACAAAACCTTGTTTTTCATTACAACCTTTTCCATATATCAATATACAGCAAGAGAATGAATATTTGTTGCTTACCTGAAATATAATTTTAGATACATCGATTTAAATTATGTACACAATAAATAATTTCTGTGTAGTTTTCCGTGTCGACACTTGATTTACGAGTACAATATAGTAAAACAGAAACGGTAAATATATAAAGTTTCGTAAATAGTTGCAAAGGACCACACGTTACTTACATGCCAAGAGGTTTCATAGCATTCGGCAATTTTTGAAACGCATATATATATATATATGTGCGATAAAGATCTATTGCATTTGAGCAAACTAAAATTATGTTATCCATTTAACTATTTTATTTTCAACAGATTCACTAGTTTGACATTTTTAAACCGCGCGTGCATATATATTTTAATGTTTTTATCTAAATGCCTTATATATGCACATGTCACGTGTATTATACGTTCGTTGTTTAAATTGTGGAGCATGTGATTTTAAAAGACTATACGCATTTAAAGCTTGAAACAAAAAACGATATATATATACACTCGTTTTGCTTGAGTGATTTACCTGTAAAAAGCCCGGGTCTCATCCATGTTTAAAACGAATTAATGCATGTTTGAAATAGTTTAACGGGGGCGTGGCCTATTAGTTTGACGCAACTAACCACCAACTTGATTTCAATTGATTCACCGCAGAGAAATATTTTTGACTGGCGTTAAAATGAATTGATATGAATTGAAATGAGTTAAATATAATTTTTAATTTTTGTCAATCTTTATCAAATGACGATCAATCTCATTTAAATAGCGTTAACACGTTTTTGTCCGTTCAAGTTAAATTCGGGTTACTAGTGCATATTCATGACTAAGAACACGCATGTTCTGATGTGTTTTATAGCTAGCTCAACCTAGCTCAACTTCTTGGTTGTATGACAATCGCCTTGTTGATCCGTATTATACACGAAACAAACATAATTATACCACCAATCGACGTTTCTGTATAAAACATATTCTTTCTCGTTGCACTTAAAATAGGAGACTATTTATTGGCTTTCGAATACAACTTATTTCAAAATAAAGAATTACCACAAACTGTGCATCTTTTCTAACCAAGGGTTACGATCCCTTCCGCTCCTCTCCAGACTTGGCAGATTGGGCTACCATACGTGATAACAATGTTGCGCCATACATCGGTTGATAGAAATTACGTCAATTCCGAATACATTATTATTGACTAATGGTAGCACTTGATGCACTTTAGTGTTGAGGCGAAAACACTTTGTGAAGCAAGAAAAGAACACAGTAACATGTAAAAATTGATTGAAACCGTTTAAATTGTCACTATATATCGTCGTATGTTTTGAAGTGTAAAGACTTTTCAAAAAATTTCATATTTAAATATTAACTTATATTTTAGAAATTTTGGATATAATCCGTATCGTGAAGAAGATATGGCGGCTGTAAATTTGAACAGTTTGGATGATAACTTACGGAAACAGTTTCTGAATTAACTTTTTGGATAAAATGTAACCAATTTAAAATGTTCGAAAATAATGAGAATATAAAATGTGTGATATTGTTGTTTATAAACAGATAAAAAATTATAGGACACTTATTCTTCTACAAATCGAAAAACGTGAATGATTGATAACAGTTTACCTTACGTTTAGTATTAAATATTTCAATGCAGGTTTTAAGAAAGTGAACACTGTATGAACCTGCATTGTTGAAGTTTGCAATTATAAAAAAACATCCTTTGTTTAGGGGTACGTGTAAACTTTCACTTGTTTAATGTTTTGTACTCCGTAGTATAATGTCCATTGTGTAACGTTTATGTTGTGTAGTTGAATTTAAATAGAAACTTTTTGGGGTAAAGATCAATTAGGAGTACAAACTTCATAGATTGTTTAGAATCTGTTTTAAAAATTAGGACATATTGAATGATAAAAATATTTTTAGATTTATTTTGTTCGTGTTGTACTGAAAAGGAACTTGTTGATTTTTAAAATTTATCAACTTTAAGGTAGGCTGGTTTCAATCTTTTTTAATATTCATCATTTTTTGTTTTTGTTACAAAATATGTACATATATCAATACTTGTTCATGTCAACGGAAACGTGTGTATGTTTCTATATTATCTAAATTAAACTATTCAAAAACAAGCACTTTCGTTCATCTGTCAACTAAACAAAAATTTCGCACACATACATTTCTTTAAGTCGTAAATTACAACTTTCGTCTTGCAATACAGAACTACTTGACGTATACGCGTATTTTCCGCACAATGGCTCTGTATCGGCAAGAAAACCTGAGTCATACTGATTGAAGTCAAATGTTACATTAAATACGTTCATGAATATTTCATTGGTAACCCATTTTTCATCTTTCAGACCAATCCACATATTTGTGCGACCTGAAAAATATGAATTTGATATCGTTGTATATTGTTTACAATTGTAAAAGTAGCCAATACGGTATTTAGTTTCCGTGAATAACAGTTATTTTCTGATTATATTACATATGATGTATCATTATTCTTGTTTTCATTGGATAGTACCATTACTTGTTTCAAATAATATTTCATCAGTCTGAAGCCTTGTTCTTATATTTTTTTAAATAAAAATCTGTAACGTCACACATAATAAGCATGGCGGAAGCGCCGCAGAATACGAACGAAAACAATACCTTTAACATATTTTATTGTTCTAAACAAATGGGTTAGACACAAGTTTTCAACTTATACGAACACATTGCAAGTAGCCTTAAATTAGTTCAATTTGAATTCATTTCTGTTCAAAACAAGACATAAATGTTGTGTTTTTGTTAACAATATAACAAGTTTACCTTATTTATATTTTTTTTAATAGCATATTAAAAGTGTGGCAAAATCAAATGTAAAAATACACAGAACTTTCAATTAAATTTCTCTAGTACATTATTAAAGTACTATGAAATAAAAAAGGACTTTCACTCAGTCAACATGTTATATACAAACCTGTCAGATTATATTGACACTCGAACTTTGTCCCGATCAATTTAATCTGAACAGGTCCATTCATTATGTATCGACCTTGTAAAAATTCCATAATTGATAAATATGATAGCCAACTATATGCAGAAAATAGTTCATATCCCTTTATGTTGTTAAACAGAAGAGGTGGGATGTTGTAAACATGTTTTTTTACAACTGATTGACAGATCCGTCACTGATGGTGTGAGTCAAGGCTCCATGTTGAAGGCCTCACATTGACTTATAATGGTTTACCCTTCTAAATTGTTATTTGGATGAAGAGTTGTCTCATTGGCACTCATACATTCCCCACTGCACTTTATATTTTACGGTATAGATAGAACTACTATTGTAATGATATACTTACAACTTGTAAAGTTTGAGACAAACTCCCATTTTGCTGGTGTTGTTAGGCTAATTAAATCTCCGCCATTATCTATGCAGTGCTTTCTTGCATCAACCCAAGTTTTCCCTGTTTTGTCCGCAAACATTTTCAAACATGTATTTGAGTACAGGTCGTAATAATATCCTTTATTCGTGCAACCTGATTTCAAATTAAAGGTTTAATGTTTTAATCTAATAAAACGGATACACTGTTGAAATTAAAGAAAAAAGTGGAATTCCTTAAGTGAGAGAATGAAGTTGGTTTGTTTGAATTATTTTCAACTATTTCTATAAATAGAATAATTAAAATGTATGTGTGCTTAACAAGATTCCGTTGGTTTGGTTGGCTGATAACGAGCAAGCTTCATTGAAAAAGAAACCTTAATTTCACCATTTATGATACCTTTGAGATGACAGGTGTTTCAATATAAAAATATACAAGTTACAAATTAAAACGTCTTTGTGTAATTCTATTGGGGTGTAAAATGTTGGTTTGGCACACATTTTTAGAATAAGCAATTCCACGCTTCATACAACATGTGATGCGGTGGTCAACACTGTTACACAAGATCAAGACAATAACAAAAAGAACATTCATTACTTTTATGTAGGTGCACATTTCAAATTGGTTCGATATTTGCATTTATGTTTATCTTACGTGTTTGTGCTGAAATAACAGTGGTGCTTCAATATATTTATATATATCAAAATTAAAAAAAATAATTCCAAACAAGTAATTTAAAGATGAGCAAACACATGTATATATTTATGGTGTTATATACAAACTCTATCAGTTTTCAATAGCAAACTCGACAGTGCATTATCCAGGCAAATGTCTCCTTTTCACTTTTTAAATTACGTTGTATAAAAAGGGGATAATTTTAACGAAGTAGAAAGGGACAGTTGCATGGTTCCATATAATTGTGTTTAAAGTAAATACCTACATGTTGTATATAATTTCACTTGTATAGGGTTTTTATGTATTGTCAAGAAATCATTGGGCAGTATTTGAACATTTTATAACTATGATAACTAACTGCAAAAAAAATATTGAAAAAATTACTGGTTTAACTACTATTCAAAAAGAGAGAGGGACATTTTCCGAACCAATTTCATCGTAGATACTGTCTTTATAGTAGCCTGTTCCATTTAAGAAATAATTCCTTCATGTTATGCTCTATGCTCATTTTAACATGGGTAGGCATTATATTTGTCGATATTATACACTGAGCGTTAGCGAGGTGTAAAATGTGGTCAAATATAATGCCTATCCATGTTAAAATGAGCATAGAGCATGACATGAAGGAATTATTTCGATTCTTATAGGACCAAAGCAGTATTTGTATAGGTCGAAGCGTACGAAAATACCGTAAACACGTTTGTTTTTCCCGTTTCCTCCCCGAGGAGTCTGTGCATTACACAGTTAAGTTTAAAAACCACGAGCAGGGTAAATATATAATGTTGTTTTATAAAAATATATAATAAAAGTTTATGTTAGCTGCTTAAATGTATACATTTTAAAGGATAACAATGGAAATAACGTTTATATACACAGTAAGTTCGTGCGCATGTGCCAAACATATTTTTTAAGCTCATTAGAACACGGCTTTGTTTACAAAGCGTAATAAGGACGTCATATTAGAATGATTGATTGTTTTTGGCTTCACATGTAATGTTGATTATTTCATTTCTAGGACGAAAAAAATCGACAAGGAATCAATAAGTTGATCCCGTTATTGAAAAAAGCTTCGAATGAGATAACGATTCATAAATCTAAAATGTCACATATATGAACGTTACTGCGCATTGTCCATTCCAAAATAAGACGGACAACAAACTTTGACAAATAGTTGACGGCAGTAGGATATATATCATTTTTTTTTAACCCTTTTTACCAAAACTAACTAGTTTATTAAAAGTTTGTTGTCATTTTACAGAGCATGAAATATATGCACTTGACAAACACCAAACGCCAATCAACCAAACTTAAAATGTGTACTTAATGGAGAAGTGTAGATTAGCGAATATATTGTTCAACTGTTTGCTAGAAACTAATATTAATATGTCAATATAATAATCCACTCGACAAAAGTATATACAATGAAGCACTTTTTTAGACATATTCCAAGAGAGGTGGGCTCTGATTTCAAACACGTATGTTATAAAATTATACTTACCATCTTTAGAAGGAAAGTAAACATCCAATTTTACTGGCGTCGCAAGATCATGCATTATCAATCCTTCTATAATCTTGCATGTTTTACCAATTTCATCCCATACAAATGCCTTGCAATATTGACTGTGAAGAGGTAAGCATTTACTTGCACATTGCAACTGCGACCATTCGCTAACTTCAGTTTTTACAAAATTCTCTTGACAATATATGTTTATTTTTGAAAAATGATGATCCATCAAGTTTGCTTTTTGTAGACTTGTGTACACATGTAAGTACGTAAGAAACAATATAACCAGCACTAGTCTTAACTTCATTTTTTTAATTTTCAATAAGGTGGTTTAGGGTTTTCATTTTTAATATCCAAGTTGAGATATATCATAATCTAGGTAACTGCATGAGTATCATGTATGAATGCATTTATATTCACAGATCATTGTCACTTTCGTTAAGAAATGAATACAGAGTCAAGTATATTTTTCTCTTTTTAGAATATATTAACAACTTTTGAATATTCGCAGCAATTAAAAGCTTTACGTGTTGAACTGACACTATTCGATTGAAAATATTGTATTTTAACCTGTAGATGTTGTTTTATTCTTTAAATTATAGGCAATTATTTATGTAAAATAAAGATTTTGCACTGAACTGTATATCTTTTTTTTTCAAATTGCAGGGTAGTGATAAATAAATCACGTCAGTTCTTTTCTGAACCTTGTTTGATCTTTCTGATTGATTTTTAACTTGTGTAAGTTTTTGCTATTGACCTTTTCTTTAACTTATGATATAATGTTTGTACAAATAAAAGTTAAGTGGACGATGCCATTAAACATATTACGTTTTAGACACTGATAAGAGTTAGGCCGTGTTCACATTGACCTAAACTCGGTGTTGTGTTAGTGAAAACACACGTAAACTAAACATAATTGCGTTCCCATTGATAAAACTCAATAGATATAGGAAGATGTGGTGTGAGTGCCAATGAGACAACTCTCCATCCAAATAACAATTTAAAAATTAAACCATTATAGGTTAGAGTACGGCCTTCAACACGGAGCCTTGGCTCACACCGAACAACAAGCTATAAAGGGCCCCAAAATTACTAGTGTAAAACCATTCAAACGGGAAAACCAACGGTCTAATCTGTATAAACAAAACGAGAAACGAGAAACACGTATATTTTACATAAACAAACGACAACTACTGTACATCAGATTCCTGACTTAGGACAGGTGCAAACATTTGTAGCGGGATTAAACGTTTTAATGGATCCAAACCTTCTCCCTTTTTCTGAAACAATAGCATAACATCACAACAGAGAAAAACATACGATAAAATATCAATTGGCAGACTTAACTCAATCAAAAAACGTATGATTACACAATGAACGAATAAATTTGATCTGCGATATCTGAATACAAATGCACAGTTAATTAAATCTTAGAGACAAAAATTCATGACCAAAAGGCTAACAAACAAATTCAAAAACACTGAGAAATATTTAACCAATCAATGTTCACTTTAGAAAAAAAACGTTTTTTTATAATCTTGAAGTTTATACAAATGTTGTAAGAATAAGTGTTTACATGTAGTTTAAATCATGTTTTACCTACACACAGTCGATAGTCAATGTAGGCCTTGTGTAGGTTAAGTGTACACAAAACTAGGCATTTAGGAAATTAGTTTTATCGTGTATATATTTGGAGGAGCAGGAGACTATTTTTGAGTAAAATTGATATTTTTGATAATTATTAGTTGTCTAAATTTTACAGATTTTTTGTTTGTTAAAAAAGATTAACGTACTTTATTTACCCCTAATCAAGACTCAAAGCAGCATCATTGCCGAACCCATAAGGCAGCAACCCATTGATTTTCGGGGGGTATTATAGTTGAGTATAAAACATACAGGCAAAGGGGTGGGGGTGGTGAGGGCGTGAACTATGGACTTTGTTTTGGAAACAAAAAATGTTTCCAGTTTTTGGCCCTGAAAAAAATTTGGTTGGTTTCACCCTCAGCTGCCACTATATATAATGCTAAAATTGATTTTGACTTGTCACCAAAATTTGTCCGGAAAAAAATCTATAGCTCACGCCCCCCCCCCCCCCCCCCCCCCCCCCCACCTCCCCTCCACAAAAAATGAAGTAAATAGTTGCTGCCTAATTCATTTGAAAAGGTCTTCTCGAATCGACTTGACGTACACAGAAATATTCGCCACTGGTCTTTACTCAAAAAACGATTCACGCATAAATGCATGACTAAAAAAGTGTGAGGTAAATGATATGTTTTTCTAGTATTTCCGTTAAATAACACGTAAAATAAATTAAAAAAAAGTTACCCAATCCCTTTACCAAATACTCCTTGGAGAAGAAATACCATTTGAAACGAACAGAAAAGATAAAAACGTACTGATCCCTAATATCTCAATCCTTTTTTTTTAGACATCTCTAGTATATTCAAACTACTGCAAATGATAAAAATGGCTTTCATAAAGTAGCAACCACTTAACTTAAAAAGGGGGAGGGTTATTTTTTTTATCTGAGTCAGATTTTTTTTCGCGCGTACGTTTTTATTCCTTTTTTAGCTCACCTGACCTGAAAGGTCAAGTGAGCTTTTCTCATCACTCGGCGTCCGTCGTCCGTCGTCCTGCGTCCGTCGTCCTGCGTCCGTCGTCTGTCGTCCGTCGTCCGTCGTCCGTAAACTTTTACAAAAATCTTCTCCTCTGAAACTAATGGGCCAAATTCTACCAAACTTGGCCACAATCATCCTTGGGGTATCTAGTTTAAAAAATGTGTCCGGTGACCCGTCAAACTAACCAAGATGGCCGCCATGGCTAAAAATAGAACATATGGGGTAAAATGCAGTTTTTGGCTAATAACTCAAAAACCAAAGCATGTAGAGAAAATCTGACGGGATAAAATTGTTGATCAGGTGAAGATCTATCTGCCCTGAAATTTTCAGACGAATCGGACAACCTGTTGTTGGGTTGCTGCCCCTGAAATGGTTATTCTAAGGAAATTTTGCAGTTTTTGGTTATTATCTTGAATACTATTATAGATAGAGATAAACTGTAAACAGCAATAATGTTCAACAAAGTAAGACCTACAAATAAGTCAACATTACCAAAATTGTCAGTCGACCCCTTAAGGAGTTATTGCCCTTTATAGTAAATTTTTAACAACTTTTCGTCATTTTTTGTAACTTTTCTAAAAATCTTCTTCTCTAAAACTACTTTGCCAAATTTAACCAAACTTGGTTACAATTATCATTGGGATTTATAGTTTAAAAAATGTGTCCGATGACCCAGCCTACCAAACAAAATGGCTGACATGGCTAAAATTAGAACATAGTGGTAAAATGCAGTTTTTGCTTTATATCTTTGAAACTAAGACATTTAGGGCAAATCTTTCAAGATTTAAATGTCCATCAGAATAAGATATTTCCCCTCACAAATTTTCAGTTGAATCGGACAACCTGTTGTTGGGTTGCTGCCTTAAATTAGTGATTTTAAGAAAATTTTGCAGTTTTTGGTTATTATCTTGAATACTATTATAGATAGAGATAAACTGTAATCAGCAATAATGTTCAGCAAAGTAAGATCTACAAATAAGTCAGCATGATCAAAATTTTAAGAGGACTCCTTAAGGAGTTATTGCCCTTTATAGTCAATATTGAACAACTTTTCATCATTTTTGTAACTTGTATAAAAATCTTTTCTAAAACTACCTGGCCAAATTTAACCAAACTTGGCCACAATCATATTACTAGGGTATCTATTTTAAAAAAAGAGTGTTTAATGACCACGCCTACCAAAGAAGATGGCCGACATCAGTAAACACATTAACAGGTGAGCGACACAGGCTCTTGAGAGCCTCTAGTTTTTCGATGCTGGTGATCAAATACTTTTTTTTCAATATTTAACACTAAAATGTATGGGGAAACTCTTGATTCAGATTTTTTTTTTATCATCTGTATGACCATTTTTTTTTATCAAATTGGGGATCGAAATATTTTCATTCCCATCCCCACCCCCCTTTTGAAGTCAAATGTTTTTTCCCTTTCCGCTAGAAACATTTTCCATTTTTTTTTAATTCAGTTCTACCAAGGATTTGTATAGTTAACAATACAAATCCTTGGTTCTACTTAATGAACATTTAAATGACATATAGTTTACAAGTGGGAACAAATCTTATGTACAGGTAGCTAAACAAGGTGTATAGATGTGAACAAATGTAATGTGAAACCAGTGTACACTACACTAAACTAATTGTAAACATGTTTACTCGACACGGCGTTTGGTGTGAACACGGCCTTACATTATCTAACCATGTAAATAGTCATATTATATAACAATGTCATCATCACTTCAAATTGTTTTTGTTTCTTTTCAGTTCTTGGTTTTAAGCAAACTATTTAAATGCAATCTTTCTGATGTTTTCTTCTTGCTTATGTCTTCAAGAGTCAGAAAATGAAAACTGTAAACTCTGTAAAAGATACCTATACATTGCTATACAGGTTTTAAAATAAGTTTTGGATTCAAGTCTTAGCTGTAAACCTCTGACATTAAGGTATGTTGATCGAATCACTTTTTGTACGCTCAGCAAACATTACATTACATATTTTTTTTTTTATAAAACAAAATACTATATAAGAAACAAAGACTTGCCACAGGCAACACATAATGTTTTCAATATCTATAATATTTTTGCTTATTTTTTTAATATTCCCCATTTATCCCATCATTTTATTTTACCAATGAAATTGAAAACTGTCAAAAATAATGTTTACAATACAGTGCTATGGCTATTGTTGAAAAGTAAGTACAAGGGAATTATGTAGTGTATGAAATTACAGACAAACGTGTCCAAGGACACAAATGCTCCCGCTTTAGCTTGCATTTTTCCGTATTTAAAAGGAGCAAAACTTGTGTGCTTTTGTGGTTTGGCTTTTTAACTATTTCGATCTGAGCGTCACTGATGAGTCTTATGTAGACAAAACGCGCGTCTGGCGTATAAAATTATAACCCTGGTACTTTTGATAACTATTTACACCACTGGGTCGATGCCACTGCTGGTGGACGTTTCGTCCCCGAGGGTATCACCAGCCCAGTAGTCAGCACTTCGGTGTTGACATGAATATCAATTATATGGTCATTTTTATAAATTTTCTGTTTACAAAACTTTGAATTTTTCGAAAAACTAAGGATTTTCTTACCCCAGGAGTAGATTACCTTAGCCGTATTTGGCACAAATTTTTGGAATTTTGGGTCCTCAATGCTCTTCAACTTTGTATTTATTTGGCTTTTTAACTATTTCGATCTGAGCGTCACTGATGAGTCTTATGTAGACGAAACGCGCGGCTGGCGTATAAAATTATTACCCTGGTACTTTTGATAACTATTTACACCACTGGGTCGATGCCACTGCTGGTGGACGTTTCGTCCCCGAGGGTATCACCAGCCCAGTAGTCAGCACTTCGGTGTTGACATGAATATCAATTATATGGTCATTTTTATAAATTTTCTGTTTACAAAACATTGAATTTTTCGAAAAACTAAGGATTTTCTTACCCCAGGAGTAGATTACCTTAGCCGTATTTGGCACAACTTTTTGGAATTTTGGGTCCTCAATGCTCTTCAACTTTGTATTTATTTGGCTTTTTAACTATTTCGATCTGAGCGTCACTGATGAGTCTTATGTAGACGAAACGCGCGTCTGGCGTATAAAATTATAACCCTGGTACTTTTGATAACTATTTACACCACTGGGTCGATGCCACTGCTGGTGGACGTTTCGTCCCCGAGGGTATCACAAGCCCAGTAGTCAGCACTTCGGTGTTGACATGAATATCAATTATATGGTCATTTTTATAAATTTTCTGTTTACAAAACTTTGAATTTTTCGAAAAACTAAGGATTTTCTTACCCCAGGAGTAGATTACCTTAGCCGTATTTGGCACAACTTTTTGGAATTTTGGGTCCTCAATGCTCTTCAACTTTGTATTTATTTGGCTTTTTAACTATTTCGATCTGAGCGTCACTGATGAGTCTTATGTAGACGAAACGCGCGTCTGGCGTATAAAATTATAACCCTGGTACTTTTGATAACTATCTAAGCATTATAAATTAGTTTCATAAAGTCTTGATAAGACAAACGCTTGTATGAGTTCAGACACGCAAAAAAATACTTTTCAAGAAAAAACGCGATACTCTTGACAAGATAAATCACAAGCAACACAAAATGTACGTGTTGTGGAATTGGACATTGTGTATGTGTTCTATAAAAGTTGCATGATGAAACATAAGTTAAGCTGTGTAAACGAATGAAAATGGAACTAACAGACGACCGTACCATGAAGGGTTTAACCCAATGCCCAAATTGCCGTTGGTGGGGGCATACACAAACAGAGATGCTGAAGTTTATTTTACTTGTGATTTTTGGTTTTGTATAGACTACATATGCAATATAAAGATGTTAGATAAATAGATGTGAGGACTATCATTGAACTATACAATAGAAGACTGATTCGTTACTGTGCATTGTATAAGATGATACGTGATATATCATATTTGAATTATAAGAAAGAATGGAGGAATAAAGCAGTGTTCAACATGAAAACAAATGAATATCCAATAGTTAGTAAATATATGGATTCTTGAAAATACAAGACAGAGAAATCAGAGTAAAATCAGAAGAAAGTTATACGTACTTATTTCTCGTTGGGATTAACAAACAAAAGAGCATTATCAGATAAAACAATATACAATTCTAGTGAAATGTTCTCGAGAATTTTGCAATTGAAACTAAAACGTCAATACTGTATGCTAGCTGTGCTGATTTGAATAACAATGTTTTATGCTGATTTGTGACTTTTGAATAAATCAATTGAAAAACATGGTAGTAAACAAAAATGTGTACTACAACACACGAACATCAAAAGAAGAAACTTCAAAATCATTTGATTCTAGACTAATTTGAACATTGACATTTATAAGGTTTTGTATGAATTTGATTTAGTAAAAATTGCATTGCAGCAAGGTTTCCTATTGACTTAATCAAGTGAAACATTATAAAGATACAAAATATAGTCGGATTTTTATCATATTCATGAACATTTTGAAAGTACCAATTCCCTTATATAAAGAGAATGCAGTTTAAATTATGCCTATTTACATCTTTTTTTTTTTTACGTTATGTATATTTAATGCCAGAAAATAACATTGAGAGATCGAGAACCTAATCACCCAAGAAGAGATTAAGATCTCGTCAGGTAGATTTATCATTGATTGGGAAAGGATCGTATAGAGATCGAGTTTGGTAGGACACAAATATTTGGCGATCAGTACTAGATCATCTCGACCTTCATTGATTCATTTCTGATTTCTTATTCGCCTTGGGTCCAAAATTAAATCGACCAATTCCCGATCGCTTCCCGATCACTGCAACTACTCTGGTTATTGCATCGATGCACACTGGACAATTACCTGATCTCGTATAGTTGAAATACCAACTCAAAACTAATTGGTTATCCAGCTTTTGCTTATGATTCAGTATATGTTTAATTATTGTTGAAATCAGAACAGTGACATTTAGGTGTTATCTTCTACGATAATTGGTCTCTGATTGAGAGTTGCGATTGATACCACACCCTCTAATAGTTATACAAGATTACATTGTGTGGTTACAGTTTTATCATAGTTATAGACAAAACAGCAGAGCATGAATGTTGAAGGCCGTACGGTGACCTGTATGATTTAAAATTTGTGTTGATGTGCGAATTTCACATTTGTACTATAAACGTTAGGTAAACGAATACTTTGACCTTTGAAAGACTTGTTCGATGCAAACTGGACAAATACCTGATCTCACAGAGATGAAATACCAACGCAGAACAACTTGCTATCCATCTTTATCCTATGTGTGAATTTCTCAATTGTTTGTATTATAACCGTTATGCAAACGAAGCATTTGACCTTTTTAAGACTTTTTTTTTAGTTTTGAAATTATTTATGGTTAAGACTGAATGATTATATAATTATATGTATTATTCTACACATGTTCTTAAATTTTTGTTAATAAAATTACCCCATATTTAAGAAAAACAGTATTTACAACTAATTATGTTGATAATTGTCTCTCAGCATGTTTAAGATAAATAATAGTTAATGAAACGAAACGAAACGCACGTGACTCGTTGTATTGTTATTATTGATTACTAAAAACTGGCTTCTTTGTCAAAAAAAAACCTACAACAATTAAATGAAGCAAAAGAAATTGAACATGGAAACGGGAAAAAGCGACAACAATCTGAACAAAGAGCAACCCGAGCAACCCAATAAATCTTCCACACAACATAAAAATCCAGCAATCGGAAAAAGCTTCAGTCGGCCCCTAAAAACATATGTGAACTAGTTCAGAAAACATTAACGTCACACTATACTCCGAAACATACACACGAACAAATATAAAACAAACACGTAACAGAAAAAAAACTAAAGCAAATGACTGCAATACTTAAATTAACAAAACAAGACTAGCAGTTACTGACATATCAGCTCAAGACCTCAATTACATTGTCTTCAGCATATAAAAAGTCCTGTTGTCTCATATTAGGGGTTACGTATCATACTCAATAAAGGCAACAGTAGTATACCGCTGTTCAAAAGTCATAAATCCATGGACAAAAAACAAAATCGGGGTAACAAACCAAAACCGAGCGAAACGCATTAAATATAAGAGGAGAACAACGACACAACACCGAAACGCAACACACACAGAAACAGACCAAACATCAGACAAAACACCACGAGAATAACAAATGTAACATGAAAACCAAATACATGAATTTGGGATAGACAAGTACCGTGCCACGTCTTATCTCAATATTTCAAAAATAAGAGAAAACACAAACGACTCAACGTTAAAATGCAACACAAAGAGAAACGAACAATATTATAACAATGACCATCTTCCTGACTTTGTACAGGACACTTTTAAAGGGGAATAAAAGTGGTAGGTTGAACCTGGTTTTAAGGCATGCCAAACCTCGCACTTTAATGGCAAAGTTAAATATAACATTGAAATGACAACATAATATTACAGGACTACAATACAAATAAATAGGAGAACATATTAGACACAGAAAAACATGATTAATAGATAACAAAAAGCATCAGGTTTAAAATTCAATACGCCAAAAACGCGCCTTGTCCACACAAGACTCGCCAGTGACGCCCAGATATAAAAGATCGAAAGTGAAAAAAGTACAAAGTTGTACAGCACTGAAGATCAAAAGTTGAAAAGGTTTCGCAAAATACGGCATTGTTTTTATGAACATAAACGCGAAATACATAATCCGTTTTATACTGACAACTGGTGTCAAAATATATGTATGACTGAAAATAGATAGTCTGGTCGCCTTCAAGTCGGAATCACATATTAAGACCTTAACCTTATCTTTGTTCAAAGATGTACAGTGACATGCAGTTTTTATCTTCTACGTTATTTGGTTTCTGATTGAGAGTGCGAATGATACCACACCTTTTAATATGATTATAATTGTATAATAAAATTATGTGCTCAAAGGTTAATTATGTTTCAGACAAAACAACAGTGCATTATGAATGAATACCGTACGGTGACCTGAACTGTCAACATATACGATGATCTGAAAATTGTCTAATTTGTTTTATTTTTATCGTTATGTAAATGAAAAACCTTTTTGAAGATTTTTTAAAAAGTTTTTCAATAATTATTTCTTCCTTAAAGCAAAGTATCAAAGCATCAATTTGATTTGTTATATGTACACATGCAACAATCTTAATTACAAGCTACAAATATCAGTCTGAGACAAAGTGTATGACAATAAGTTTCAAATGTCTATTTGATGCGTTATTTCTGTTTCTGGTTAAATTCAAATGAGTTTGGAATATTTCATTAAGCGGTTGACTTCAAACGAGTCCATCAAACTTGAACAATTCACACTGTTAATATACATTATCGTTAACATGTTTTTAAAGGAATGACTGTATTATTTTTCTTTTTGTCTAGGAAAATAAATGTGTGCACATTGAAAAAAGCGCATAGTGTGTTGTTTAAAAAAAGTGTGCACCAACTTGTTTGATATTTCGAATAGACAGTCAACAAAATAAAGTATTCCGTGTAGATAATTCTAAAAAGTGGTGAATAAATATCACTTTAATAAAAAGGGAAGACAGATACCGTAGGGACAGTCAAACTCATAGATCAAAAATTAACTATCAGTGTCATGGCTTAAAAAGAAAAGACAATTCGACAAAAAATAGTACATAATACATATACATTATTAGGTGTCAGAAAAGTGTAAACTTGTTTGTGTGAGGTTAAGAAAGTGAAGAATTGTGAGGTACTACGTTTTTACAGTTCTACATTTTTACAGTTCTATATTTTTCTGACATTGTTTGTATAATGTATCTTATATTAATATGGGAATAGCTAATTAAGTGCCAGTCTTTGTAAACATCAGGCAATTTAGGTAAAAATTAAAACATGATAAGACAAAAAAAAACGAGTTTATCATGCTATTTAATACTAACCATCATTCTGAGTTAAAAAGTATTGGTCTTTCGTTTGTGCGTGTTTGGTAATATCAAATAATTTGGTTAGAAAATTGGTAAGAATGATAGTAAATTACAGAGTTATCTCCCCTTATTTAATAATGTCTAGTGCATTTCAACAAAATTGTATCTTCTATTATCAGAACAAAAAATAGAAATGAATGTTATGTGTGTGCCTAATTACATATTATGAACTAAAATCAATGTCAAATTGGGTGTTTTCACCACTGCCTGATTCTTGGGCAGACTGGCACTTAATTGTAAAACTAATTTCAAACTTATTTTCATCCTTTAAGCAACCCCTGATTGTAAAAAAATGATTAATGATAAACTTGACATTGCTAAAAAAATATCTATGTTACTATATGTAGAAAACTAGTTGCTGTATAAATAACAAAATGATGTCGTTTAGCTGATAGACAAACACTTTCAGTCAATCATAAGACGTGTTAAAAATTTAAAATTAAAATCAAAATAAAATGTGTGTATACTTTAGCATACAAATAAAGGACGCTTCTACTTGACTTATTGTCTGATATTGTCAATTGATACAAATTAAAATAGCAGTCCAAAATGTTAAACGAAAGGTTAGTAGTCTCATGACAAAATATAAATCGCCAACACATTAACGAATGAATAACAACCGTCATATTCCTGATTCCTGAATTATGTAAATGCGACATACCAAATAAGGTACAATAGCATAATTATTGCATAACGTGCTTATTATATTAGTCTATAAATCACTGAACTTTGATAAATAAAGGTCAAAGTAAATGTTTTTGACTTATATGAGTATATAAGAAGTTTTCATATGTATTTTATCATTTTGAATAGAAATTGACATCGTGTAAAGATGAATAAGGTATGTGTCTTTTATCTCAGACAAAAACAAAAAAACAAAGTTTTTTCGAGAAAAATGATCGACAATACATAAACACTAAAGAAATTATGAATCGATTGTTGATTTGTGTTATATTGTATTAGTTGTGAGCATTTTTTTTTAACCATTTGCATTTTATAGAAATGTTTAGAATACATAATGTACAAAAAAAACCAACAAATAGTATTATGTGAGCCATTGTCCAATAACCATGCATTACCTTTTTCTTTACAGTTAACTACCAATGATGCCCTCCATTTAGCTGTCGCTGAGAAGAAATTCAAATTATTGAAAATTCTGCTAGAAGGTGGACTCGAGGTTAATAGACTTGCATACGATGGAAAGACAGCCTTAATGATCGTATGCTGCAATTTCGGAAGGGACCTCAGTGACGAATACATAATTGGTGTCATTAAGTTACTTTTGAGGCATAAAGCTGACCCGAATGTACAGGATCGTAAGGGTAGAACTGCTATAATGTATGCCGTGCGAAACATAAAGCCAAACACAGCAGTAGATTTGTTATTACAACATGGTGCAGATCCTTTAATTTGTGACAATTTCGGTAAAAATGCAATACGTTTTATTCAAAGAGAGTACTGGTTTCAGTATTCCGACAGCTTTAGACAGTATGTTGAACCAACTATTGCCTCTTTTAACAACACACACAATGACAAGATACAATACATCAAGTCATCACAAACAAAAGAGAGATGTTTACAAAGCTTAGACTATCAAGACAACATCAACAAAGTAAAAACGTGTACAACCTTGGACGCTATGGAAAATAACTTAGGTGATAATAACATACATTGGCGGTTTTCAGAGGTTGCATTTTGTCCTAATTCTGCCCCACCTGTAACAGAAGATGCAGAGCCTGGAGAACCTGTTAGTATGCGTAGGATATTAAACATTCCAAGTTACATGAATACAGATGTTTCATGTGCTTCAATAAATGAAGAGGCAGAGTTTGGTCATGCACGTCAAGAAAGAGTAAATTCAGATCCAACTGCACAAAGGCAAGTTAAATATATAAGAGACCGACCATATTCTTTACAAGGCAAACAACGTTGTAAAAAACCCTTGCCACCATTACGGCGACATTCTAGCCAAGAAGCAAGTACAATGAGCAAAGACTCTGATACTGACATGTCGTTAATGGACAAAAACATTCCTAAGCATGGTGCCGTAAGTCGTTTTCCGAAACTTCCTCCTATTGAAAAGATTCCAAACTGAAGAATCATTTATGCTGGAAAAAGTGGACCATACATAACAGCCCATGCCTTACCGGCTAGACACTACCTCTATGACAATGTTATCATTGTTTAATATTTTTTGAAAATATGTTATTAAGATACCATGTTGCTTGGAAAATATACAAGTTATTTTAAAGATTGTATAACAAAAGATTTTCACATTTAAATGGTTTCAAAGGTCAATGCTGTTATGAATATTATCAAAAATAGAAACTTATTTATAATTTGTAAATTGCATATTTACATGTCAGCTAGATATAAATATATATATATGTGTGTTAAATGTCAGACAAAACTATTAATACTTTTATATTTTGTACAGCATATCTCACGCTGTGCATTATAGATATAGTTTTGTTTAACATCGTTTGATACAAAAAATATATAAAAATTAATTTCATTTTTGATAAGACAATGATCATTTATTTACTTACAAATCACTTTGAAAATATTTATTATTACTTAACAATACATTTCGACAATAATTCTGATCATCAGACGTGTTGTGACAAATATTCAATCTTATCTATACATGTTATGTGCAGTAAAACATATGTCTTACTATGCAGTTTGTTTATTTGTTTGAACTTTTGTCAAATCCAATTCACTAGATTTGATAAAATAATGTTTTAACAAGAACCATTTGAAGACAAAACAATAGTGTATCTACAGAATGCAAGTATGTTGCCTCTTCTATTTTTGTCATTTTGTTTAAAAAAAATCATTTAAAGTCTCTCTCTTATCAATAGAAATTTAAGGTAAATGGCCATTAACTTAAAGAAGTAAAATAGATACAGCTGCTATTATTTACATTGTATTGCATACATTACAAGTTTGATAGAGGGAGGTCGATGATATTAAATCATATTAGGGTCATAGTTCGACATGTAGATCACATTCTTTTTCTAAAAAAATTAAAGCGTATTGATTATGCTAAACGCATCTAAACCATCGATCATATGGTTTTGGTGTAGTTTGTGGTGACAAGTCTTTAGGTTTTGATTTTATTTGTTTGTCGTTTTTTTCGTAATTTCCAATGTCAAAGGCAAGTTGATTATCTCATTCACCACTATTTGATCATTACATTTAAGGTAGATTCATGGTAAACTACCATCTTGGATTGTACAATCGCAGTAGAAAATCGGTATCGTTAGTTGCCCAAATCTGCAAATTTGGAGACAGATTTGCAATTTAATCGTTAGTTGGTTTGATTATATAAGGACAACTTGGTGATTTATTGTATTTTACAAATATATAAGAATGCCAGATGTTGATTAGATAATAGCCAGTGTATTGTTCGAATAGTTTAGTATTTTTTCCTCAGTAAGTCACCCAAAACGGAGTTTTGGAGACTTTATGTTTTTGTACTGTTTCTTATTATGTCACCATGACGGAGGTCGGGTTACATATTGTTATTGTTCCGTTCTTTTTTTTTATTATGTCACCCTGACGGAGGTCGGGTGACATATTGTTATTGTTCGATTCTTTTTCTTTTCCTCATTATAATTATTCCACACTTTTTTGTCCAGACTATTTCTCGGATTGAATAGACCAATGATGATGGAACTTAACCATAATGTGAACCCCCATTTGAAGTTGAGCAATCGGGGTTTGGAACTTCAAGATGGCTGCCGTTGTCATGGAAACAGATAGAATGTGAAAAATCGGAAAGTCTTCCAAACTGAATGAAACTTTGTAAAAAAGTTTATTGGCATAGGAAGACATGCGATCCATGTTTGGAATTTTCAAAATACCCGCCATTGCCATAGAAACAGTACAAATATGAAAATTTTCGTAATTCTTTAAACTCTCTGAAAATTAGCAGAATGGTGTATAGTGAGGTATTTTTGTTAATTGAATGTTAAAATAAATCGAAACGGCTGCCACTTAGTGGCAATTGGTAGACCAGGGTGACATCCGCTATTGCTCACAATGGCAATTCTAGTTTATACTTATTATTATTATTATTCCACACTTTTTTTCCAGACTATTTCTCGGCATTGTATGGGCCAATAGTGATGGAACTTAACCATAATGTTAACACCATGTGCAAAGGTGCAATCGGGGGATGGATAGAAAATAAGTTCGGTGACACCATTTTTTATTTTTATTTTCTTTAAACATAACATAAACCTATCTAATCACAATTTATTTCGATATTCTATCTCATAGAAATATGTGTATGCACACTAAATGTGTTTTCTCATGAACAATCTAAAAAAAAACACTGGCAAATTTTCAACGACACATAGCTTGGAAAATAGCACGGTGAGCTGTACATTTATTATATTTAAAAAATACAACATATTAAAACATTCAGTTTAGCAAAGTATAAGAAAATTATCACTAGAAAAATATAAATTATGATCTACCTTAAATGCAGTAACTTTTAATTAACTTTGACAATACATATAAATGACAGTGTTTTGACATTTAAATGATAGATACAGCATGAAATATAAATACAACTTGGGGTGTTGTTTGTCTACTACACACATGCAGCTTACATCTAAGTACAGAACACACAGTAAAACATGTGCTTTGAAGACCTAATGTTGACCTGGAGCTATATATTCCTCAAACGTTTATGCTTAGTTTATAGTTGTTTCATTTGTTTGCATTTGTTTCATTACACTTTTTATAGATGATTGTTATTACGTGTATCTCATATACCAGTGTAGGTTGTATTTCTGTAAATATTGACAATGCAATTTCCCATAGAAACTCCTTTTACGGCTTAAACTGTACCACTTTTACTATGAAGTCGTGAAAATCATATCATAGAATTAAAAGTTCATTTGCACCACAGATGTTTTAATGGTCAAAATATAGGACTGTGCGGCATATTTTTAACGTGTATATGCCCTGAACTTCTCAGAGTTTAAACAAACACCAATTTTCTTAACTGACCCTACCTACTTTTTATGTGACGTCATGGCATGGTCGCCTTTTTTCATGACGTCACAAGAGGAAAATTCAGAAGAAACAAGGAAAATTTAACGTCACAATAAAATGTAGACAAATCAATGCTAAGAACAATTCTTTCTCTCCAGATTATTATATTTTTTTCACACCGGTCGGGAAATGTGAAAATAGCCAAAAAAAAATAAGAGAAACATGGTTAAGCAACAAGACATCTCTACTTTATATTAAGGTGACAAAAAACAGACGAATTTGTGATAATCAAAACTGCTTCATGCATTGAAGAATAGAAATTCGGTCCATATTAAGATATTTACTCAGAGGACATATTCAACACTATAAAATCATTATTCGTGGGATACACATTTTTTGTTGATTTGGTTGGTTAAGGTGAACAATCACTTTAAAATTTTATCAACATATCAATGTTCTTAAGGCTTGTATGCATACTTTGGCAAAAAAAACAAAAGTAAATACCCACGAGAACTGAAATGTTAACTGTATGCACGAAAATGTATCCCTACATAACACAATGAGCCTACCGTATATAATAACGTGAAATGAGACCAAAAGCCGGATTTATCTTTTCAGTTACCTTTTTCCAAGTATAAAATCTCAAATAGTCTATGTGTTAGAAAATCTAAAATAGCTTTTGTGTTAGAGAATCACAAATATGATTTTCGCAAATGCACCAATATTGCTTGAAGGTTTGTCTACCAAAACAACAAATGCTCATGTTTAAATGAGGTTAAAAAAAGAAATGTAAAAGACAGCGAACTCCGAATATTGATATTAAACACAATGCCTCATGCAGAGATACATTGACAGCTTTGCCTATCGTTTCGGTCAAACTTATGACGACGATGAATATAATATGAAGACACTAATAACAATGATGACGGTGGACCTACGTGGGAGGATTTAAAGGAAAAGCTGAACTCAGATAAATATCCTGGCTAATTTAAATGTCCATTATAAATAATTGTGATTTTTAGGTAACCTATGTTTACGAATTATACTTTCAACAACCATTATAACTTATTTTACGTTGAAAATACACAAATAATTATCGCTTTTTTAATTTTTCAAACCATGTTTTTGATTTACATTCAGCATGTTCAGGCTATCAGTTGTAAAGAGATATACTTTTAATATGTTTCATGAATGCATTTTAACAATCAAAGGTTTTCCTAATGACAGCAAGTGCAAATACACACAATAATGAATACCTTCTAGTGTTTTTTTCATGGTTTTTGGGGTACCTCAGAACTGGTCATATTCAATGTATTCTAAACATTTAATGCATCGGTGAATTTCTAAATTGACTTCGGATTATGATGCATTGTCCCCTACTTATGATGCTAGTATAAGAAAAATGAAACAAGAAGAAACATTTGGATTACCCAGGCCTCTCTATTGAAACATGTTAAAATATTTGATAGCTATATTTTTGAATTTTGAATAGTAAAAAAAGTTCAGCGAATAAACTAAGGGTGGACTTTGGCAATGTTTCCTTTTTTCCGTTGTCTCATTTGAAAGATGAAATCAAGATAGTAGAAGACCAAATGTCTATACCAATATTACAAAATAAAATTGACTATCACAGTAGATAAGTGAAGACTTCAATAAAAACATCTGCCAGCAACGTAATTGTGAAAATGAGAAGGTGTCTGACCTTAGATAGGAAAGATGAAAACTGACAGTTTAGACATTTTCATTTCATAATTACCCAACTTTACCGTTTCGTTGCAGACAATTGCATTACATCGAACTAAAGATACAACAACTGTTTACAGAAACAACAATTAAAATTGCAGAATCAGTACACATGACTTGTTGATTAATATATAGTCAAATGGTTAAACTCTGTTTGAAGTATGGCGTCTGTTAATCCATGTGCAATGCAGTTATACTCAACAATGTCATTTTTTACTTAACCTGAAGCCAAGTTGGATTGTCGTTCGGTTGCGTACGGTATTACTGCGGGTGCAGATATGTATGATATCATATGAAAGAACATCGTGGACGTATACCAGTGGATAAAACGTATGCGTCTTATGACAGCTCAGAAATGAAACGTATGCCATTTAAAAGATCTACAATAGAGGCACATATGTATATGTTCCTTGAACACTTTTAATGTAAGCCAGAAGAATAGTGATACAATAATGACAGAAACCCTTGTTTAAAGTTGATGATAAAGTATAAACAAAGGAGGGCCATCAGTATCGCTAACGTCGATTTATTTGATAAATCAGATAGAACATTTCAACATCTTCAACATATCTTTATATGAAATATATGAAAGATGAAAGAACAGAATGTCACACTAACCTTTTTCGTAATAGATAAACAAGTTTAAGTAGGATTCCCTGATGTGATGTGATCTTATGTATCTTTTAATCCTAATTTGATTTACACATTTCCAATGATATTTCTTAAAGCCTTGTCCACAAAAACAACAAATAATTATGTTTAAGGAAGGTGATAAATTAAATTCAGACACCTACCACTTATCAGAATGTTGATATTTAATCAATGCCTCGTGTAGAGATTCATTTACAGTTTGGCAACATTTTCCCTCTGTATTATGTCAGACTACAACGATTATAATGTGATGGCAATAGCCCATAGAGAGAACTGTCGTGCAGTTTTGCGTGAGAAGGTTAAAGCAACAGCAAAAATCTAATATCCTATTCCGGATCTCTACAAATGTCAATGGTTAAGGATGTTGATTAATTTTAATTGCAATACTCTGACAATAAACAAAGAAAACCAGTATTTTTGCATCAAAGTAAAATATTCAACAGGAAATAACTAATACAACTTCAGATAATGTTTATCGTCTATAGAAATACAAGTTAATAATGGTGAATAAATGAAAATTAAATAATAACACCACAACATGATGTATGTGCCAATCCCAGTTCAGGAGTCTGTTATCCGGGTTGTTGACATTTGATGCTTTATATATACCAGGCCGTTTATTTTATCGTTTGCATCGTTTAACATTCATCTCTTCTCTTATATTCAGCCAAAACATTCAGATGTACAAATTGTAATACGTAGGAAATAACGGTGCAAACTTTCTTTTCAAATGATAGCATAAATACCCTTCCCTTTCATGAATGGTAACTACCAACTAATCTATCTAACCGGACTTGTTATCACATAAACAACACGACGGGTGCCACATGTGAAGCAGGATCTGTTTACCCTTGAAGAACACCTGAGTTCACCCCTAGTTTTGGTGGGGTTTGTGTTGCTTGTTCTTTAGTTGTTTATGTTGTGTCATGTGTAGTATGGTTTGTCTGTTTGTCTATTTGTCTGTTTTATTTTTAGCCATGGCTTTGTCATTTTTTTTTCGATTTATGAGTTTGAATGTCCCTCTGGTATCTTTCGTCCATCTTTTATCGTCAACACAAACGAAATTTTCAGTATGTTTATTCTTATATATTTCATATTTCAACAATCAATCCACAACCCGTCAATATCCCTTCGAAGATCAGCACCCATTAGTCAAATGACGTCAAACAGTAAATTGTTTGATGTACTGTATCTTATTATTGAGTTTTGTTTTTGCTTCGTGTTGAAGGCCGTACTGTGACCTTTATTTGTTAACTTTCATGTCATTTATAGTTTTGGTGGGGTTTGTGTTGCTTGTTCTTTAGTTGTTTATGTTGTGTCATGTGTAGTATGGTTTGTCTGTTTGTCTATTTGTCTGTTTTATTTTTAGCCATGGCTTTATCTTTTTTTTCGATTTATGAGTTTGAATGTCCCTCTGGTATCTTTCGTCCCTCTTTTATCGTCAACACAAACGAAAATTTCAGTAAGTTTATTCTTTTATTATTCATATTTCAACAATCAATCCTCAACCCGTCAATATCCCTTCGAAGATCAGCACCCATTAGTCAAATGACGTCAAACAGTAAATTGTTGGAAGTACTGTATCTTATTATTGAGTTTTGTTTTTGCTTCGTGTTGAAGGCCGTACTGTGACCTTTATTTGTTATCTTTCACGTCATTTAGTCAATTGTGGAAAGTTTCTCTTTAGCAATCATACCACACGTGTGTGATTACCGCTTCTTCGGGTAAACATTAGTTTCACGACCGGACATAGACGCATTAAAGTTGAAGACCGTACCGTGATCTGAAGCTGTTTATATGAATCAACATATAGTCAGTAACTAAACTATTTTTTTTACTACACACTATTATTGATGATTTGTTGATTGCGTTGCAATTTTATCATACATATCTGTTCCAGACCATACGAGTATTTGGAACATATACATATATTCGTATGGTCCAACCATACGCGTACGGTTGAACCGTATGAGTACCCTTGTACGGTTCAGCTGACCATACATGTTTTGGAATCATATGGGTAAAAGTTAAAACAAAAGAAAAAAAGAAAAAAAAATCACAAACATTTGAAGTTTTAGTTTAACAAGTTGTTATTATTATATCAGATGGAATAGGTGAATAAACGAACAATTGGAATAAAATATTTCTTTCATTCTATATCTAAATCCTATTTTGGTACTCTCGCACAAGGTGACACTTGCTAACACAATTAAGGAACGCTATATTTTTTTATTGAAATGTTTGCAGTTCATGCATGTTCCTTTGGATATATATCTTTCTTATGTTCCAAATATTCTAAAACAAGTGTACGCCCACGTTTTGTTTACTTCCGATAACGTCAATTTGAATAAGCAAACTTGGCTTTAAATAATGTATTACTTTCATGTTAATTACAGGAGATTAACAGATTAAACTAGTGTGATTGTTTTAAGAGTTGAAATATTAAGTTTTTATTTCAATATCAATTGAACTTTTTATATTGAATCGAGATATTAGATTTGTTGATCTGTAGTTTGTTTCTACCAAACTTGACCAACTTCTCAACACTAGCCAGACCGTACGCGTACGGTCCGACAGTATACATAATTTTAAAAAGTACACATACGGTCCGGACCGTACGCATACGGTCTGGACCGTACGCGTACGGTCTAAATACTCATACGGTCTGGAACATATCATCAAAAGTATCATAATACATTTAATAATTGTCCATTAGAATCGAAACAAAACCCCTATTCTTTGATATGGTCTGCAATGAGCGACAGCATAACTGATGTGACAGAATGAACTATAAATATATGTTTTGGCATAGGGTTATCCCTGGTGCTCTATTCTCCATTACAAATCCATTAGTGAGGTAACCGTTCCTTAAGGAGCATGTGGTTGTTGGTTTGGTTTTTGGTGCTAAGCGTTTAGTTGTCTTTGTTGTTTTATTTTTTACTAGTACTTCTCTGTTTGTCTTTTTTTAAACAAACATTTTGTAAGTTATTTTCGAGCTATGAGTTTTAATGTACCACCGGTTTTTTCGCCCTTTCCCCTATTTTTATGAAATATCACGAATTATTCGGTTGGTATAAGTGTCTCTTGGTTCATGAAAACTATCAAATGCATATTTCATATAACACATGTATTTCAAAAATAGTGTTTCTGATATTACTTCATAGTGTTTTGGTAATTAAGTCATCGACTCAACTTCATCTGCCTCCTTGATAGATGCCAATGAATTTAAAAGGTGCAAAGTTTTTTTCTGAAAGGTCAATGGAGCTTTCTCATTATTTGGCGTCCTTAATTCGTCGTCATCGCAGTTGTCTGTTAACTTTACAAAAACGTTCTCCTCTGAAACTATTGAATCAATATTTGCCACGATCATCATTATGATTTTTAGTTTATAAAATGTGTCTGATGACCCAACCTACCAACCCCCCAAAAATGCACGTTTTTTTGCTTATATCTTTCTAATGTCACCATTTTGAGCAAATGTTACACGCAGAATAAATCGTGTAGTCAACATGGCCAACATAATAATTATTTTAACATTTTTTGTTTTTTTTTGTAATCTTTATAATCTACTGGCCCAAATATTATTATTTGTAGGTTATCTCGTGTGTAAAAGAGGGACGTAATATACCAAAGGCCTTAGGGACAGTCAAACTCATAAATCTAAAACAAACTGACAACGCCATGGCTAAAAATGAAATAGACCAACAGACAAACAATAGTACATATGACACAACATAGAAAACTTATGATTAAACAACACAAACCCCACCAAAAACAAGGGGTAATTTCATGTGCTCCGGAAGGGTAATCAGATCCTGCTCCACATGTGGCACCCGTCGTGTTGCTTATGTGATAACAAATCCGGTAAATAGTCTAATTCGGTAGGTCACATTCATGAAAGGGAAGGGGATTGTAGTTACGACGTAAGGAACATATCCGATATCATTTGTGAAACGGTTATTCCATAAAGGTCAACCAACTCGTGATGGCGTCCGTAAAATTTACGAAGGGATGATTTCAACTTCACCATTTGGAACTATTGGTTTAATAGCGTCCTTGTGAGCAGCAATCCTCTATCAAGATATGAAATGCAAGCACGGGAATGTAACTATATCGGATGACCCTGTCATTCAACCAACAGGGTCACAATGGCTAAACATCGAACATAGGGGTTTACTATAAAAAAAAAAGTCTATACTATTGGAAAATTAAAAAAAAAAAAATTGAAATTGAACACCTATCTAAATAATGAAAAGGGTGAAAAGGACAATAACAATCAAAACCAAGGAGTAAACAAAGACTCACAAAACCATAGACTACATAAGGATCACCTGCTTTGCTAAATTTGGCTAAATTAAACCAAAATTGGTATCAATTATAATTAGGGTATCTTATATAATTGATTATCATGATTTTAGATTTAAACTAATTCACATGATTTCCAAAACCATAGTAGATACAGGTAAGCGGCACAGGCTTGTGTGAGCCTCTAATTTGACCGAATGGGTTGAAACTGTTTATGTCAAATATCTTTTCAAAACAAATTAGGTGGTTTTATTCGGAATGCTGTGTTTCTTTTGAAGAATGATTATTTACCTTTTTTGAATAATAAGCATTCGATAATTCTATAGAAACCAAAAGCCTTTTCCCTTGAAATGTTACAATTCGATGGTTTACTGACTGACGATTACTGTAAGCGATTTTCTAAATGAATGGATATTGATTGAAAACCTGTCCCTACAAGGAATATTACATATTTAAGTAATGCTGATATGGTACGCCCGACTTTAATTAATAAACTTCAGTGTTTAGATTAACAAGAATCATATTCTTGTATATACCAAAGAAATGGTAGTATATCATGTTAAAATAAACGTGGGCAATTTAAAAAAATCAATAAAATGATGTATTAACATGATTAACATACTTTAAAAGTCTAGTTTTTTTCTGACAAAAATTTGCTTAGTTTGCCTCAAATCAACTTTTTATCTAACCTACGTCAACAGTGTACATTTAAAATGGCTTATCTATTTTATTCATTATATTATTTATCTGGTTAGATTTAACTGCATTGTTAATGTTTCGTAACCGCTTTTTTTTTAAAACCAGCTCATCAAACTTAAACAAAACACACTGTAGGTATACTCCCACCTACAACATTAAAATAGTCAAAAACGCATAGGCTAGACTCGAAAAAGTGTTCAAAAATAAAGCAGAGATGACAAATTAGGGTTAAAAGCTTCAATGTTGCATAAGGTGTTTATTTAATTGGTCTAATAAAATTAACGGTACCAATTTTCTTGCACCAGATGCGCATTTCGACAATATATGTATCTTCAGTGATGCTCGTGGCCAAAATATTTGAAATCCAAAGCTTATATAAAAGATGAAGAGCTATAATCCAAAAGGTCCAAAAAATATAGCCAAATTCTTGAAAGGAATGAGAGCTTTGCACGAGGGAGATACATTCCTTAATTTATAATAATTTCTAATACTTTGTAACAGCAAATTTTAAATAACACAAAAAATCCGTATTTCATGCCAGTACCGAAGTACTGGCTACTGAAAAAGAATCACTGGCCTTTTAAAAAAGGTCAAAGTTAATGTTAATGTCTTATGATAGTATTTAAGGAGATGTAATCTGTATTTTATCATTTTGAATCCTTCAAAGATGAACAAGGTATGTTTGTTTTATCTGATCGTGTTTAATGACACATAGCTGAGATAAACTATGCAAATTTGAAAGAAACTTGATTTTAATCAATTGAATAATTAATCACATCTTTTTGTATATACCTACATACGGTAGTAGAGGGGCATTATGTTTTTTGGTCTTTGGCTCCGGTCGTCCGTCCGTCCGTCCGTTCGTTCGACCTGCTTCAAGTTAAAGTTATTGGTCAAGGTAATTTTTGATGAAGCTGAAGTCCAATCAACTTGAAACTTAGTACACTTGTTGCTTATGATATGGTCTTTCTAATTGTACTGCAAAATTTTACTTTTTACCCCAATTTCACGGTCCTTAAAATAGAAAATTAAAGTGAGAGCGTTTGGTCAAGGTAGTTTTTGATGAAGTTGAAATCCAATCAACTTGAAAGGTAGTACACATGTTCCCTAATGTATACTTTTTTTTAATTTGAATGAAAAATTAGATTTCCACCCACTTTTACGGTCGATGGAACATGGAAAATCATAGTGCGATTGGGGCATCCGTGTACTTTAGACACATTCTTGCTTTAATTATTCTTAATTAAAATGCAGTATTTTTTTTTTATAACTTGGAACATAGTATCGTTATAGAAACGGGTACCTCTATTTAGATGTAAATTATGAGGCTCAAACACAACATTTGAAAACAATAATATTACAATTGCTTGAAGTTAAACAACGGTAAAACTATTAAAAAAAATAGGCAACAGTAGTATACCGTTGTTTGAAATTCATAAATCGACAGAGAAAAAACAGATCCAGATTACAAACTAAAACTGAGGGAAACGCATCAAATATAAGAGAACGACGACACAACAGAAACACAACATTAAAATGTAACACACAGAAACGAACTATAATATAACAATGACCATTTCCCTGACTTCGTACAGTTTAACTATTAACTATGCCTTTCAACATGAGTATGATGAGTGAGATAAAAAAAAAGATATATGAAAATCCTCCCTAAACTTAATGATAAAGATAACAAAACATACAACTTTGTAGAAACAATGATCTACTACATGTTATATAAGTTATGCAGCGATTTGTCGATTTCTGTTAAAACGTTTTTGCTGTATATCTCTTAGACATGTCTTCTATGTATACAAAAATACATCCGAAAATATAACGTTATGTGAGCGATCTTCTAATTATCCTGCAATTCTTGATATTTTGTTTTACAGTTAGCTACCAATGATGACCTGCATTCAGCTGTCGCTGAGAAGAAACTTAAATTATTAAAAATTCTCCTTGAAGGTGGCTCCGAGGTTAATAGACGTGCATATGATGGGAAGACCGCCTTGGTGATTATATGTTGTAATTTTGGAGTGGATTACAATGAAGAATACACAATTAGTGTCATTACATTACTTCTGAAGCACAATGCCGACCCGAACGTTCAGGATCGTAAGGGTAGAACCGCTATAATGTATGCCGTGCACAACCTTAAGCCAAAATCAGTAGTGGATTTATTACTTAAACATGGTGCTGATCCATTAATTTGTGACAATCTCGGTAAAAATGCAATAAGTTTAATACGAAAAGAGTATTGGTCTCAATACTTTGACTGCTTCAGTCAGTTTGTTGAACCACCAATTGCTTCTATAGGCAACACAAATGTTGAAACGATAAAAGCTTTTAGACCATCACAAACGAAAGAGAAACGTATACACAGCTTAGGCTATCAAGAAAACATCCGCAGATTGAAAACGACTACAAAATTGGACGTAATAAAAGATAAAACATCGGACAATGATATAGATTGGTATTTTTCTGACGATATATTTTGCCCACACACTGTTCCATCTGTAAAGGAAGAGGCAGTTACTGGAGAAAATGCAATTTTGCGTCGAGTATCACACTTTCCAGGACACAAAAATGAAGATAGGGTATGTAGTTTGGTGTTTCAAGAGGCAGAGTTTGGTAATGCACGTCAAGAACCTAGTACAAATGACACTGCCATGTTTAACACAGATGAAAAAGAGAGGCGATTGATGTTCGGAAGGATTGGCGGCACAAGCAACTCCGACAATGATATTTCGTCAATGGACATTAATTTTCTTAAAAATGGTACTGCAAGATGTTTCCCGAAACTTCCTCCCATAGAAAAGATTTCAAATGATGCAATTAAGAATACTTGATAAAACTGGAGCAGACATGATTGACACGTCTTAACAAAACCGGTATTACAATACTTTTATAGTGTTTATAGATGTTTCTCAAAACTTCTCCAATTGAAATGATTTTAATTGAAATGCAAATGTAATGAAAGATAGATAACAAAATTTGGTATTATGTTATTGAATTAGTTTTCGAAATTATGGGACAAAATAGACAAAAAAGTTCAATACATGTATATCACACATTGATCTTGATTTCTAGGCGATACAAAATTTATCAATGTTTAGCCTTCTGAACGCAATAACAAAATTATGAAGTCATTGATTGAATTAAAAACTGAGTGTGAGGTATTAACTTTTAATATGTTAATATAGTTCGAAAGTTGATTACTTCCCCGTGTGATGGTCTCTGTCTCATAAACAATAAAATTGAGAATGGTAATAGGGAATGTGTCAAAGAGACAGCAACCCGACCATAGAGCAGACAACAGCAGAAGGTCACCAACACGTGTTAATGCAGCTCCACGCTTCCGGGGGCGTCTTTCAGCTGGCCCTAAACATATATATATATATATATACTAGTTCAATGATAATGAACGCCATACTCCAAATTGTAAAAAAAGATACTAAAATTAAAAATAATACAAGACCAACAAAGATCAGAGGCTCATGACTTGGGACACGCGCAAACATGCGGCTTGGTTAAACATGTTTATGAGAGTTCAACCTTCCCCCTATGCATCTAACAAATGCAGAAAAGTAAACGCATAACAATACGCTCCTTTAAATTCTGTTCAAGATAGTTCAGAATCTAATCTATCATAAACCCTGGTGTAATAATTCCGTAATACATAAATTTCACTCGCTAAAATCTTAAACATTGTGACATACACGAGCGAATCGTACAAGTTGAAAAATTTTAAAATGAAAAATGTACATTAACATCAATACATATTTTTTTTTATCCAGTAACATACTATTTATATCAGTACACGAAGGGATTAGTCATTTAGTTTAAAAAAAGGGGGTTTGGGTTTCTCCTAAAAAAGATATTTTGATCCAAAATAAAATTGAGAACAAATTTACTGCGGTCAAACAGGTTCTGCATTATTCCTGATTTTCCGAATACTGTATATTTAATAGTGCTAATTAAAAAAAAAATGAGTGATGGCGTAAAAAAACTAAAAATGTTTATACTCAAAAAAGAACATACTACTTCCCTTTATGAAGTAAAATAATCGTCCAATGAGTGCATTTTCCTCAATATATAGACATAAATAGTATTTTGGACAACTCCATAGGTAAAGAAATATGATGATAACAACTAGACGTTTATAAGGTTTTTTTTTTTTTTTAAATAAACACACTATTATCAATGTTAAATATTTCAAAAGGTTCCTGACCTAAGACTGAAAAGATGGTAGCTGCCGTTGTACGTATATTTATTTGCACTTCTTTACGTGCTAAGATGAACAAATACATTAACCAAAAGCAGGCAATAATTAAATTGCAGTGGAAGCTTTAAATTACATGCCTTAAAATTATTTGTCAGGTCAACAGTAAAACTTAAGCTTTGATAAATTTCAAACAAAAAAATAATATGCAGTGGTAGATCAAAAAATGTAATGCGGTTTTGGGTTTGGATGCCCCCTTTATTTAGACGATGCATGATTTAGAATGAGAAATATGGCTGGACCCATCCTTCATCCTTGGAAGAATTCCCTTTCAAAATGTCTTGATACGCGTCTAGTATATCCTCACATATAGTCAACAATATACCAAACAAATTGTGGATGTTTGCCCCGAACAATATTTTCTCTATTACAGTGTCTGTCAAAAATCAATAAACCAACTCTCCTCTAATAAGAGGTTAACTGACTATCCCGCGTATGTTGAATCGTATCTATATTTAATTTGGTTCCCTGTTACACCTTCTACAAGTTATTCCTATCTATTTTATATTTTTGCTTTTAGCACAAACTTAACAATGGGTAGAATTCTTGAAACTTTACACTTTTCTGTGATATGTGATCAATTGAAATTTCGACCATGTTAACCTTTTTGAGCTTACAGAGGTAGAGCCAATTTGCCGGGGATTTTTTTCACAGAAGGGCCAATTTCAAAAAATGCCGACAGAATAGAATTTACTATAAAAACAAAAAATAAAAATGCTTTTTGATCAATATCTCGATTTACATATATTATGACACGTGTGTTCAATAGTTAATTTAACCCTAAAAAAAGATGAAAGTCCAATATGCGGCTTTTCGGGTGTTTTTAGGAGGAAAAAAAGGGAATCCCCCAAGAAGGACATTTCATACCAAAAAAAAATATGCTTATTATGACTGCTGTTATTCATACTACTTTTTCCCTCAAAAATGAAATTGATTTTAGTGTGTCCTTATAACATAAAAGACAACTTTTTAAAGAAAAAGTGCAACATCGATAAATTGTACCAATAAAGCTTTTAAAAAAGAGATATAATGATAAGCAATGCCGTAGCTCAATCAGTAGAGCACAGGACTACTAATAAATTATGGTATTGAAGAAAGGGTTCGAATCTCGCTCAGAATATGTGCATTTTTTGTGGTCTTATATTAAATTTTAATGTTTCTAACATATTTTTTCGGATGTTTGCTTAATTCATAGAGTGATTCTGGTTCATTTTGACTATATAGTGTACTAGTATATCATTTTACGTGTAGCAAAGTAACAATAATGTGTCGCTTACTGTGTGCAATCCTATGAATGTTCATACTCTTCACTTACTTTCTATTCATGTGTTTACATTTATTAGATGTATTCAAGGGACAACTAGCGACAAACTGATGTAGGTGCATGCATATAATCAATAACACGATAATTTATTCTATAGAATCCTACATATGGGGGTGATATATACACATAACTTGAAATAAGGCCATTGTATACAAGTTTCAAAACAACATGGTATTATATGTAACAAATGCAGTCAACAACAATTTTGTCGCAAATTCAATCTGTTTAGATACTAGTACTTTATTTTTTACCACCGTCCCTACACCGGTAACTAAGTCATCAGAAAATAAAACAACAAAACAGAACAAATTAGTTACAATACAAATCGTGATTGTAGGTAAAACAGTAAGAAGCTGTGATATCTGTATCACAACGAAGGGCCGATTTGTTAAGATGAACGAAAAGGCAACAATATAACATGTGTTAGTAACACAGGGTGATCTATGACCAATTGATGTAAGATGTTCTCCGGTTAAAATATAAACATGTATTATCTTATCTTATAGACGATAAAACCTTAAAAGACCAGGGCAAATACAGATATACATATATTCAGAATGATATAATGACGATTTGAATTTGTTCGATATTATTTGTCTCCTTGACAAGTTACGTGGTATGGCACCTTGCTTAAAGGATGTTGATAATAAAATAAAATCAATATTAAAAAATCAATAGTCTTGGCCTTGTCTGTGTAGGAATACCTGTTCAAGGTATGAAAATACATGATGTGACGTATTTTCATGTACTATAAGTAGCATCTATCAGGCTATTTAAAACATGATTTACCTATCTTATCGAATGAAACAAATTGCCTGCAAATTGGCTCTACCTCTTGCAGGGTTATTTTATCGAGCATAATAAGGAACAAAACATTATTATCTGTTAAATACAAAAGTCAGGAACAAATCATTATTCATATGAGTTGACCAAGATTTAGGATGATAATAGTATGTAAAAAGAAGACAAACGATACTAGAGGGACAGTCAAACTCATAGATTGAAAAAAAAACTGACAACGCCATGGCTAAATATTAAAAAAAATAACAAGCAGACACACAACAGCACATAACACACAACATAAAAAAGACCAAAATGTAAGTTTGGTTCGCATTTGATTTAGCATGTTTTTAACATTATCTTTAACAGAAAAACATCAATCATAAACATGAGTTTTCAGTGATGTAAAAATACGTTTAATACGTCGAATTAAATGTCACTCTTTTTATCAGATTACTCCCTGTGTAATTACTTTTTTCCATCACTAGTTTTACCTTCTAAGAATTAATGATTTGTACTTTCCACTTATATCATTATATAATATCAAATCCTAGATTTTTTGTGTTTGTTTTGTATTTTTAAGTGTTTGCTTTCTCTCAGCTTTTGAGTTTTGACAAATTTCCAAATTAGATCGTACGGAATTTAATTTTACAAATCTTTTGTTGCGTAATAGCAAAATACTTGAATCAACTTATAAACTTTTATTATACAAGAAACATGACGGATGTCACATGTGAATAACAAGACAAGACCCCAAAACGCTATCAACCACTTGAATAAGTAAAATAACAACTACAACATTAACGAATTGCCCTAACTACCTAGGTTTTTGGTAAGGGTTAGCTTAAGTCTTCTTTTTCCACGTGCTGTATTTTAGTGTATTGCTATCGTGTTGTCGTCGTGTTGTCGTTATTTGCCTTGGCAATAACAGTTTGTGTTCGACTAAACAGTTTGAATATCACTTTGGTTTATTTCTTCATTTAATTTAATTACAGATACTGTTATTTAACTTTGACAAGACATGATAGTTATGTGACATTTAAGTGATATATTTAATATAGAAAAAATGTTAACACTTCGATGGTGTTTACCAACTATTAAGTTGCAGCTTTGTTTATATTAGTAACCTAAATATGTTTACGTTTTAGAATGTTTGTGCCTTGTTGATAGTTGACTCACCTTCGTATATTTATATTTTTTACTATTACGTAAATGATACTACTTACCTTTTGTTCTTAAAAGTACATTAGCTGTCAAATTATCGTACACCGATTTTACTCGAATTCTCATGTATGTTTATAACATATCAACACGTACATTTGTAGTATGAAGCTTCTGAAATAAACAGTCAACACTGTACGTACTTGATAAGATACATCAAAATGTGTTCTGTTTGCCATCTTGTTAACTATCGGGATGATCTCTGAAGATTGCCGATGGTCACATAAACGATACATGTATACACATCAACATTCATATAAATAGACTTCGTACAATTCGTATTCTATTTTTATTCCATAGGTTGAATGAAGTATGTCAATTGTCGTTTTTACCAGTAAGGCAATTTTGTTTGGATGGATCGATTCTGCCAACGCAATGGTTTAACTTGGTGTCACTTTGAATTATGACATTCTTTATCTTTTCCACTTTTGTTAACATACGAAATGGGCGCCAATGAAGCAGCAGACCAATATGCATTTTATATACATATCAATATTATACATAACATTGAGAATGGAAATTATATAGATCATAGCAAAGAAGCTTAATCTGATTTTTTATAAAATTTTGATTTGCGGGTTGCTGAGCTATTTAAGTAGTCTTTTGCAAACAAGATGCGCTTCTGGTGTATACGTGTTTGATGTTGTAATTTTTGACTAGTCAGTCAACATCAATCAGGCAAAGTTAACAGAAGGTTAATTTTCTATTGTTAGGTTCATTTGTTTAATTTTTTCAACTGAATTTCACATACTGAATCGAGTGAACATTTTTGAATGCAGTGTTAATTATATTTTCAACAAGCAATTATTTTTGGAAAAAAACATGCCAATACACTGTATGTAACTGGTTCAAGTACTCTTTATATGGTGCACTCGACTGTAGAGACAATTTCGAGGTTTTTTATTTTAATGCAAAGAAATTTAATGCAACGATGGTATATGTACAATATGACATGTTTATATTGTTCGAAAACTTTGCTTGTTTGAAATAATTGCCTCTTAAAATTGCATAATGCTTATGCCATTTAACAAGGTCTTTAACCTGCAACGAACATCCATCCTAATATCAACACAAATGTATTTATAGTCCATTTGAGTTTAAAATAGGAAAATATGTTGCAAAATATCTAAAAAGGGAAATATCCCTACACTGAACTTGAATTTTATTTATAGAAAAGATCCCAATGCAATGCAAAAATAACAAGCTTACAGGTAAAAATAGTTTATTTTCATTAGTTTCAGTGTCAGAGGACTTTGAAGAAAGGTCAAGGTAAATGTCAATAATGTATATCAGTATATAAGGAGTCGTCATTTGTATTTTATCACTTTTGATTAAATTTGAAAAATTTAAAATGAACAAGGTAGGTGTCTTTTATTTTGGAAAACATACGAAAATTGAGATAACTTAACTGTTGACTAATAATTACTAAGACATATTTAATTGAAAGAAGTTTTCAAACATGAGAGAGAGAGAGTAACGTTATTATAATCATTAATAACTTATCTATGTCAGTAAGCAAGGTATAATAACACCCCAACTTTCAACCTTTGACAGATCATTATACAATTTAAGTATATTGTTTATATCCAATAATTTACTAAATCGTTAGTTGTTAAAATCCAAACCATTGCATCCATTTCTTCAAAGAAACACATAAGATATTCACAGTACCGCTTTCTCAACATGGAAGCGAGGTAACAGATGATTTTATTTCACATTAAGCAAACACAATTTTGTTTACTTGTTATTTTTACAATAGTTAGTTGGATAATTGCATGATAAATACATTCAATGTATTGAACATTGTCCCGAAGGTAAAACACTAAAGCATAACTTTATTTAGGTACGGCGTGATCAGGCTATGTTCATGTCTGTGTTATGTTTAATGTTTCTTGAGATATTTGCCTTGTATTGACGTGAAAAAGGATTCACAAACAACATTATTAAAACCTAGTTACAATCATATATTTGCAGTTGACTTCAAATGATTCTCTCCATTCGGCTATCACGGAGAAGAAACTGAAACTGTTGAAAATTCTGCTTGAAGGTGGATCAGAAGTTAATAGACGTGCATACGATGGAAAAACAGCTTTAATGATAATATGTTCTGATTTCGGAGAAGAACATGATGCAGACTACATAATTGCAGTTATACAGTTACTGCTTAAGCACAAAGCTGACCCTAACCTTCAAGATCGTAAGGGCAGAACCGCTATTATGTATTCCTTGAGAAACCTTCAGCCAAAAACAGGTGTGAACATTTTATTAAAACATGGTGCAGATCCATTTATTTGTGACAATTTCGGTAAAAATGCTTTTAGTTTTATTGACACAGAGAATTGGTCCGAGTACAAAGAAAGCTTCAGTCAGTATGTCGAACCAACGAAACAACAATATGTTTTGTTTCCCACAACTTCTGCTATAAATGAAAAAAGAAATGACAAGATAAAGGCATGTAGTTTCCTACAAAAAGAAAAGAAACGTGTCTATAGCTTAGAGTATCACGATACCATATGCAGATTATTGACGCGTAGGCAAACGGACGAAAATAAAGATACCACATGTGATAATTCTATACATGATCGTTCGTTCGACGATATGTTTTCTCCACAGTCTGCTCCAGTTGAGAACGAAAATAAAATTACTGTAAAGAAGAAAATGTTGCGTAGGGCATCACACACTCCAAGTTACACGAATGAAAATATTGAATTTAGTTCGATTATAATGGAGGCAGAGTATGGTAATGCCCGGCAGAAAAGGGTAAATTCAAACCCGACTGCAAGTAGGAAAACTGACTATGAGAGAGATCGTGCAAACTCTTTTAAAGGAAAACGTCAACAAAAGCCAAAACGGCGACATTCTTCTAGTGTAGAAGCTAGTACGAATGATTTGTTTATCTTCAACAAAGATGAAGGAGAAAGATCATCGATGTTCGGAAAATCTATCGTCACCAGAAACTCTGACACTGATATATCATTAAATGATAAAAACTTTCTGATGCATGGTGCCGTCAGATCTTACCAGAAACTTCCTCCAATTGAAAAGATGACGAATGAAATAAACAGAAATGATTAAATAATGACAGAAACTAAAGAAACTAACATATATATCGTATTGACAAAAACCGATTATTTTCAAAATTCTTTTTTATATATCAAACATTGCAATACATGTATGTCAAACGATAACATAGATTTATATATAAATATTAATGTAAATAAAGTCCACATCCCACAGCAAGTCCTCTGTTTGAATAGGTAAAGCATGTTGCACTCAATAATCTACAAAAGACAAACAAAAAATGTTACAACAAATATTCAATACTGTTTTCGAGTATATATGTGCTTAAACAATTAAGTATATCTAACAAAACTTCTTGTGTACATGCGGATGGTGAACACCCTTATCGAATTTCAAATCGAGTCCATCGTATTTAAATAGACTCATGTTCAGTAAACCGGTTACAATTCTATTGGTATATTAATAGAATTATTATACGATAAAATTCATCCGCCACGTACAAAAATATCTTTTTATTAAAAAAGATCTAAAAAAATTCGTTCATGTTCCTTTTTTTTTTTAAGGAAGACGTCAAAATTGTTACAGTAACCATGTTAACTATACACAAAGAAAACCCAAGTGAGGCATTATGTGTCCACAGAAAATACGAAAACATCTTACAAAATCAAATAAGCAAGAATATTTGTTATATCACATAGGTTGAAATTGCCGACCTATGAAAGGGCGATGCAATTCACTAGTTTTACAATAACAAAATAGCGAATGTTTAGAGTACATAAACGTCAAATCTTTAAAAGACAATATGTCACTCTTACACGAGGATACTGGCAAAAAAACCCACGAAAACAATATGAAAATATAATTGATTACCTTTAAACTGGTTTCAAAATTTTCAAAGGTCACTGTTTGTTAACAAGACAATAACAAAATTTGAATTATATTAATAACCATCCAATCTATATTTAGCTTGTTAAAAGACAAATATAGACTGTTGGACATCAATATTTAGACTTTACTGTAATTTTAATTTTTTTTTACGTCTATTATCAAACAAATATACACTAGCAAAACTGTGAAATCGACTAGTTTTAAACGCCAATATGTCAACTAAGCACACGGACACTGGCAACATATTTACAAACTATGTAAGTATATGAAATATAGTTGTTCACCATTACAGTTTTTTCAAAGGTCATTGTTTGTTAGCAAAACAATAAAAGCAATTTGAATTATAATAATAATTTATCAAATACAAATAAAAAAGCTTATAATAAAAATATACAGAATGTCAGACTTTTCATTTATATTTTCTGCTATTTTATATCAAATCGATTTTCACTCCTATTTTTATTTAAGTATATAAATACAAAACTGCGTAAACAGCAACAATTGATAATCCCATTTAGACACCTTTTGTTGTGGTTATTAGTTATTGCATATGTGCAAGATGTTTTCAATGGTAACGGAAACATGTGAAAGGTCCCGTTTAACTGTTAATTAACCCCGAAGCTTATTTACAGTGGTCGAATACACACTTTAATCATACATTGCCCTTTCAATTATGTTAAACACTCCTATAAAAATATTTTCAAATAGTGACAATCTGACTAAAGCTCAAAGCCTATAATATCTAAAATTGTCCAACACTTTGAACGTCTTCCACTTCGGACTGATTCATCAGTTAAATGTCGGTTTTTTTTAAATTCTGGATGTATACCCTTTTTTTAGATAGAAAATGGTACATACTGAAAATTATATTAAAACATATCAAAATAACATCAATGCTAACATCTAACTTGTTAAAAATACAAAATTCGTGTAATATACGCATCTATTTTCTGTTCCTGGTTTTTACCAAAATCTAATATTGAAAACCTATATTAAGGTCAATATTAAATTCAACATTAATACTACCTCATGAATTCCCTTAGCTGTATTTGGAAGAGTCAATATATACTTCTCCACATTAGGTAACCATGGTAAAATATTAAGCCGATGACAAGTCGAAATATTATGTACTTTTGGCCTTTTAAACTTGTTTTGATAACTATTTACACCACTGGGTCGATGCCACTGCTGGTGGACGTTTCGTCCCCGAGGGTATCACCAGCCCAGTAGTCAGCACTTCGGTGTTGACATGAATATCAATTATATGGTCATTTTTATAAATTTTCTGTTTACAAAACTTTGAACTTTTCGAAAAACTAAGGATTTTCTAACCCCAGGAGTAGATTACCTTAGCCGTATTTGGCACAACTTTTTGGAATTTTTGGTCCTCAATGCTCTTCAACTTTGTATATGTTTTGGCTTTTTCACTATTTTGATCTGAGCGTCACTGATGAGTCTTATGTAGACGAAACGCGCGTCTGGCGTATGAAATTATAATCCTGGTACTTTTGATAACTATTTACACCGCTGGGTCGATGCCACTGCTGGTGGACGTTTCGTCCCCGAGGGTATCACCAGCCCAGTAGTCAGCACTTCGGTGTTGACATTTATATCAATTATATGGTCATTTTTATAAATTTTCTGTTAACAAAACTTTGAACTTTTCGAAAAACTAAGGATTTTCTTACCCCAGGAGTAGATTACCTTAGCCGTATTTGGCACAACTTTTTGGAATTTTTGGTCCTCAATGCTCTTCAACTTTGTATATGTTTTAGCTTTTTCACTATTTTGATCTGAGCGTCACTGATGAGTCTTATGTAGACGAAACGCGCGTCTGGCGTATGAAATTATAATCCTGGTACTTTTGATAACTATTTGATTCGAGCGTCATAGATGAGATTTTGTTTTGTACACGAAACACTTTTTTAGCGCAAATACAACCTTAAAATTCTGGCAATTATGATGACTTTATTTTTTTATTCCATTTCGTACATGCTTGTTTTGTACGGTACTCAATTTTCCTCTATCCTACATGTAGATATATACACTTTTTTTGCAAGTCTTTTTAATCAAATAATGATGTTTTGATTTTGAACACATGTTACTTTTTTACACGTGAATTGCATGATTATGTAATAAACTTTTCGTTTATGTTCCTTTCCACCAAACAGAGATTTTTTGTCTTCATATTTTGCATATTTAGAGAAATTATTTAGGCAATTTCTCGCCTTTGTCACCAAATTAAAATGTGAAAAAGCAATACTCGAATGTAAAGATTTTTTTTATTTTATTGATATTGGACGTCTTTTCATTTAAATGGACAATTATACAGGATTCATATTTGATTGTCTCCCTTTGAATAGGACAAAGTTCCAACTTGGATATATACTAGTATACTAAATAAGGCATACTAAGTCTGGGATGATGGATACATACTCTTGCATTTTATATATTAAGTCTTCACATCTCTGTCAATGTCTGTATGGTGATCCATATCAAACAGTGTACTTCATCAGCTTCTGTTAATAGGTGTATGCTACGTCCATGATGGTTGTAACAATTAATTGGATTTAAAAATCAAATGTGTGTCGCCAATTTTAGAGTTGAAAGCTAAACCAAATTAAACAGATACATTAGCAAAGCATATCATACGCGTGAGTAAAATACAAAGTATTGACATTTCATGTGGAGACTAGTTCATGTTTTAACAATTAAGACTTTTAAAAATTTGAGTGTACTACATTAATGATTAACGTATGAAAAACTTTTATTTCAGCAGAAGTTTATTTTATAAAAATGTTCATATCACCTACTGAGTGTTGATAATTGTTAGATACGTTAGTATGGGGAAATCTTATCTGCGATAATGATGACCATATTTGATCTACAAGCACATACTAAATCTTTAGTGTGTGTTGCAATTGGAAATGTATATTTTTAATGATTGTAAATGAAATCAAATTATCAACATGTTTAGCTTTTTTACAAAGTGCTAGGATTCTAACTCCATAAAACATACTTGCAGTCAACCTCATATTAATTTGGTCTTACTTAGGTATGGCTTGTTCTTACGTATATAAAAATTTAAACATACAAGGTTTTCATAATATTCTTTTTTTTTCTGGGGGGAGGGGGAGATTTGGCTCGTATTCCTGATGAATTTGGCATTGTACATTTTTGTTTCTTACCGATGAATGATGGGACATATCTCTTAAACATGTTTTACTGACGTCTACACTTGCTTCATATTTTGTACATAGTTTAAACTATCGCATGTATAATGCATTTGTAGTGAACAATAAAACATTGCTCTAATTGAGTTATCTCCCATGGATCACGGAAAAATAACTAAACAATTTTAATTCACCAATTCTTTCTCCTTCCTTTCTTTTTGGAATATGTAAGATACGTAGAATCATAATGTATAAATTGTGTATTAAGGATGTATGCTTGTCATGTTTTGGAATTTTTGTCAGATTTTCGGAATCCTCTGGTTTTATCAATTTGCGTGCCCAAAAAAGTCCCCATTAACCCCCATTTTTCTTTTAATAAATCTTTTAATGTATACTTATAATTCATATAAGGCTTACAACATTTTATTCATTTTTTAATAGTATTTGAGAATTTTAACTGGTTAAGTATGAAAAATCAAGAGAGAATATTTTCCCACCAATATTCCAATGGCTAATATCTCGAAAACAAGCACATTGACCCCTATATTTTTTTTTGCTTTTTTTATTCCTCAATTTATTCCTTACTAATTCATACTAGTTTTATTAAATGTTATTTAATTGACACTGAGCAGCAAACATTATTAAGTCTGCACTTTCATAAATGGAGTGGCCCCATATCACTTCATGTTATCAACATATTTCAACACAAAATTGACACTGAACAGCAAACATTATTAAGTCTACACTTTAATAAATGGAGTGGCCCCATATCACTTAATGTTATCAACATATTTCAACACGTGTACAGGTTGTCTACGAAAGTTTAAAATATTAATTGCTTCATGTCTGAAGGTTAAACACTCTTTTTATAAATAAACTACATCTGAAAAATAAGCGAGATTTCTTAGAACTCAAATTCCTTTCCGTGAAAGGGGGGTATGTTTCTAAAATTAAAATGTACCATTATATGTCTATCACCTTAAGTACAAACATTCATTGAACATGTTGAAACTTTTCATTCATATCGAAGTTTGATATATATATAGTGTTTGTCACAGGTGAAAAGTGTAAACAATAGCCAAACTTTTGAGTTTGTGTTTGATTTTAAGTTTCAATTTGTTATGCTTTAACATTGTATATCAATGTCCAATAATAGTGGATAGTTGAGCGTTATTAAAACATGTTTAACCCCAAAATATGCTTCATGTGACTCTCCCAATTCAGATACAGTGGTTGCGATTAGTTAATGTCAGTTTCGTTTTTCGTTACTTGTTCGTACATACCACATTATGTATGTGTTTATTGTTATGCATGTTGGTGTCATAGATGAAGGAAGATGTGGAGTGAGTGCCAATGACACAACTCTCCATCCAAATAACAATTTAAAAAAAGTTAAACCATTATAGGTCAATGTACGGCCTTCAACACGGAGCCTTGGCTCACATCGAATAACAAGTTATTAAGGGCCCCACAATTACTAGTGGAAAACCATTCAAACGGGAAAACCAAAGGTCTAATCTATTTAAAAAAATACGGGAAACGAGAAACACGTATATATTACATAAACAAACGACAACTACTGTACATCAGATTCCTGACTAAGTACAGGTGCAAACATTTACAGCGGGAGTGAACGTTTTAATGGAACCAAACCTTCTCCCTTTTTCTGAAACAATAGCATAACATCACAACATAGAAAAGCACACGATAAAATATCAATTGGCAGTCTTAACTCAATCAAAAAATGTAAATTAACACATTGTTTATAATTACATTTTATACATCATAGATTTTTATATTTCACTCAACGTCGTATGTTTTACTCGTAGTCGAGGTCTACATGCTTGCCTATATTTTTTACAGTTTCGTCGTGGTTTGACGTAGAGATATATAGTTGGTGTCAACCAATTATGCTGAGAATTCCTATTTTTCTATTTTCTAAAGACGTGTCTGGAGATCGGTAGACACTAGCTGTCTAATAATTATTAATGTTTACCGATTTTTATTAAAATGATTTGTAAAGATGTTAGACATCAACATCTATACAAACTATTACAATTCTAAACTAAACAATTAACAGGGCATGGGGATGAAAATACGTAGCTTCGTATCGTGTGTATTCTAGTTTAGACGCCATTTAATTAATTATCGATTTGACCTCTAAAATCATCTGATGACCACATAAGCGAAGTAAACATACAGTTTTAATTTGGATTTGTCATTTACCTTCGTAATAGAATTATGTGTATGACGTACATTTACAATCGTGCATACATTGATCGATATGTGCACACTTCTCATGTTTAAGTGGCGTATGTTTTATGTATTAGCTTAGTAGTGTTTAATTTGATTATGTCAACAGTACGTTACTCATCACTGTTACTTGCGTCTTACTTTCGTCATTAGATATAATCTACACGATTGACACATGAAGTTGACGTCTACAGTACAATATTACAATATGTGTTTTGTAAAATATTGGGATGAGGTATATAAAATATGTTCGTCATATAAATCTTAGTACTATTTACAAAAGAGAGCGACGATACCAGAGCGACATTCAAACTCGTAAAAAATAAAATGACAACACTATGGCTAAAACAGACAAAACAAACAGACAAACGATAGTACACAAAACACAACATACACAAATAAAGACTCATCAATACAAACTCCACCAAACACCTTGGGTAATAACATATGCTCCGGAATGGTAAGCAGATCCTGCACCATCCTGCATCACATGTTTACCAGTCGTGTTGCTCATGTTGACTATTTTCAGCTTTGCATAACTATTACCCATGCTAGATTTGAGATCGACTTCATCGTATTATCAAACAGAGATATTTCTAAGAAATGTGTAGGAACATAAACATAAATCTTTTGTTAAGAATGCGCAATCTTAAATGTGAAAAAAACGAATCGATTCTCACAACACATATGTCCAAAATTAGATTATAAAAATCCTGAAGTTCGTCACATGACGATCACTGTATGGTGATGGATAGCAGAATTCATTGAGGATTTTACTTTATCAACGGTTTTTTCGACTTTGAGTTTTTTTGGATTATTTCATAAATAAACAGATAACACCATGCATACCTAAATTTTAATTGAAAATTAGAGCAAACCATTTGATTACTTTGACAACAATGTGTGAATAAAACAACCTCAGATAATAGTTAAAAATATCAAAAATAAGGTGCAGCGGTCAATATGGTATTCTAAACTTAATCACTATAAAAACAAATAAATATATTATGAAAAAATGTCAGGTGTTTACGATATTATTATTCTAAAATAGTACATCTTATGTTATTAAAGCTAATAGCTTATGTAGAGAAGTGATCTGCTATAATATGTCTATCGACCTAACCAGATCCGTTTATGTTACAATAAAATCGATTTTAAAATAATTTTATCTTATTTATGTATATGTTTTACAAACACGGTAAGACACATTCCTTGAACATTATTTGAAGCACTTTTCAATAGGTGGCAGTTTTGAGGCAGTTTTCAACACACCATTTGTAAGTATTTGTTTATCCACAGGAGATATATCTATATTTGAGTTTCTCAAACACTTTTTTTCATTGTCTGTCTGTACAGTATTATTGCTACATTCTTTGTCAACCTTAGCTTCTGGACACGATTGGCGTCGGCCAAATACTGAAGCTGGTAATTGTAGACTATCACCATGTAAAGAACTAGCTCTTTCTTGACGTTGTTTTCCTTCGTACATAGATTCTTTAAATGCATAAGCTGTTATTTGCACATTTTCATAATGTAGGGATTGAGCTCTACCTAGGCGTTGTTTTCCTCTGTACAAAGCTCTCCCGCATTTCAAAGCGGGTATTTGAAAATTATCATCATGTAGGGATTGAGCTCTATCTAGACGTTGTTTTACTACATGCGCGTCTGACTCAAAAAACAAAGCCGGTATTTGCTGATTATTGCAATGTTTTGAATGAGCTCTATCTTTGCGTTGTTTTCTTCCGTCGACCGCTTCCTCAAATACTAAATCTTGTATTTGTAGGTTTTCACCATGTAGTGAATTTGATCTAATTTGGCGTCGTTTTCCTCCGTTCACAACTTCTTCAAAAACTGAAGATGGTATTTGCAGACTATCATCATGTAGTGAATTTGCTCTAACTTTACTTCGTTTTCCTCCGTTCACAGCTACTTCAAACACTGAAGATGGTGTTTGCAGACTATCGCCATGTAGTGAATTTGCTCTAACTTTACTTCGTTTTCCTCCGTTCACAGCTTCTTCAAACACTGAAGCTGGTATTTGCAGACTATCACCATGTAGGGAATTTGCTCTATCTTGTTGTCGTTTTCCTTCGTTCAAAGCTTCTTCAAACACTGAAGCTGGTATTTGCAGACTATCACCATGTAGGGAATTTGCTCTATCTTGGTTTCGTTTTCCTCCTTTCATAGCTTCTTCAAACTCTGAAACTGGTATTTGCAGACTATTACCATGTAGAGAACTGGCTCTTACTTGGCGTTGTTTTCCTCCGTTCACAGTTTCGTCATACACTGACGCTGGTATTTGTAGGTTGTCACCATGTAGGGAATTGGATCGCACTTGGCGTCGTTTTACTCCGTTCGAAGCTTCATCCGACTTTGAGACTGGTATTTGTAGGTTATCCCCATGTAGGGAATTAGCTCTCACTTGACGTTGTTTTTCTCCGTCTACAGCTTCTTTGAATACTGAAACTGGTACTTGTAGGTTATCCCCATGTAGGGAATTAGCTGTTACTTGGCGTTGTTGTCCTTCGTGCATGACTTTCTCAAGTGTAGTTTGAAGAAATGTTTCTATTTTTGGCTCACAAAGGGAATGTTTTACCTGACAAACTTGTATCTTTGGTACCTTTTCAAGCATAATATCATCTTCAATAGTACATTTTTTTATAACAGTTGGAATGTAACTCAGACAATTATTTTCCAGTGCACAATCTTGACGCATACTTTTATCATCTGTTTCATCTATAATTTTCTCAGATGTCGAACATATGATTAGTATATTAATGTTCGTTTGACATTTTGGATGGTGTGTATTGTTATCCTTACTGTCAGATTCATGAAATATGTAAGGCTCGTCAATATCAACATTATCGGTTACAATGGTCGAAGCGACTCTTTGTAGAACTCGCCTCTTTGAACTGACGTTAGGACGTAAGAGCGTCATGAACTGAGACAAATTATTCTGTTTTATAAAACAGAATGCATTTTTGTCATATTTGTCACATATATAAGGATCTGCCCCATATTTTAAAAGTAATTCTACTGTTGCCATTGGTGCCGAAAACATCAAGGCGTACGTCAGTGCGGATCTACCCTTTATATCTTGCAAATTTGGATCTGTTTTATTTTCAAGAAGTAACTTGATAATCAAATATACGTCGCCCTCATGCTTCTCCTCTCGGATATGACAACATGCGATCATTAAAGCTGTCTTTCCATCGTACGCTCGGCTGTTTACATCGGTTCCTCCATGAAGTAGAATTTTAATCAGCTTTATCTTCTTTTCAGCCACTGCTGCATGAAGGGCATTACATCCAATTGCCTAAAGATATATAAAGTGATGTTAACACTTTGATTTACAGCATTACACAAAGAAAATAATTTAAATCAAGTTAAATAAAATTTTCCCAAAACTCGATGATGTCTATACAATATGATTCTCGTGAAAATTTTGTCTTCTGAATTGTGTTAAATGATTGCAGATAGCATATCCAATCAGATGACAATGCCTTTATGAAGGATAAAAACCTTTGTAATACCTTTGTTATAAATAAAGAAAACCTATTAATCCAAAAATATCAATCGTGACAATTTCCATTCAAACTGAAAAAAAAAAAAAAATATTTTACACTTGCAAAAGCTTCTGTATCTTTTTTCAGGCAATATAATCATGATAAATGCGAAGTTCTACAATTCTGATGATTAAATGATATAATTTTGCCAATAGCGTTACGTACAATTGGTTTCGTCTCATTAATGCTTTTTGTTGCTGTGTACATGTAACGTTAATATTGCGCAAAGATAAACTATAGTAAAGAAGTATTGAACTTGTGGTTTTCTGTAATATTTTAAAATACTATAATGTACTATACTGCTCAAAACTGTAGATCTGTTTTGATATTTTAAAAATATTATGCAAACAACTACCTATATTCCATATGAATACAATTTTTTTCATTTTTATGAAAATGTCAGTCATATTGAAGACCAAACTATTTTGTTTATTTTCAGAAAGATTTTTTAAATGTGGCCAATTCATTCGAAATCATCTTATACCCGTTCTTAAAAAAAATCTATTAAACGCGGGAATATATCTGAAAGTATTTTAAGTCCTTTTGTAATATTATCATTTCGAAATATGTAAAAGGATTATTAACACTTTCTCAGACTTCGAGTACTTTTATAAAATAGCGTTGTGTGTTCATTTCGACCAAACTTGCAATGATGTCAAAAATAAGAGAAAAGGGTCTAAATGAATACAATGTTTCTGCATCCATGCTAATTGTGATCTACGAATCCTCGGAAAATTGAAAAGTCCCTTTTACGTATTCGCTACCTTAAGTGCACATGAACTTCAATACAAAACTACGGTAACTTAAACAAAAATAAGTATTTTCGATACTTTTGCTGATTTTTTAAGAAACTTTTGAAGTTGAACATTTTCTCCTTCATTGATTAAATAATGGGTTGGTATTTATCGTTGCCCTCAGCCTATTTTGTGGTGGTTGGTTTTTATTGGCGAAGTTAACCACAACTTGTTTTTGGTTGTTTACTGTCAAAAGTATATTTTGTTCATGTTAGTTTTGTACAAAACTTGTTTTGTGTAGTACTTTTAAATGTTTGACACTTTTGCAGGTGATACACATATTCATTTGGTCTTGTGTACTATTATTAGTGTTTTTGTCTTTTTATTTTTTTGACTGTCCCTCTTGTATCTTTTGCTTTTCCTTTAATGTTAAGAGATTGTTCATACGGTCATGTGAATGTGAATTCACAATATGGAAATGTATCAATTTAACATTTTAGAAATAAAACTTTTAATATTGTCTTAATCTGACTTACACAGGCACATTCATTGCGTTACAGATTTTTTGAAAGAACAGTTAATATGTATGCATGTTTTATTAGAAATAGTGATGGTTCTTCATTCTGTCAATACTTATACTATATATTATTCAATGCCATATTTTTTGTTTGACTGTAATATCTAAACAATAAATCGGTTGGCAGTGTAATTGTTGATTTTTCAGTTTCGGATATCACGCGGTATTAACTTATCAAACTACATTTTGATACCTGCGAATACTCTCTGTTTTTTTATTTAAAATACAAAAGGAAAAATCCCTTTGATAAAAAGAAAAAGGAGCCAAACATCCCCGAACAACAAAATGAATAAAGTGACTGATTCTCTGAACTCGGTACAGGCAAGAAACAAAATTACTATAACAACTGAGCGAACCTTAATTGCATACGCACAACACTATATTATTAAAATATGCATTTGAGATCATTAGTTTTGGTTGGATATTATAGGGTTATTGCATGAATATTGGGGAATATTGTCCCGAGTAGAATTTTATATTGCACGAGCTTGCAAGTGCCATATATGTTCTACAAGGGACAATATTCCCAAATATTCATGCAATAACCCTGTTATTGTACAGCAATATAATAGTGTAAAGTAAAAATTGGTTTAAACTAAGATTTAATTGGTTATCAAAAGTACCAGGATTATAATTTCATACGTAACCAAAAGTTAGCGTGCAGAATTAAAGACAACGTTGATGACGTCATGAATTTTGAAGATTTCATTGCACTAGTGCAATATAAGAATTTATTGCACGCTAACTTTTGGTTACGTTCTGTGGGAAATATTATATTGATATACAATAATGTTATTTATAAAACAGATAAGAAAAAAAAACACCATAAAATAAAAGATATATATGACTTATGTTGCAAACTTAAAATCAGTAATATTTTAAAGTTTTTAGATTAAAATCAATTAATTGTTATAAAACTATAATAACGATTAAATAAACAATACATTGCTATATACAAAATGATATACGCATAAAAAGTAATTTCATCTATAAATTATCATCAAAAATGTTGAAATATGTTTTAATCACTTGAATTATATCAAATTGCACTTACTGATTTGTTCTCTCACAAATATATATGTATACCAAATTTCTTCATCAGAATTAAATATAATTAATAATGTATCGACAAATTGTATTAAGGATTACTTACTGTGTTCATCATGTTCATCTCACAAAGATATTTAGATTCAGTAATGACAGTTTTCATATGATATTAGTTTTTATGCTCATAAAGATTATAAACAATTAGCGTTCACTGACATCAATACGTTAATTCTCTGTACTTTCCTTACAGTACATATTACGTATCAAGTTACATGCTAAAGAGTATTTTATAAACACGTGTAAAAATAGATAATTGCTTGCCACCTGTTATTAGTATTAATTTGTATCTGCTTGATCTGTTATTCAATATTAATTATATTTGCCTTCCAATGACAAACGTGTAGTACTGAAGATATATTAAACGTAAGTAGATAAAAAAAAGGAACTCACAAATACAGTGAACTCTAAGGAAAATTAAAACCGGAAGGTCCCTAATGAAATGGTAAAACAAATCTGCTGAAAAGACAACAGTTTTCATATTCCTGACTGTGTAGCATTTTAATGTTTTGTCGTTGTTCCCCTCATATATTTTATGCGTTTTCCTCGCTTTAAGTTTGTTACCCCGATTTGGTTTTTGTCCATGGATTTATGAGTTTTGAACAGCGGTATACTACTGTTGCCTTTTTTGGTACAGTCATTTTCAAATAAAGTAGCTGATGTTATATTCAAAATAAAAGAAGCGGCATCGTTATCTTTCTGATGTATGTATTATGTATTGACAGCGCAGATAAATGAATAATGGTAAAAGTTTGGCTGTTAAATAATATAGCACATGCATTATCAATTTTATACACTGGGTCGATGCCACTGCTGGTGGACGTTTCGTCTCCGAAGGTATCACCAGCCCAGTAGTCAGCACTTCGGTACATTGACCTATAATGGTTTACTTTTATAAATTGTAATGTGGATAGAGAGTTGTCTCATTGGCACTCACACCACATCGTCCTACATCTATGAACAATTAGAAATAATGAAGGCAGAATATTTCAAAGTACTTATCAAACTCGTGATTCAAAACAAACTGATATTGCCATGGCAAGAATAAAAAACAACTAAAAGTTGAACGACATTATGCCAAACACAACATATAAAAATACAGACTGACCAACACCAATACAAATAAAAACGGATTTGATCTAAGAAGAGAAATTATGTCCTGCTCAAAAAGTGAATTTAAGATACTAGATCATTATTCAGGGAAACAAAGTATAATAAAAGAAAATAAGGTTTAAAACTTAGCTTGTTTTTGTTACTATAAAAATACATTTGATGATGGCCAAAACCTATCACAATTAATAACAACTTTTAAACATTCATTCGACATGGTTGTACTTTTTTCAAATGTCACTTCTATGGTTTAAATATAGCTTGTAATTACCTTTCGAAGACTTACATGAACTGTTTTATGTATTACAAATATATAACAATTAACAACTACTTAAATTTATTTAAAATGACTCTACTTTTGTTTTGCGTGGTCAGGTGACGTCACTATTATGGTTCAATCCACCATTTTCTACATTAAAAAATGCCTGTACCAAGTCAGGAATATGACAGTTGTTATCCATTCGTTTGATGTGTTTGGACTTTTGATTTTGCCTTTTGATTTTTGATTTTCCTTTTTGAATTTTCCTCGGAGTTCGGTATTTTTGTGTTTTTACTTTTGAATATAGGTGGTAATTGATTTTCAAAGAATTACATCCGATGTTCTTATACGGCTACAATATATAACAATTAACACTTACTTATTTGTTTACATAATTCTTTTTTTTGTTTTGCATGATGAGGTCACAGTCGACGTCACTATTATGATTTGAATATAGCTTGTTATTGTTTATTTTGTGCGTTTTCAAAATAATATATTTTAATTTTGTTATGTATTAAACATATGTTGCAATTAACAACAGCTTTACATTTGTTTGGCAAGGTTCTACTTTTGATTCGTGACGTCAGATGACTTTGCTTTTAGGTTTTAATGAAGCTTGTTATTGTTTTTCAAAGATTTATATGTTATGTTTTATGCAACCAAAATATATAACAATTAACAACTACGTAACATTTATATGACATGATTCTGCTTTTCGCATGAGAAAGTGCTATCAGTTGAAGGTTTTAAAATAATCTTAATTATTTGGTGTTCAATATACTACATTGTATGTGTTTCGTACCTTAATGTATTACAATCAAAAACCATCTTAACATTTGTTTTGTATGTTGTTGGGTTTTTTTTTCGTACTATGATGGTTTAAATAAAACTTGTTATTGTTTTTCAAAGAAAAAACACTTTATATAGGGGAAAAAAGCACTCTTAATTTTTGTTTTCGACTACCAAATCATCTTATATCCATTGTGTACATGTTTATTTAAATAAATGAAACTTTAAAATGTTAGATTATTGTTTCCTGTATTCACTCAAATACATTATTATATCGAAATTATTTATGCAATATAAAAAAGAAGATGTGGTATGATTGCCAATGAGACAACTATCCACAAAAGACCAAAATGACACAAACATTAACAATTGTAGGTCACCGTACGGCCTTCAACAATGAGCAAAGCCCATACCGCATATAGTCAGCTATAAAAGGCCCCGATAAGACAATATAAAACAATTCAAGTGAGACAACTAACGGCCTTATTTATGTAAAAAAATGAACGAAAAACAAATATGTAACACATAAACGAACGACAACCACTGAATTACAAGCTCCTCACTTGGGACAGGCACATACATAAATAATGTGGCTGGGTTAAACCTTATAGCGGGATCTCAACCCTCTTCCTAACCTGGGACAGTGGTATAACAGTACAACATAAGAACGAACTATAAAAATCGGTTGAAAAAGGCTTAACTCATCAGATTGACAAAAAATAAAAGTGGACGTGGCCGTGTACTTATACATTCCGACACAAAAAGACACAATGAACAGATCTGAGAGTACTTACAGTTATTTGACAGCTAGTTCAAAGCCATTAACAACTAATAAAAAATCATGCCTCTAAGACTAAGCAATCAATCCGTACACATCATACATACAATGGATTTAGTGTAAAGACGTCATAAACAGCCAGAGAAATACATGGCCTTGTGCAATGCCAAGTAACAGGTATCGACAGATTGTAGATCCATGAAAATGTATATGTATATAACATACTAGTGATATTTAGTAAGCTTTTAATCTACTGAAAACAAAGTCAATATTTATACCAATGAAAACCATATTCAATGATCCTATCACAGTGTTGAATAGGTAACCTTTAAGAATAAGTTTATTTAAAGGAGCAACAAGGTTACATGGATCATTTTTAAATTTCCGGGCACGGTTAACAACATATCCGTAAAATTGAGGATGTGCTATCTCGTTTCAAAATAAGTTTTCTACAACCAAACTTCAAACCAAATCTTTATATCTATGGAAAAATTTAGTAAAGGTTTTTAGTAATTTATGGTAACGATATCCCTGGTTTAATAATTTACCAGTAATACATAGGTTGCGTTCGTGAAAATCAAAAACGTCACAACAGACACGGGCATAGCGAACAAGTTGTGAAATATAAACACCGTAAGATGGTGCCGAAGGAACATCACCATCTAAAAATGGAAAATTAACAATAGGGAACGACAAATCGTCTCTTTTGTCGTAAATTTTAGTGTCTAGTTTCCCCTTTAAAACCGAAATATCTAAATCCAGGAAAGGACAGTTATTACCGAATACATTTGATTTATTTAAAGTAAGTTCCTTGGGGTAAACTTCAGCAGTATATTGAGAAAAGTCTTGATTATCTATCGAAAAAATATCATCAAGATAACGGGAAGTGTTTTTGAATTTATCAATTAAATGCAATTTCGACGGGTCTTTACTGAATTTAGTCATACACTGTGATTCATAACAGTTCAAAAACAAGTCTGCTATTAAAGGGGCACAATAAGTGCCCATGGAGATACCTACAACCTGTCGATAAACTTTGTTACCGAAAAATACGTAAATATTATCAAGGAGAAAATTAACAGCATCAATCGTCTCATCACACCTCCAGTAAGTATATCTAGCATATTTACCCTTCTCATTAGAGAAGAAGGCTTTAAATAAGTTGCAGCAAATATATCTACATTCAGCTTTACCAACCGACCATTTGATTAAATAGGAAAATTTTTGTTTAATAAGATAGTGTGGAAGTGCAGTGTAAAGAGTAGAAAAATCGAAACTATTAACATAATCAAAAGGACCATCGAAAGCCCGCAATTTATCTTAAACATCCAAAGACTTTTTTTACACTCCAAAAATGGTTTATACCACTATGTTCATATATTTTATTACAATAATTTATGATAAGTTCTTTAATAGTAGTTAATGAACTAGTTAAGAGCACTGACATATTATTTGTAGAACAGTTACTTGAGGCGGAGATGAAACGATATTTAAATGTTTCTTTGTGTAGTTTAGGTAGCCAATACATAGTAGGGACCTTCAAATGTTCAGAAGAAGCCTTAAGCTTTGATGTGGTTGTGATATGCTTGTTTACTATATGACTCTCTGTTAAGCAGATGGACTTAAATGTAGATGAATTTAAAATTTCCTTCTTAAGAACGTCCGTGTAGCATTAACGTCATACCACAACCACATTGTTGAACATTGTTGGCTGTTTTGTAGGCCGGTAAAAACACAAACCGCTTTGAAAGTATTTGAAGTTTATTTCTTATTCTAGAAATAGGTGTATTATGTACTCTATCATTTACTTCTAAATTTTTTTCAAAATGTGATATTCTCTTATCTACCACTTTCATACATTTATTTAAATAAGAATCAAGAGATTTTTTATCAGCTTTTTCCCGTTTACACCATTTTTTTTACAAAATGAGGAAAGAGCATCGCTGGTGACTTGAAGACACTCTTTCCAATCTATTTTAGAGATGGAGGACGATATTTTGGTCCTTTTTTCAAAAAGTTTTTAACCTCTTTGCCCTGGACGATATTGAGGTGCCTTGTAATAACATGGCCATAGGGAACATGTCTAAGCTTGGACGATTCACAGTTTCAAGTTAAGGGAGTATTACTATCTATATTCACGTCGGATGTAACCGACGTATTATTCAAAATTAAACTTCTGCTGGTTTTTTTTCTATGTGTATGAAATTATAGGTGGTTCTATATTATCAAAATAGGGAGGTATCAAGTTTTGAACGGAAGAGTCATTCAATATACTAGCTAAGTTGATACAATCAATACCTCTGCTAATATATTTAATTAAAAAAAAATGACGTTTACGATCTTTAGGTTTGTCGATACGTGGGAACAGCCTATGGTTGCAAAAAACTGTTATTATACGAGAATATGCATACAGTGGTCTGAAGAATGAGATGGTGTCACACTCTTTAAAATATCGTGTAATTTACTAATGGGTATTTGACCCAGTTTACATAATAATTGATGCCTACCATTATTTTTAAATATAGAAAGGAGATTATCAAGTGCATAATTTATACAATGTTTAAATCGTTGATTTCGATTGATACGTTTCCCATGAGACCTATTATTTCGGTTTTTTTTATCAATAATATTCATGATATCAATAGAGGAAGTAGTAGATATGTTCCCTTGTCCAAGTATATTGTCATTTAGACCCAGGGGATAAGCTGTTTGAAGTCGTTTAATCCAAGACAGTTCGATAATTTTACGGGAATCTTCAAATTGTTTATGTGACTGCCCTTGTTGTTTCTGGACCGTTTCGAGCGGTTGAAATCTAATAAATTTAATATTGTGGTTGTATTTACCTAAATGTTGATAAATTATGCTTTTGAATTTCCTAGGTTTTCGGAAGCGGTATAGATGTTCCTGTGTTCGTTTAAAAAAACTCACGTCCTGTTTGTCCTACATATTGTATACCACACTTTGGCTTATTTCATGTAACCAGATAAATGAGGCTTTGGGTTTTTCATTTTATGTCACAGGAAAAAGAAAGCGAACAACCTCTCCCGTTCACTGTTGACCTTATAGTATTATCAGAAGATAATCTAGAACATGTTTGTCATTTTCTGGCATTGCACGGAAATATTTGTGGATATCCACGTGCATTTTTATTGAATAATCTGGCTTCATCAGCATTGCCACCTTTAACACAATTATAAAAACTGCTAAATTTAGATGGGGAATTTCGATTGACGGCGGTTGCATTTATATTTGGAATAAGGTTTTTATAGCACGTGAATATCCTTAAGGGATTTGAGTTTAGTGTTCATATTTGATTAAAAACATAGATGGACACAATTGACTACGATGCATTATGAACATGTATACCGAAGATTTATAAACCTCTTTAAACCATATATTTTCTGTCAAGGAAAGTCCTACTTAAGGTGGTAGACCTAGGTTAAGGGAAATAACTCTTAAACTCATCAGTACGTTTGTGTCAGCCATTTTCATAAATATGTTCTAAGCTTCTAGGATACATAGATTATTTTCAATCTGTTTCAGGTGAATGCTTAAAATACATTAATAAAACTTGACTATTACAAACGCATCACTGAATTAAAGAGTTATATCCCTGGACAAAGGTCTACCCCCTTAACCACTTAACCTGTGTTTATATGGGAAAACAATAATAAAAATTGTTAATATTTTTTTGAGAAAAGAAAATCGGGTAAACAGGTTCTTTAATCCTGTTTGATTTCACTGCTTTGTCCTTTAGATACAACTTGTGCATATCACTTTATTTGTGATTTCATTACTTTTACATTTTGATTTAATTCTGCTTTCATACCAATTAATTTAAAAAATATATATATATTATTTTATGTAATCTTTTGCAATTTGTCCTTAACAATGTTTAATTTATGAACTTTTCTGTTGTTAAACAACATTCTTTGTTTTTTTGTGGTTTTTTTTCAGATTTCACTTGTCAATATAATAACGATAAGTAAGGTAAAACCATATGCAAATATGAGTACATGTAGTGGTGTTAACAAGTTCAAAGAAAGAAATAACAAAAAGGCAAACTCTAAAAAAATCAAAATCAGAATGTCCTCTTTTAAATTGAAAAATCAAACAAATCAAACAAATCAAGCGAATGGCAACAACTGACGAACTCCAGACTTGGTTCTGGTATATAATTATGTAGAAAGTTAAATCTGGTATTATACCTAGCCAAAATACTTGTAAGACATTCGCATAAGTAGCAGAAATGTTTATCTTTAAAATTCAACTTTGAAGTAAGGACTGCAATGAAGGTATGTGCACAACATTACCAATAGCTGTATTTCTATGTTATGATGTTACCCTTTTTTGTTTCATGTAAGGACGAATATTGGTACAAGGTAAAAAATTTAAACTTTCTGAATTCGTATGCACCTTTTCTGTTATTTTTTATCGTTTGAATGGTTTCTTTTTGGGGGCCTGTTATAGCTTGCTGATTGGTTTGAGTCAAGACCCCATGTTAAAGACCGTACTTTAAATTATACATGTTATAATGGTTTACTTTTAAAAATGTGACTTGGATGGCGAGTTGTGTCATTGGCACTCATACAACAGCTTCTCATATCTACATAATTCCACGTCATCTTTCCAATAAATACCATTTTTTTTAAATATACTTTACCCGTCTTTCCTCGCTTTTACATTCTTCTTCTCCGTTCATCTTCTCTGGCAATGACCAAGTAAGACGTATGACATATACTAAAATGAATTAAGGATTTAATGCTGACTCAGTTTATTATTCACGGATTTTGGCTATACTTTTTGGACCGTTTGAATTATAGCTTTTCCTCTTTTATATAAGCTTTGGATTTCAAATATGTTGGTCACGAGCATCACTGAATAGACATGTTTTGTCGAAGTGCGCATCTGGTGCAAGAAAATTGGTACCGTTAATTTTATTATTAATAATGGTACACATACTTACTTCTTCAAACTTTTTCAGACATTAAATTAATGTTCATGTTATCACTTATATATTGATTGTAATGCTTTTAATTTGGTATTATATTGTAATGACGTGTTAATGGATAATTGTGATAATTTGATGTAGAAAGTCAACTCTAAAGGGATAACATTTAATGTAAGTAAAATACAGGGCAATTAAAGCATTATCATTAGTGAACACTACAATAGTCAACATGTTATGTTGAGTAATTAAAGAGTTCTTGAATGTCCATAATCTATTAATGTTTAAGAAAAGATCCGAATAAAGGACAATTTAAAACAGTTTCAACATAACCGTCCACTAACGTCTGTTATCACTAATGAGTTTATTTTAAACATTATACGCCAACATGGTATACACAAATACATTTGACGAAAGTCAGAAAACACTAAAATTGGTTAAAAAAAAGACAACAGCCTTGTAAATGACTAAACCAAGTTTCTGATAATGTAGCGAAATTAAAAAAAAAAGTATGCCCAGTACTTATTTTACGACCATCGTGATATTACTAAACAATACTGAACCCTGTGATAAAAAAAGGTAACAGAAGTATACCGCTGTTCCAAATTTAAAAATCGATAGATAAAAAACACATCCGGTTACAAACTAAAACTGAGGGAAACGTATCAAATATAAGAAAACTACGACACAACAGAAACACAACATAAAAATGTAACACACAGAAAGCGATAAGCTAAATAATTTATAGACGTAAACTTTTAGAACATTATATGTCGCCAAACTGAAGTCTAATATAACATTAAATAACACTAAAAAATCCATACTTATTTTGATGGTAGTAAAACCACAATGCAGTCAGTTTCTTTGTGAAAGGCATGTCACCTATCAGATCAAAAACTCTTGATGTATAATATTAGTTCCTGTCAAAAGACAAACACAAGACCGAATATTTCACAAAATACTTCGTACAAAACTAAATACTGAGGTATCGAACCCTAACAAAAGCTAAATATGTGTGATTAGTGTGATCAGGAAAACTAATCAGATCAGGCCTCACTTATTATACCCGTCATGGTCCCTACTATACATGCTATATGTACATATTCTGGTTTTTTTTCACAATTTGAATAAAATCAGAGGTGATTGTTATTCTAATTTGGCTTATCCAGATTAGAAATAAAAAAAATAAAGAGGAACGAAAGATACCCAGAGGGACATTCAGTCTCATAAACTGAAAATAAACTTACAACATTAAAATTAAAAAAAACACCAGACCCACAGACAAACAATAGAGCACATGACACAACATAGACAACTAAAGAATAAGCACCATGAACCCAAACAAACACTTAAGGAGATCTCAGGTGCTCCAGAAGGGAAAGCAGATCCTGCTCCCCTTGTGACACCCGTCGTGTTGATCATGTTATAACAAATCTGGTAAATTATCGAACTCGGTAGGTCACATTCTCATTCACGAAAAGGAAGGGGATAAGGTATTGCTTTGGTTGAACAACAATATTTTTAAGTGGAATTTTAGTCAGAGGTAAGTTGAACAATCTGTATTTAAATTGTATCTTGTGCTGTCGTCTATATTCATTTGTTCCAAATGTGTTGAATACACGGATTCTGTCGTTTCTTTCCTGCATGTTGCTGATAAATTGACATGTACTAGTTTCTGTCACAACTGTCGTCGAACAATTACTGCTGATGGGATCTTCAATAGCAGTTATTAACTCCTATGTGAACCACCAAAACTACTCATTGAATATAGGAATCGATCATCATGATAATATTGTGTATAATTATTTGTTATTTTATTAGTTTTGGCTTTAAAATATTGAAGTCATGTCAGCATGTGAACCATGAAATCTACTGTATTACGTTTACATTCAAATTTATGTTATTGTAAACGTATTGATAAGTCTTCCATTTGCAGTGATAGAACTCTGGGCAAATCAATTAGTTTACGAAGACATGTGGGAATTGGTCATCACAAAATATGGATGATAGTCTAAATATTATTTTGTTTTACATTCGTATTAGTACAATATTACATTTCTCATAAAAGTATGTGCACCTGCTTTTTAATGTTAACTGGTAGACGTATGTATGATTGACATTTAACAAATTGTGTTCATATTTTAATAATAAAATTTAAATCATTTTAATTACAATGTCAGTTTAAACGTTTCTCAATAGGTGGAAGTTTTGGCAAATACTTGACATTGCAATGAGTAAGAATGTTTCTATCAACAATTGAAATATCTATGTCAGAATTCCTCCTTTTGCTGTCGTCAAAGATCATATGTTCTGAAATGTTTTCCACACTTGGACTCTGGCTTGTCTGTCCTGTATGCTTACTATACAATTGACGTGCGATAGCTTCTGGACACGACTGTCGTCGAGCAAATACTGCTGCTGGAATCTTACGATGTTCTATGAATAAAGAGTTAGACCGACGATACAAGTCACCATCGACTGACGTGCTTATTTTCATGTCACTAGATATAACATCAACATCAGCATTTTGTGTTTGAACGTCTGTTGTGTCTATATTTGAATTGCAATGATAGTCTGCATCAGTTCCATCCAGTTGAGATACATTTATGTTCTTATTATCTCTGCTATTAACAGGTTCTTCAGAAGTAGGTGTCAGAAAGGATAGCAAGTTAACTTGTGCAGAAAAACGGCGTTTCAAGTAAGCATCGCTTTTCTTTGATTTTTTTCTTTCAGACACCAAATTCAACGTGATTGTAGGTATACACAAATCAATATCTTCCTCCTGGGTGTTCTTCGTATTTGTCTGCAAAACTTTTAGCTCATTCTTTTTGTCAATTCTATTTGCATTACTATCAAAAGCAGCTACTTGTTTTGAATTACCTCGTAATCTTTTGTCCTGCTTGAAATATGGACGCAAAATAGTGCTGTACTTAGACCAATCACTTGATTTGATAAAACAAAACGCACTTTTGTCATATCGGTCCCGTATGTGAGGATCTCCACCGAATTGTAATATCATTTGCACGACTTTGGCCGTTGCTTTATATCGTAAGGCATACATCAGTGCCGTTCGACCTTGAAGATCCTGTAAGTTCGGATCTGCCGCATGTTTAAGAAGTAATTGTATTACCTCAGTGTTATTTTCTACCTGCTCGTCCGCGCGGAAAAACGACAAGGCAATCATGAGAGCTGTTTTCCCATCGTATGCCTGTACGTTGATATTAGACCCACCTTCTAGAAGGATCTTTATCAATTTTAGCTTTCTTTGAGCAACGGCTGTGTGAAAGGCACTTGTGCTAGTAACCTAAAAAAAAAAGAAAATGCAAGTCAAAACTTATTGACGAAGACTGGAAGACAGCAGCGGTAAATATATACAGACGACACGATGATAATGAAATGGTTCTGGTCCACGTCCAGTAAAAAATATAAATTGATTAGATATAATATGAACCCTCGTTTGCACCAGACCAACATACAGAGCAAATCTAAGTTTGCTACTTCAAAAACCAATACATAATATTTTTCTTCTACATAAACTATTTCTTCTATTTCACAAATAAGACTGCGAAAAGACTTGCAACTCTATGCGGACATTCTTCTTTTCAATTTCAGAGCATGTCATTGCTTATTAAAAAAGTACGATATATCATTTTGCAGGTTTTTTTCAAGGTTCAAACCGGTGATATTACAATATAAGCCTATTAAGTACCAAAACTCAAAGAAAACAAGAAGGGAAATGTTCAGTTTTCCTCTGATACAGATGTGCAATTTTAGCCAGCGAATTCAGATCTTCTGTTATTGTTTTTCAGATGAAAGTTAAGATAGAAAAAAAATTAAAACAAATCTAACCTTCAAAAGGGCGTCTTTTCATATTAAAAGATATTTTTTATTTTTTTTTATTTGATAATCATGATATTTTGGTAAATGTTAAGTGCGAGTAATACAATATATAATAAGTGGGGACACAACTGTTTTAATAGATATGCCATCCTCGCTGAACAGACTTGTTTCTTAAAATTACTTCTTCTACAACTGATAATACATTCTATCATACGTCTATATGTTTTCTTCAAAATATGACTTTTTTTAATAATAATAATAATAATAATAATAATAATAATAATAATAATAATAATAATAATAATAATAATAATAATAAAAATAATAATAATAATAATAATAATAATAATAATAATAATAATAATAATAATAATAATAATAATAATAATAGTAATCATGATAATAAAAATAATAAAAATAATAATAATAACAATAATAATAATAATAACAATAATAGAAAAAGAATAAATATAATCATATGAATTATAAAAGTCATGATTCTATAATAAGGATGTTTGATACTCTTGTTTCATTTATTTTTTGTCAGATATTCTGAATTCTCTAGTTGCATTCGTTTAGTGACAAAAACAAATATGCCCGTTTAACCTTTCTTTTATTTTTGTAGTTTCATTATACATTTTCAAAAAGCATTTTTTTTAAATTTAGTTATTGTTATTTTTTCATTGTTTTTGAAGAAGGAAAAGAGAAATAACAATACACTTATATGAATAATATAATAAAACATATAAGGTAAAACATTAATTAATGAAATACAGATATCAAAATAAATAAACTATCTTACCGTATCCATCTATTTATGAAACCGAGACAGGCATTGTGATAATTGTACAGGGGAAAGCTTTATATACTTATACATTATCAATAATTATCACCTTAATAATTGTCTGTCAAATGGATCGATATGATCACACAATAATGGCCATCGTTTAGGGTACATTAAGTATTGCCTCCATACACAGCATGAACTACAGTGTTGTAAAATTATTGATATGCGATAATTAATTAATGGATGTTCACTTTATGGATTGATCAATGAGATAAGTTTTCTTAAAGTATAGTATGCAATGAACGTTTCAATATAATTATATTATTTAACGACTTGTTCCAGACAATATTGTTACAGCTAAAGTCCTCCATCCATTAAATTGAGATGAATCGATCAATTGTCTAAATTGAAGCATATGATACGTTATGATGTTCAATGGTCAATTAGTGTTGCTTAGTCTTCAGTTTTCTATGTTGCGTCTTCTATACTACTATTTTTCTGTTTGTCTTTTTATTTTTAGCCATGGAGTTGTCAGTTTATTTTATATCTATGAGTTTGACTCTCCCTCTGTTATCTGTTGTCCCTATCTTAGACGTCTTGCACAAAGCTGAGTCCATAAACGTAACGTTTTCAAATTACTTAAACCGTTTACCCCCGAGAAAACAAAAAAGTAATAAAATACTGGACATTTAGTTCATAACATAATTTTACACATAAACGTTCAATATGTTTTTTTCTTTTTCAAAGAGCAGTGTAATGGAAATTATAAACGACTAATTCGTGGACACTATTCATAAAATAGCGTTCAAACGTTATTTCTTTAAATTGTAGCATAATTGCTTGACATTTGAAAAAAAAAAGGTGTTTGACCTTGACTATCGAATCATTCATATTTTGCAGGATTCTTTAGAACTCTTGTTATATATATGCACATTAAGAATGACAGCCATTTCTAAATATGAAAATTGCAACCACATATTTTTAACCGTTTCTTCATTTTTTTAATATTTATCCTTCCAAATCACTACCTCTTACACATAACGAACTACATCCAAACTCATCCACCATGGCCGATTTTGATTTATTTTAAATAAAGTTCTTATGACGACTTAGTCTGAATACGTTGAATTTGTACAAATGTCAGGTCAAAACTAAAAACGTTTTTGCCGTTTTTTTCCCATGTTCGTTTTATACTTGATAGATTTAATGTTGATCATCATTTTCATAATGTTGATTTTAATGACTAGCTTCAATAATTTTATAATACAAAAAAATACTTGCCTAATCCGTTTTACTCCATTTCAATAATATTAATAACATTTTTTTTTAATTGCCTTTCTTTTTTTTACGATTTGTTTTCGTTCTGAGGCGCACAAGAAGGTTTAAAAAGCCCACCGTTTACATTTGATTTTTTGTTTACGGAAACATACTTGTGGCGTCATCTTGTTTTGTTGCCATCCAAATACATTAATATCGTTTCACGGAATTTTCCTAATAAGAGATTTTATCATAATTTTAAATTAAAACAGACTGATTTCTTTATTTTGCTGTAGATTAGAAATAAATATTTTGAATCAAAATCTTAGCCTTTGTTAACTCGGAGGGTTTTGATTTCGAACTTTGATAATATCTGGAAGTATAGATAAGTTGGTCGTAACGCGGAACAGCTGGTTTTGTGTATTAATGCGCTTTAGCTAAAAATATATATATTGCGATTAAACTCGTTGACGATAGTCATGATAGAAGGTCGTCATATTATAATATGACATTAAACAGACCTAATAAAATTCAACTGCATGAGTTCACAATTTGTTCAAATTCATGTCGGACTATACGATCATTGGCAGTCGTCGGATGTCACCGTAATGATCAATTATATGACGTTTAGCCTAAAATACTCACACAAACTGACACATACCGAATACCAGGTTATTTTCACGGATAAATCAAAATTGCGAGAATAAATTCCGCCAATTTAACATTGTACATACAAAGGTATTGATAAAAGTGTTGAATCTGCCAACATAATAACCGCCAAAATATTTGGTATACCTTTTTCAATGAAAATGGCGATAGTTTACACCTGCAAAATAACCCGCTATACGGTACATTCAAATCTTTGCATCGCCGATTGTACTTTTTATACCTTTTAATATGCTAATAGGTATTTGTGTCAAATTGTTGAACATGAACTCGACAGATTATGCCCCTTAAAAAGTGTTTTGAAAATGTCAAAAATAGTTTTTAATTGTACGTGTATTCAAGGCAAAACAAACTCTTATCAGATTTTCTCCTGTACTATGTGCATTGTAAATATTTTGTCCCGCGATTTCTTGGTCAAAATAATTATGACGTCTTGGAAGGCTAGTTTAAAGTTTTGCATTGACGCCTTTCTGCGACGATGGAAGGCGTCAAAGAAAAAAAATATAATCGTCTTTCAGGGCGTCATAATTATGTAGACTAGCGATTTCTAAGGAATCCTGTCAAGCGAATTATCGAAACTTTCCAATTTGGCTATACGTCTATGATAACCACTTCAAACCAATACATAGAAAGCACTTCAGTTTTCAGGAAGCGTTTTTTTTCTCCATTATATATTATGTTTTGCTATTTAAACAAAAAACATTTATGACTAACATGACGAAAATGTACACCATTGACTTGTAGTCATCTCCTGCATATTTCAACTGGTATAACTGAACAACTGCGTTTCCCTTTATATGAATGTGGGTTTTTTGCACTACAATATTGGTATCTATTTATTATTAGTATTTACAACCAATATGTGCTTCTGATGGACGTGTTCTTCCCAAGAGTATTCCAAATCAGGTTTCATGATATTGCAAATATAATTACAGTTTGTTCCGTTAAACTATCAAACTAGTATGTATCTAGTTCGTTTTAAAAGGGGAATGCAGATACAAACATCATTCTATAGAAAAGAAGGAAAAAATAGGTAAAGATTGGAAAAAAGTCTCATATTACAAAAGAGAATTGAAAGATATCCTATCTAATAAGTTCATGATCATATATATCTGGAAAAAAACAGATAGTTTGTGCATCGTCTTTTGTTTTCCTATTTCGGATTAGAAACAAGGAAATCGTGAACCTTTTTACAATTAAGATAGAATTTTTCGTTATTCAGGAACATACTGGCCTTTTTTTTTTGGGTTTTGGTGCATTTTTGAATTATTTAAAAATTTACATGTATGTAATTAGTTAGAAGTAATTTGTCACATATGTAATGTTCGACTACCATGTTGATATTATCAAATATGTAATGGTCGACTGCCATGATAATATTTGTTGACATTTGATTTTGGTAAAGTGTGCGTCATTCTAAAAAAAAAAATCTTTCCGTTGGTATCCTAATGTTGACCTTGTTATCTAAGGCCATCAATTTGGATATTTCGAATTTAATCAAAGACAGAAAAAGATAACGTGCTAATAATCAGTTTGACATTTAATGATACAGAAGACTCTAAAAGCAGAAATATTCGAGCTAAGAAGATTACAATGACAATGAATAGCTCAATATGAGCTCCAAAAAAAATTCATTAAACTGTCACGTCTCTAATTATAAGTTTGTACTGCAAACTCACTTTTTTTCATCAGACGTAGCAATGACGCTCGTATCAAAAGGTTTTAAGGGGTAATTTAAATAAGAAGTTACAAATTTTCAAAGGCCGAAAAGTTTAAAGGTTTTACCAAATGAGGATAACCACGTTACAATTATAACAACTGACCAAAAAAATTCCTTTATGCATTTTCATAATGGAATGAACCTCTAAGAGTTGCAATAAACATAATGTCAAATGCAAACAGTTTTGAAAACATTATAAAACTAATTCTAGATTGATGAAAACTTTTGAATTTGGAAACCCGAAAAAAAAGTAAAATAACAAAAACTAAACTCCAAGTGGAATTTTAAACGTGAGCCCAGTGAACCAATATGTCATCCTAGTATATTTGCTTTTTTTTTTTTTATTTTGTCAAACCTCGTGGTCTTTATAGCTTACACTACGAGTGATTTAAGTCATTTGTTCGCTGGTGGGTAGTTTTTGCATTGGCAATAACACACAATGTCCCTATTTTGCAAAGACTTACAATTTACTATTATTACAAATACTTAAAACCGTATAAAGAAGTTTGTATTATACTACATGTGGATATAATACTAAGAAATAGTATATATTCATATTTTTATACATAAACAACAACAAGAAATGTGTATTCCTTTGCCAGAAAATTTCTGTACCAAGTCAGGAATATGACAGTTCTTGTCCAATCGTTTTTATTGCGTTTTGTTATTTGATTTTGCCATGTGATTATGGACTTTGCGAATTGATTTTCTTCTAAGTTCAGTATTTTTGTGATTTTACTTTTTTCTTACCGTCTCGGTCATGCTTCCTGTTTTCGTTTCGTTCCGTCTCAAACATGTTAACTACTTTATAAAATAAATCTTAAAATGTTTGGCCTATTTGAACACATTGAAGAAGATGCAGCTACCTCAAGAACTGGTCTAAGAAAATAATTCTACAATTACATTCATCTTCCCAAAGAACTGGCAACAACAACATGTATAATACATGCAAATATAATTATTTTGTTTTATCAATGTTATAACAGCGTCCAATTTTATCTACATAAATCACCAGCAATTTTATATGGCATCTGTATAACTAGGTTTTTATAACAGTCGTTAAAATGTTGAAGCTCAATAGTTTATTTATTGAAATACTAATTTATTTGCAGTATTTGCAGTCGGTATTGATCACATACGTAGGTGTCGATAAGAGGTGTTACAAAATGTATTTCTGATTTAATTACTTCATTTGAAATTAATATGAAGCAAATTTATAGCAATAATTGTTTTATTGACGTAAATTTAAATGTCAAGCTTTTAAGGCCTCTGGGTCAAGACACATTATTTGACCAACTATTACCTGACACAAAGAAACAATGTAACAACACATGACACATATTTATAGCAACGTCTTAATGCAATTTGAACAGCATGCTCTTTTAATGATCAATTCATTTCTAAATTCAGTAATTTCTTTATTGACCTTAATTTCTTCTCACTTGTTCGGATACTAAAAGTTCGTATTCTCCTTTTTTCATCCAAAAGTCATCGATTGAAACCTCTAAACTAAACTTATCACCCACTTTGTATTAATTGAGAAACATGACGGGTGTCACATTTTAAGCAGAATATACGTTCACTTCCAGAGCAAAAAAAATCAATCCTTATTTAGGTGAGAGTTGTGTTGTTCTATCTTTAGTATTCTATAATTAGTTTTGTGTTCTGGGTCTTTTTATTACTTGCAATAGCATTGAGTTGAATGTTATACCAATTGTATCTTTTCCCTGTCTTTAAAAAAAACTATGACAATATTTTTACTTCGTGTCCTTCGTTACTCACAGTAGTCTAAACGAGCATTAAGTGTCGTCTCAAACATAAATAGCATAAAACGAAACTGTTCACAAAGAGGACGATATCTTAATAAAGCTCATTTTATTCCAATTTCCTTTCATCGTTATATATGTTAAAATGAGTCTCTTGATTACAATGTTGTTGTCTCTGCTACATATTATTGCGAGGTTCTTTTTATCTTGTGATTGATCCATTAGGACAGAAGTTAGAAATGTGTGTACATTTTATATTAGCAATAGCTCCACAAATTGAAATTTATAAGGTTAAGACTTTAATAGCAACGGCGACTGATATATGTATTTGTTAGACTGAGACATTTTTCTAAAATTTAACAATAGAGTATAAGTCTTTCTATGTTGTTTTATTAATCAAATATCAAGATGATAATATTTATCAGTTGACATATCGAATACGACAAATATCATAAAAACATGACTGATGATACAGATAACAAACTATTCACATCCAAAGCAACAGTTAATCATGTATAACGTTCTGATTCCATATTTTTTGTTTTTCCAAGAACCAACAAAGTCTTTGCAAAAAAACAAAAAAACAAAAAATATTTAACAAATTTTATAAAAAGAACAAAAACCCTACATAATAAACTAAAGACTTCACATGGCGTAAAAATGGGACAAATCCGTGATCATCCGTCGCATCGAAATTTATTAGTGGTGACCACCAAACAATGGAGGTCGTAACACATATAAACTGTCAAAAGGTAGTACAATGGTTTAAAAGTGTTTGTGTAAGCAACTACGTTTGACGTAATGATGTCAAACGCAAGCTCTGGAAGATTGACTAAGAAATATCCTCTCCTTATTCAGGATCATGCATCACTTTTTAATATGCATCAATGCTCTAATATGTTAATAGTTTTTATTAAAAATTGATGTCTGACAACCGAAATTTTTTAATATTGGAAGTAGGTGTGCACTTACCACCTTTTCCATACGGAGAACAAACCATAATAGAGTGAGACATCCCCTATCATACCATGGCACTGTGTGATAGTGTTTTGCCAATAAGAACAAGAAATTATATATCTAGGTCTAACCTGCACTACTGAAGTTTTCATGTTTGTAGTTCATCTGTTTTAATGTGTTAACAAAATATACTTATGCATTAATATATATTATATGTTCAAGATGTGGACGATGAAACAACAATGGTGACATGTTAATTCGTTATAATTCAAAAAAAGGTAAAACCGTTTTTGACTTCATGATGCAATATTAAAATAAATCAGACAAGAGGTGATACAATATTAAAAGGGCAGAGTAAAGTTTACCTCTATTATTAAAAGACAGAATTTTATATTGTCATGCAAGTATATTATAAGTTATTGTTACCACTTTGCCAAGACTTTTTGACCTTAAAACATTTACATTCAATTAGACAAACAAAAATTCAAAAGCACTTCATAGTTAACACCTATACCAAACAATTTGAGACATGTTTTCTAAGCGTATTGATCAAGAGGTTTTATAAGAAACAAAGGAATATTGATATAAAATTGAATATGATAGTATGAACTTCGAATATGACCAAAAATAATCCCAATAACACAGATTATGTTATAATTTACTGATAAATGTACTTTAATTGAATATCATAAAAGTTAAAACTAGGGATGGCAAAGAGTACTCGTGTACATGGGTACTCGCTCGGAAGACTGAGTATTCGAGTTCAGTGTTAGTAGTCGGATACTCGTTTGTCTGTTATACATCTAAGGCATCTTGAGATATGTCTCTTCATATTTCCTCTCACTTTAGTTCCGTTAAAATATCCCATATCTATACTATTACCTGAGAAGACCTCATTTTGTGTGTCGCTTCTCTTCCTTCATTAATAAATTAATCGTCATGCCTCTGTGTTCTGTAGGTAACATGCGTAGTCGCATTTGTCATCCGTTCTTATGATTATTCAGATTGAGTTATTTTTGGAGAAAACGACATAAAAGGGAGTCCGGATTTTGATTCCGTCATCCGTCTGACTTTTAGTCATAAATAAGACTTCCGGTTGAAACGTGCACAAGAACAACCAATCGTATAATAGATAACAAAAAATGAAAAATAAATAAGCCAATCAGAGCATTCTACTTATCATGGTGTTTAAATCGCAAAAACAAATTTGTTGTTGAAAGTGAAAGAAAGTGATTTGGCAAAAATGAAAGTAGGATAGAGATGAGAGGTAGGCGGGAGACTTTCGGGACTTCAGGATCTGGTGTATTTAAGCTTTTTTACGAATTTTGGGATTGATTCTTACGGGATGCGGGAATATATTTTTAGATTTCGGGATTTCCGGATATGAATTTCTTTAAAATTCTTCATCTCGCGATTTCATGTTTTTAAGCCCGGGATTTCGGGATCAATACATCTACGACCACCCCTCAAATTAGCCGAAGTCAGTCTTAGTCATTTATACACTATTCCTCTCCTACCATTGGCATGTTAGTAAGGCTCTGAAAAGAAAGAAACACCGATGGATTGTCATAGAAGCATATCTTATCAGACTAATAATGGTCTATATGTAAGCAGTTTCATTTTGAAATTTAATTTGACTTTTACCAAAAGATGATTTGTAGCAAAGGAGAAGAATAATTGTGGTCTGAGGCCAGAAACACACAAAATAATTGAATTTAACAGAAAGGAAATATAGGACTTTGAAAAAAGGGAGAGAGCTTTTGATACCTTTCATGGATTAATAATTAACTCTTCACATGCAAGACTGGGCAACACGAAAAAGCACACATAATTTGAAGTCGAGTATTGTTGTTGTTGTTGACTAATTAATGGCCAAGTTGTATAATACAACATTACAAACCCAGCAGGAACATATGGTACATATATTGTCTACTTTATAATATAAAAAGGAAGATGTGGTATGATTGCCAATGAGACAACTATCCACACAAGACCAAAATTACACAGACATTTACAACTATAGTTCACAATGCGGCCTTCAACAAGAGCAAATCCCATACCGCATAGTCAGCTATAAAAGGAACCGATAAGACAATGTAAAACAATTCAAACGAGAAAACTTACGGTCTTGTTTATTTTTAAGAAAATGAACGAAAAACAAATATGCAACACATAAAAAACGGCAACCACTGAATTACAGAATCCTGACTTTTGGCAGGCACATACATAAATAATATGGCGGGGTTAAACATGTTAGCCGGATTCAAACCTTCCCCCTAACCTTAGACAGTGGTATAACAGTACAAAATGAACAGACCTGAGAGTACTCGCAGTTATATGACCGCTAGTTCAAAGCCACTAACAACTAATCAAAATATCATGCATCTAAGTCTACTTTGTCGGACTTTATATGCAAATATTTTTGGTTTTATTAGAATTTGATTCATGAACACGTACACAAAGAAAAATTGTTATAATGATAGGTTATTTTTAGAGACTTTGGTCGGTATATCATTGTTTATTTGACACAAAAACAAATTGTTAAGCTATGTTTGCAGTACGTTTGTCTTTCATTAATATGTTTATGAAAGGTTATAACAAAAACATGGGTCATTCCTAAAATTGTTACTTTGCAATAGACGTTTAAAATTCATCCGAGTAGTTGCCAGTACTAGAGTATCCAGGCAGAGTATTCGCGTATTTACTTTCACGATTCAATTCCGAAGCCATACATTTTGTTCTCCAAAAATGTCCTCAATATCATTTGTTTTCTTTTGAGTCTGGGTAATTCAATTGCATGCAATTAGGAGTTAGCCTTTTATGTGTTGACATAATTTAGTTATCTGTTGAACTCATACAGCACCAGTCATGTCGACTACTAATGACTTGCTTGTTTTATCAGAAGGATAGCTAAGTCAATGTCAAAGTTCGTGTTTATGCCTTTTACTTTGAGCTTTGCTTGTTGCCGCAACTATTAGAAAGATGTATTTTTATCCTAATACGTTATAAGACCATGACTGTACACATTTACATTTGGGTTTGAGTGATCCGGTTGCTTTTCATGATGACATAAATGACTACAGCTGTCTAACGTACATAGTAAATGAAAATTAGAAGAGTTGACTATTTGAAACTAAACATACGAACGGAGAGGGACAATGACTGAGGAAAGCTGACATTAACGTTAACTAGCAGTATGACATTTATAATATAATGTCGTTGCGGATTAAAAAAAAAGGGGAAAAAACTGTTTCTTACTTGGCACAGACATTTCCCTTTGTACAAAATGGTGGATTACCCTTGATGTATTTTCACCACTTGGCGTCCGTCGTCCATCACCGTCGTCGTAAATAACTTCCACTGCATAAAATAAACCAAATGTGTCATGAATGTTCCTTATGAGGTGCTGACCAAGTTCTGTTACTTTGAAGCCGATCCATTATCCAGGATAACCACCGGTAGGGAACTTTGTTTAGCATAGGAATGTTACCGAAAAAGTATAATAACAATGTATGAACTAGCAGTTAATATATCAACAAAATAAAGTTTAAAAAGTTGACTGAATGTGGCCACGTCTTACATTGACCTATTGAGGAAATGTTCTTTTTTGTCAAAGTTAAACATAAGCTTGACATCGAGTCCATGTACCCCTCTGTTTATAAGTTATATTTTGGTATGACATGTTTGATTATGCAACAAAATTATTTGTATTTTTTTGCATGCCAAAATAACCGATGTTTTTTTTTTTTTTTTATTTTAATGACAATACGCGATACATGTTGCTTTTTTTTCTTTTTTCAAAAAAGATTTCTAAAAAAATAATTATATAACAAGAATTGATTTTAAAATGTTTATGAAAAGAAGATATTCCTATTGTTTTTCATCAAAATCTACCCATGTTTATTCGTTGAAAGTTTAGGTTTATTTATGCAAAGAATAGAAAATTTAATGTGGATATCAGTTGGTGAAAAAAACGTGTTTTAGTGTTTTCTTCAAAACTCAACGTTGTTATTGTTATGCTATGAAAAGAAGATTTGTTTATTATAATGTATCGGGGAAGGTTAAGCAGTTAAGTATGATTCGAATTTTGACTAATTTTCAGCCCACTTCACACTTTAAGTGAAAAACGTCATACTACAGGTGAAACTATTTAAAATTGTACTCTTACCATTTGCTTTCCAAAAACATCCCACATATCCATTCAAATGTCATTTCAATTAATAGAGTTTTGTCTTATGTCTTATATATATTTTAAAATATTTATTTTGCAGTATTGCCCATTAACCGATTTAATTCTTACACGGACAATGTACATGTCACGTTTGAAGGTGTCGAAAATATTTCAAACAAGGGGTATGATGAAATTTGACAAAAAAGGCAGGACGGGATTTTGATTTAAAAAAAGGCAGGATGAGAAACTTGCAAAAAATATGTCAGGATATTAATTTATTTTTAAAAAAAAAGTCAGGATAAACTAAAAATAAGAGGCAGAACCAATTTCAATAAAAAAATAAAAAGGCAGAACAGATATTACAACTAACAAAAAATAAAATTTTCATCCTAGCCCTCCTCCCATAAAAATCTAATGGTAGCTTCCTAATAATCAAACTTTGAAACAGTTTTCATATATCTTCGCTCTTGCATTTCCATATTCGTACCAAACTATTTGTAATAACTATTCAATTAACAACATTCGATTTACTATAAGCATTACTTGCCACATATCATTTCAAATGTCGTTTCAATTAACCGATATACCTGTTCTTCTTATGTCACATAAGTACATGCATAATAATGTGCATTTGGTAGAATTGTTCATCAGTAGTTGTAACTATTGTAGTGACAAAGTCATTTGAAAGTGTCGAAACCAATTTAAAACCCTTATTTTTCTCAGTAAATGATGTTTTTTCTTTATGTTAACCATGACAGTTAATATAATGGAGCATGTCGAGAAACACTCATGTTTTGCAATTCAATCTCTTAGCTGTTGAATGAGCAAAAAGTGAAATCACTAAAATACTGAACACCGAGGGAAATTCAAAAACGGAAAGTCCCGAATCAAATTGCAAATAAATCAACAGCTCAGATACATCAAACGAATGGACAACAGCTTTCATAGTTTTTACCTGATGCAGTCATTTTCTTAAGTACAAAATGGTTGATTAAACCTGATTTAATAGCTTGCTAAACGTCTCAAAATCATAGTTAATTATATGTAATAACTGTTAAATTAACAACTACCGCTGTACTTTACTAATTTGTTACCAAAACATCCCACATAAACATTCAAATGTCAGTTCAACTAACCGATTTACTTGTTCATCTGAAGTGCATGCACCATTTATAAATATAATGAGCTTCATTGGTAGAGTTGCATATAAATCAATACAAGTGCATTTCGCTTAATAATTGCAGTTACAAAGACACGGTTGAAGGTTTCGACAATATTTTAAATACTGAACTGTTTGTAATAAATGATGATTTTCTCTGTATTCATCAAAGCAGGCAAAGTAGTCGACACATAGACCATTGAACCCTTTTTGTATTAATTTCTAATCTTTGCGAGGAATAATTCGTATATTGTTTTAAAAAAAACATATCTAAAAAAGCATTTGTACTGTATCTCAGATTGTATGTGAAATTTAAACACTTACTCCGTTGAATTTGTAGTTATTATATTTAAGTCTGCTATAACATATACTTATTTGTTGTAATTGGTTTTGATCTAACTTACAGAACGAGTATACTTAAATCTGTCTTGTGACTGTTGAATTAATGTGAGTTGTTGTAGTGCTCTTTAACGATTAAATTAGTTCAGTTACTTTCAACTGATTTTTTCAAAATTTTGGAATGATGTTTCGTGATCCCATTGCCTATGGTTGTGTGAGAGTAAAGCGCATTAAAACATGTTAAGTTTAACATGCTGATGTTTGCAACAGACTATCCCAAGTTAGAAGCCTGTGAAAACTGTTCTTGTCAGGGCATTTACAGATTACTTGAAATGATTTTTCTCATGTTTGAAAGCCGAATGGTGACCAATAACTGCTTATACTTTAATCATTTTCACTTTGATCGACAGATGTGTTATTAGAAATAATCTTTTTGGTTTAATCTGTGTACATCACTGGTGGTAAGCGGATAGTCGTAACTTAACGAAAATGGGAGATTACTCTAGGGATAATTTTTTCTTTTCCGATTTTCGTGCAGTAAAAGGTTTATTTGAGCCAAACCGCTTGTCTCATACATACTAATTGTCAGTGCGTTAAGTTTGAAACAAAATTTGATTCAAAAATACATTCCAATTTTGGTAAAACATTCATTCAATAATCTGAGCATGATGGTCGTAACTAAAACAAAATAAATGTTCAGGATGGTCGTAACTTAAAATTGTGATAGTCGTAACTTAAAATTGTGATGGTCGTAACTCTTTATTTTAATTAGGACCGGATAAGACAGGTCAAAAGTTTTAGATGTATATATATATATATATACAACTCGTCTAAACATCAACCCAACAATGTTAGATCTGTAAATTTGCTTTCGCAAATTTTTGGTTCTTCCCTCGCCGGGATTCGAACCCATGCTACTGTGATATCGTGACACCAAATCGCCTGCACTGCAGCCGTCCCGCTAGACCACACGACCACCTGGGCTCTCAAAAAAAGAGCTTTCGGTGGCCATATGTTACCTTTCCACGTCAGTTTTAATCTAGCGGCGTACTACAGTACATGATATATAAGGCATGAAGATGTTATTGTTACAGATCAGCTAAATTATCTATAGTAAAGGATCCTACAAATTAATGTAAGATACAGTCACAGAAAATAATTATATTCATAAGTACGTCTGAGTCAGTGACAACCCTACAACAGATGTATCCATCGGATCACCATCAATGATGGTGATACATGGCTGTGTACATAATGTATATACAACTCGTCTAAACATCAACCCAACAATGTTAGATCTGTAAATTTGCTTTCGCAAATTTTTGGTTCTTCCCTCGCCGGGATTCGAACCCATGCTACTGTGATATCGTGACACCAAATCGCCTGCACTGCAGCCGTCCCGCTAGACCACACGACCACCTGGGCTCTCAAAAAAAGAGCTTTCGGTGGCCATATGTTACCTTTCCACGTCAGTTTTAATCTAGCGGCGTACTACAGTACATGATATATAAGGCATGAAGATGTTATTGTTACAGATCAGCTAAATTATCTATAGTAAAGGATCCTACAAATTAATGTAAGATACAGTCACAGAAAATAATTATATTCATAAGTACATCTGAGTCAGTGACAACCCTACAACAGATGTATCCATCGGATCACCATCAATGATGGTGATACATGGCTGTGTACATAATGTATATACAACTCGTCTAAACATCAACCCAACAATGTTAGATCTGTAAATTTGCTTTCGCAAATTTTTGGTTCTTCCCTCGCCGGGATTCGAACCCATGCTACTGTGATATCGTGACACCAAATCGCCTGCACTGCAGCCGTCCCGCTAGACCACACGACCACCTGGGCTCTCAAAAAAAGAGCTTTCGGTGGCCATATGTTACCTTTCCACGTCAGTTTTAATCTAGCGGCGTACTACAGTACATGATATATAAGGCATGAAGATGTTATTGTTACAGATCAGCTAAATTATCTATAGTAAAGGATCCTACAAATTAATGTAAGATACAGTCACAGAAAATAATTATATTCATAAGTACGTCTGAGTCAGTGACAACCCTACAACAGATGTATCCATCGGATCACCATCAATGATGGTGATACATGGCTGTGTACATAATGTATATACAACTCGTCTAAACATCAACCCAACAATGTTAGATCTGTAAATTTGCTTTCGCAAATTTTTGGTTCTTCCCTCGCCGGGATTCGAACCCATGCTACTGTGATATCGTGACACCAAATCGCCTGCACTGCAGCCGTCCCGCTAGACCACACGACCACCTGGGCTCTCAAAAAAAGAGCTTTCGGTGGCCATATGTTACCTTTCCACGTCAGTTTTAATCTAGCGGCGTACTACAGTACATGATATATAAGGCATGAAGATGTTATTGTTACAGATCAGCTAAATTATCTATAGTAAAGGATCCTACAAATTAATGTAAGATACAGTCACAGAAAATAATTATATTCATAAGTACGTCTGAGTCAGTGACAACCCTACAACAGATGTATCCATCGGATCACCATCAATGATGGTGATACATGGCTGTGTACATAATGTATATACAACTCGTCTAAACATCAACCCAACAATGTTAGATCTGTAAATTTGCTTTCGCAAATTTTTGGTTCTTCCCTCGCCGGGATTCGAACCCATGCTACTGTGATATCGTGACACCAAATCGCCTGCACTGCAGCCGTCCCGCTAGACCACACGACCACCTGGGCTCTCAAAAAAAGAGCTTTCGGTGGCCATATGTTACCTTTCCACGTCAGTTTTAATCTAGCGGCGTACTACAGTACATGATATATAAGGCATGAAGATGTTATTGTTACAGATCAGCTAAATTATCTATAGTAAAGGATCCTACAAATTAATGTAAGATACAGTCACAGAAAATAATTATATTCATAAGTACGTCTGAGTCAGTGACAACCCTACAACAGATGTATCCATATATATATTTGTGAAGTTGATTTTACCAAATGATATAAAATAAAAGGGTGAAGAGAGGGGTACCTGTAAAGTACAAAAGGATGGAAAATTGAAACGAATCGGAAAAAAACACACAATACAAAATGAAATGACCAGTGACTGTTACTTAAGATATCATGTATAAATAACCAAAAAGCAAATAGTTATAAGCGATAACATTATAAATTTCTAAAAAATGGAGAATTCATTTTAAAACAAGAAACACAGCTCTGGTTATGATTTCTTATTTACGATTAAAAAAATGCGTTTTTAACAAACTAGACATTACATGAAATAACAGTATCCTGATTCATTTTCTTCATATTTTGCAACTATTTAAAAGAGAAACCTTTTTAAAACATTTATTTGGAATTTAAAAGAAAAATCTACTATTCAAAATTGATACTTTAAGTCGAAAGAGCATTTTAAGTAAGAAATCAAAATAATGTTATGGGGGTCGTTATCGAGACTAGACCACACCCTCGAATTTGCAGGTTCGTAATCGAATTAAAGAACATACACCTTATTCTTAGCCTGGACTTTGAGAAGTCGTATTGTCATTTGGTAGTCCAACATATTATAAGGTGCAATGTCGAAGTTCAGGTATAATTATTACCAGTGGTTTTAGAAAATTCTGAATACTCCTATTGGTACCATGCTATCCGCTATACATCTTTGTCTTTCTAAAAGAAAATACCATGAACTTGTGTAATCATTATCAGAGAATAACAATTACTGATTCATTAGGGAAACGTTTTAATAAGATACTTGATACACGTCTTTGTAAATGCTTGGTTAAATATCATATCATTAATGATAGCGAATTTGGATTAACCATAAAAACACGACCATCTGACCATATGTTCATTCCAAAAACTACTGTGGATTCATTATTATTCGTTGATTACCACTTTTCGGCATATCTTCGTTGTTTCCAGCATCGCCACGGACGAGTCTTCTGCAGATGTTATCTATATTGAGTTTATTTGTGGGTCGATGACACTAGAGAAATACATTATTTAAAAAAACAACATCAACCCATATTCTATTGTACTGTACAAGCATATTTTTAGATACCAATTATGATGACATATAAAAATAGAAAATATCTGTTAAAAATAGAAAACATTTCGCAGGTAATTTATGAAGAATTATCGTTCTTTTCGTGGTCTAATATTTGTTTTGTTTCAAACGCGGACAAAAGTCATTAATATTTCGAGTTCATTAATACGAGAAATAATATACCTGTTTGCAAATAATAAACTTGACTGAAGTAAAAATCTAATATACAAGAAGTAAAAATTGAGCATAACATAATATCTTTTTACTTAAATATAATAAACCAGTGCATTCGTTTTTTTGATAAACTTCCTTATTTAAATAACCCTACCATGATAAGCTGTTGGAGATTTTAAATCATTGTGTTTGGCATTGGGACACCAATGTTATGGGGTTGTTCTTCAACAATCACGCATGGTAATGGGTACACACAGGTAGAAATAAATATGATGATGTTTATTTAGCTATTTAATTCAAAGATTTTCGACTTGAAGAGAGGATGTATATGTTATGTATATACATAGGTTTAAACAATGTCTCTGAGGTAAGCGACCCAACTTCAGAGCTAATAAACAGGTGATTGAAAATCTTCGTTTTAATTAAACGGAGGTTTGGTGTTATTCAATGAGACCGTAACTAAACGAAGCCTGGTTAACGTGGAAATCCTTGTTTTTCATTGTATGTTTTCAATTGCGAACGACAATTTCTAAATCAATTGAAACTGGATTGACAGGTGGAACTATCCTGATGAATGAAACTAAGAGCAACAGAAATATAAAATAATAATGTTTATACATTCAGGTAATACAATTAACACAATGCATATCAACCTCAATATCAACATTACGAATCTTGCTCCATATTTAGCAAGACATGCATGAAGGGTTGTAGGTATTTTTATGCCTTTTTGTATGGACACAATACTTTGTAAAAATGTTCTTTTTCTGAAATAATATTGTTAAATGAAATATAAATGGAAATCAGACTTGAATATAAGTAGATATTTTAAGAAGATGTTATATCCTTTTATCTATATATATCCTTCGATGTGTGTTATGATTTATAGCATAATGGAAATTAACCTAAAATGTTAATTATTAGATAACTATTAAACATCTATGTATCTGCTATGTACCTCAGTTACATGAAAATTGTTTCAAATTAGGACGTGAAAATAGACATTTTTTTCATGTATGGTTCATACTAACATGACTAATGCAATGGACTCCACCAAAAATATGAAAATCTTGAATCATTATGTTTGATATTAAAGCACCAATGGTATACATGTATTGTTTAAGACTTGAACAATCACGAAAAAGGGAGGAAGGTTGACAGTAATACGGTTTAGTAAACAGTAATGTCAGTTTGAGTAATACAATAAATTTGTAGCTATAGTAAGATCTGGTATTAGTGTCAATGAGACTACTCTATCCGAGTCACAATAAAAAAAAACTAAACCATTATAGGTAAATATACGGTCTTCAACACGGATCCTAGGCTCGCACCGAACAGCAAGATGAATATCTCGACTGAAATTATCTAGTCATTTAGTGGGTTATTTCAGTAAATGTATATGCATGAATACTTTTTGTTTGTACAAAATAGTTGGTTAGGTAGATATATTAGAACAATTATGATTAAGATGATTTTCAACTAAATTGTCACTAAGATGAAGAATGGAAATGGGAGAATGTTTTTGCCGACATCTCTGAACTGAAGCTGTCTGGCTACAGAGCAAGTACACATGTGGTTGTAGATCTTCGTTTGAAAGACATGAATGAAATTATATGTACTCATATGAAATCGAGTTATCAAATACAATAATGACATGTTCATGTGAAATAAGTTTCAAAATTATTTTCATGTTACAAACACAGATGTTAACATTTTATTTGCTCACTCATGGCTAGAAGCCTTATTTCCCACTCCAAGGCCTCTTTTTCTAAATATATAAGATTTACAGTATATTATTTTTTCCTTTGTAATTTGTTCATATGGACAACTATATCTTCTCTCTATTCACTGAAATACTATTGATATACTGTATCTATTTTTAAAGAAGCTAGCTTTTTGAAACCTTATTGTCTCTAAGTTGCCCCGGAATACTATTCAGCAAGTAATAGGTATTTCGTCTAAGTTAGGTTGGCAACAGATGTATTCATTTTGCTCATTATTTGTGACGAACAATATACATCAATAAAAGTAATTGCATTGTTTCATTTATAATTCGAAACACTTTAATAAAGTCCTCTATTATATAATTACTATGATTTATGTGTGATAAAACTATAAATAAACCTTTTATGTGATAAATATAGGTTGTACTTTGTTGAGATAATTAAACTTTGGTGATGGTTATCGGTCCTTGTAAATCTATTGTGTATTATATATATTTATAGATAAGGACCAATATAGACACTCCTTATATTTCTATTCAGCAAGGAAGATAGTTATAAATATACAAAATACACATTATTATAATAAGACTTTAAAGAACTATAGATAACAGTAGTTTGCAACATTTGCTGTCGTTGTATTCAAATATATTAAACCCATACATTTAATATGAACAAAAGCTTACACTTATATATAGACTACAATATAATTTAACTATTGAAGATCAAAACTCATTATGTTTGGCATTGGGACACCAATGTTGGGGGATTGATCTTGTCTTAAACAAGATCATTAACGAATATGAGACTGTTATATATCTGATATAAATACTATGGTTCTTGTGACCCTATAAAGGAAATCTGTATTGTACTATGCAAGAATTGTCGGTGGTTCTTGTGACCTTATCAAAGAAATCTGTATTGCACTATGCAGCAATATGAAGAAAAGACGTTTCTGTATGTCCACTGTCCAACTGCAGAGCTAATAAACAGGTGATTGAAGATCTTCGTTTTGAAAATATGCGAGAGGAGACGTTATCAAGCTGCTTTTGTCAAGCGTAAAACTTTTTTAGGGAAATAAAAAAGAACATTAATAGAACGATAAACAGATAATCCGTTTATTTTCGTATCGATATCGTAAATATTAGCCGTTCGACCCAATGTAAAACTTTTTAGAAAAGGTTCACATTGTGGCTCGCGGCTGATATTGTACGACAACAATGTGTAGAAAATCAGATAATCTACCCGTGAAGGTATACTTTTCAAATTAAACCGGATATGTAAATATACTACAATGGTATACTATTGGGAACCCAATGTTGTTTGGTTATTGATAACGGCAACCACGTGAAATATATTTATTTAATGAACTTCTTTTCTAAAGTAAACAGCAATATTATGTATGTAAGGTGTTTCAGACGTCGTTTAACTGAATCTGCGAAAAGATACTATCAAACGATTTCGATATACTTCGTTTTAAAGCTCGAATAAAGGTTGATATTGCTTTATACTGCAAATAAATATACTAAACTGGTTAGGGTAAAAATTATCATTGTATCATGTTAACATGTAAAGATTGATTTTTTTTCTGAAATTCTAGAAACAGAATATACGTTAGGTAATCAAAAAGAAACAAATACAGTCTAGTTTTATTTAAAATGCGTTTATTTCCAGTCAGAAAGTGCATTTAACAGTATAAGAAAATAAGTTTTCATGACTGGTCAATAAAATAGGGACGAAAGTTACCAGAGGGACAGCCAAACTCATAAATCCAAAATAGACTGTCAATGCCATGGCTGAAAAAGAAAGAGACAAACAGACAAACAATAGTACACATGACACAACATAGAAACTAAAGAATAAGCAACGCGAACTCCACCAAAAAATAGGGTTGATATAAGATCTCCGGAAGGATAAGCAGATCCTGCTCCACATGTGGCACCCGTCGTGTTGCTCATTTTATAACAAATCCGGTAAATTGTCTCATTCGGTAGGTCACATTCATAAAAGGGAAGTGGAATGTAGTTACGATGTAGGGAATATATCCGAAACCATTTGTGAAACGGTTATTTCTTAACGGTCAACCAACTCGTGATGGCGTCCGTAAATAGGTTTCATAGCTTTCTTGTTAGCAGCAACTCTCTATCAAGAGAAGCATGATAGGATTTTGTTTTCATTAAAACACGTTTTTTCCTAAAAATATAGGATTGGCTGCATGTTTGGTGTCCTTTGTAATTTGTTCACATGGACAGATTAAATAAAATTTATTGTCTGACATAAACTTGATCTCGAAAGAAAATGTGTCCAAGATAAAGACGCAACACAGTCTAGCATTTAAATTTTAATTGGAGTACTATACATGGAGTATTTTATATTTCGCCTTATTTGCATTTGTAACGGAATTATTCACTGTGCGCATTATTTATAATGAATACTATACATAAAACAAGTAATTGTAGAGACAAATTATAACTTAAAACACTTAATCATGTCCTCAATTATATACATACCATAACATATGTCTGATCAAATCTATAAATAAACCTATATCTGTTAAATATAGCTTGCACTTTGCTGCGATAATTGAAATTTGATGATTATCTGTCCTTTTATAGGTTTTCTGTATTAATTATATTAAATAAGGACTAAAATAGACATTATTTCCATTTCTATTAAGCAAGGAATACACATTTTTATATTAGGACTTGGAAACACTATAGAGGGCCCTCATGGGGTTTTTGATTATGTGATTACTTGGCCGTTTTTTTAATGATTATTTGATTATTAAGCCAAATATTTCATGATTATTTGATTACCTAGGACTGTATTTTAGTTTATGATTATTTGATTACTAAAGATAAGCAAATATTTAATGATTATGTGATTATATTGGCAAAAAAATGGTGATTATGTGATTACTAGGACCCCCATGAGGGGCCTCACTATAAATTACACTATTTTGCAACATTAGATTTTTGTGTACTGACATATGTCAAACCCATAAGGTTATTCCTCATAATTAATATTGATAAATTCAACAACACTTACCGTTATCCTGATGATATTTTATTGTTATATAATCAAGAATTTTCTCAATATACTGCTGACATTTACCCCAAGAAACTTACTTCAAATAAATTAAAATTATACGGTAATATCTTTTCTATCCTGGATTTAAATATTTAGGTTTTAAACGGAAACATCACACTAAAATTTACGACAAAAGGGACATGCTGTTATGTCTAATCTGACAATACATTTCAGTTGTATGTTTGTACACAGTTTAGAATCACTTTAATTTTCTATATTGATGATCTTTAAGAATCGGTAAAAAGCCGACTTTTATTTGAAAATATTTTATATGTACATGTATCAAATATGTAATGTTAGACTCAGTGGAGTGATACAATTCATAACATCGTATTATATGCTCTCATATACATATATGATACCGGTAGTTGTCTAATTTACCACTATAAAACAAAGAGAGATCGCAATAAGCTATGACACGGAAACTCGAAATATAATATTAAACAACAGTTTAATATGAAATCATGAATCCTTTTTTTTTAACTGTTTAACAAGTGTTTTGTTGGCGAGGACAAAATTTAGAAAGGCAATATTGTAGCAGTGGAAAATATTTACTGTGGCACTACTTTAAACAAATTTTTAAAAGGTAAATCAAACAGAAATGATATTTACAGATTAAGTTTCGGAATATTGTATATAGTCAATAGTACTATATGCTAAGATAGAATGCGATAACTTGTGTTAATATGTCTTTTGATTGAGTTAAGCCATTTCAGTTCTTATGTGATAGTGTGTAGTTCTATGTTGTGATGTTACACTATTGTTACAGATAAGGGTGAAGGTTGGTACCTATTAAAACGTGTAAACCCATTGGATTTGTTTGCACCTGTCATAAGTCATGGCATATGCTGTTCAGTAGTGGTCCTTTGTTTATGTGTTTCATCAGTGTGTCTCGTTTCTCGTTTTTGTATATAGATTAGATCGTTGGTTTTCTCGTTTGAATTGTTTTTCACATTAGTCATTTTTGGAGGCCTTTATAGTTTGCTGTTCGATGTTGGTTACGGCGCCGTGTTTTGAACGTAAAAAGTCAGTGAAGACCGTACTTTGACCTAGAATGGTTTACTTTTACAAATTGTGATTCGAATGGAGTGTTGATTACAGACAGCGACCAAATAAACTCATCATATAAACCATGACTCAAATTTTATATGCATGCCAGACGCGCGTTTCATTTGCCAAAGACAGCTAGTAATCTATTCCTAAGGTCATGTAAGGTGGGACACTTCCACTTGTATTTTTGTCCATCTAATGAGTTAAGCCTTTTTCAACTGATTGTTATAGTTCGTTCTTATGTTGTACTGTTATACCACTGTCCAAGGTTAGGGGGAAGGTTGGGATCCTGCTAACATGTTTTACCCCGCCACATTATGTGTGTATGTGCTTTTCCCAAGTCAGGAGTCTGTAATTTAGTGGTTGTCGTTTGTTTATGTGTTACATATTTGTTTTTCGTTAATTTTCTTAATGGCCGTTATTTTTCTCGTTTGAATGGTTTATATTGTCTAATCTGGGCCTTTTATAGCTGACTATGCGGTATGAGCTTTGTTCATTGTTGAAGGCCATATAGTGACCTATAGCTGTTAATTTCTGTGTCATTTTGGTCTTTTGTGGATAGCTGTCTCATTGGCAATCATACCATATCTTCTTTTTTATATTTAGTATTTCAAAAGTTCAAAGTTTTGTTAACAGTTAATTTGTTATTATGAACATATCAATGAAAACTCAAGTCAACACAGAGAACTTACTACTGGGCAGGTGATAAGGGTTTTGGTAACCTTAAAAAATAGCAAAGCGGTGGCCGTAATATTTATATTTAATAATTGTTACAGATAAGATACAAATATAACACAAAACGTCACATCAGATTTTGTTTTAGGTAACTAACAATAAACGTTGTGTATGTATTGCATTAAATCATTCGACGACAGGACTGCCATTTACATCTCCCTCGCGTGTTCTTTGAACAAATAGCATCACTTGAGCATCCGCGTCTTGGTCGTCGACAACGTAGTCGTCCTCTTCGTGTGTCATCGTCCCACAGGTAAGGTATCTGTGCAAAAGAAAAAGATGTCACTTTTACTTTACTTGATTTGCCAGCCTTACTATCAAGTTTAATGAAAAAGACTTCATTTCGGGGCCCTTTTATAGCTGACTATGCGGTATTGGTTTTGCTTATTGTTGAAGGCCATACGGTGACCTATTTGTAAATTTCTGTGTCACTTGGTCGCTTATGGAGAGTTGTCTCATTGGCAATCATACCACATCTTCTTTCTTATATTTAAAAACGTTTCTTAAATTTTATGGATTCTTTCAATTCTTATCTTTAACCGTGGCGAACAAATCCATGTACTTTTAGTTCCAAAGTCAGCAAGTGACCCAATGAGATAAACATGGGGTCAGTTGATTCCATCATGAGCGGAGCGAAGCTTGAAACCCATATGGAATTTACTGACCCCGTATATGTCGTATTAGGTAACTAGCTAACTGTGTAACGAATTCATCCTTCTGACTATCTGAACACGTGACATTTAGACTCGTGCCCTCTCAAAATGATTAATACTTCAGTGCTGTGGGTTCATTTATTTTCGTTAGTACAAATGTTCGAAGACTAAGTAAAATGTACATGTGTGATGATGTTTTATTGTGTGGTTGTGTCGAATTCAGCATACAAGCCTATAACATATTTTTCATTCGTTTAACATTTAATTTCGAGGTACACATAATATACCCACGAAATCCACAAAAATTGGCATCCAATGAATGATAAGGAATGTATAGTAGTAAGAACCTACTTATAATAATTTATACAGAAACAACTGCCAACAATAACAATTTGTTACTGTCAATGTATTTTCAGCATTTATTTCAAACGTCTGATGAAAGCTTTTAATTTATTATTTTCTTGTATACATTTCTCTGTTATCAAGTACTGTTATTTACATCAGAATATTATATGTAAAAACATTAATGTATATGACATTTTAAAACCGCTCGTCTAAACTCGCCCGATTCCATTATGGGATTCAATCAAGGATTTTCGATTCATTTTAGATATATTACCTTGCAATCACAATTATTGAAATATTCCCCTGAAAGGCCTCTCAACAACGTCAAGCTAATTTCGTGTTCTTCGGCAAAAAAGTCGCAAAAGTTTATAGTCATCGGTCTACCCTCATAAGAGTTCGCTGTAAAATGAAAAAAAACCACATATTTTATACTTCATTCAGTAGAAAGATGTTGTTATTTCAATATACAAAACTGAGTCTGCACTGTTGACTTTCGAGTTTATTTTTTTTAACAGGTTACCTGCTCTATTGATAGGACATACTGGTACTTGGTCAAGTAAACGCAACCTCACGCAGTAAAATCAAGATTACGGTCAGTACAATTTAGGGGGTAAATTAACTGTATTCTTTAGACGGTAAAGTTGTCCGTTAACAGTAACTTTCCACCAAAAAAATGCACTGATTATATGATTTATTTTACTTTTTGTGGCTGCTCCTGTTCGACTGGGTACCAGAATTTCCTAACACAATATGTAATCTGTCGAAAAATTATAAAATGCAGAGTCTTATGCGGAAGTTGGTATTGAGCAAAAAAGTCTATTGAAACTTACGCATTACTTTCTTTTCAGATTTTTCAGAAAAGTAAAAAACTAATGTATCAAAATAAGGAGATGTTTAATGATTGTCAATGAGACAAATACACAACAATGGTTCAAATGACGGTGGTACAAGCAGTCTTTGAACAATGCGAAACCTACAGACATTTCCTTATAGAATACATTGACGCAATGACATTTACATTTATTGGTAATAATAATATCAGGATTGTGTTAAGGACATGAACCAGTTTTCAAGTGGTTCAGGTTTAAGGGTACGAGTGACCTTTATTCTTTAAAAACAATGACGGTATGAAATGGCATGTCCTTGGTAGTACAGTTAATTATATGTCGTATATGATCAGATAAGAATAATCATTTATCGAACAAACACTTCAATGTGCGACAGAATTAAAAACTAACTCTTCATAAATTTTTAAGACTACTCCATGTTTTGAAGAAAAAAAAGTATCAGTCTTTTTAGTGGTTGTAAATTTGTTTTTTTTCAACATTCTTTTTAAATTGACTATATTATGATTTTTATTTCTTGAACTTAAACTAGTATTTCGATTTTCGACAAGTGTAAATTTACCTTTTTTATCTATTTGCTAGACTAACCTGTCATAATATACGTTTTCCCGGTGTCCAGAGTTAAAGGTCCACACTTTGACGACTCCAGTGGTGTTGTAAGTGTCCGGTTGTTTGGCAAACTATCTAGTACATCCTCTCCCTGTAATTAAATATGCCAACATTCAGCCAATAACGTTTTCTCGTTTGAATGGTTTTACACTAGTCATTTTGGGGGCTCTTTATAGCTAGGTGTTTTGTGTGAGCCAAGTCCGTGTTGACGACCGTATGGTGCATGACCTATATTGGTTTACTTTAACAAATTTGGACTTTGATGGAGAGTTGTATCATTGGCACTCATACCACATCTTCTGATATATATATATTGAATGCATTGGATATTTTATAATTTGTTTGATATATTGTTACTCGTTTGTCGTCCAGTGACATAGTTCATGCATATTCACGAAGAAGCAAATGATTAATTAATACAATACATGAATTTTGAACGTTTAGCCTATCTTGAAGAACGGCGGAAATCTCGACGTGGTTCTTTAAAGATTAATCATTATTTATTTATTTATTTTATATGTTTTAATGCCACTTTTGAAGACGAGTGCACCCTTTTGAAATAAGTCATACAGTAAGGAAGAAGGTATTGTGTTTTCTGCATGGTTTTCAATTGTTCATCAAACATTTCCTTGTTGGTTTTTTTTAAACCTTTCAGAGTTTTCCTTAACGCCGCGTTTTTTTTTTAGATAGGGACGTTTCAACTATTATAATATGCCCCGCCTATATTAACCTCATATTTAATATTCACGGTAGCTTTTAACCAATGATATCCCGAGAAAAGGAAAAGGGGTAAGATAAAAAGATATGTGGAGTAATATATATGAGGGTGTTGATGTGACGGTCTCGCTTATGAATAATTCTTTAGTTTATTACATGTCACTTTTCGATATCTTTAATTTTTGCCCGTTATTCTCATATCAGCACTCTAGTATTTTCTATTTTTTATGTTTGTCTCTATTCTTTTGTCCCCCTTTATTCTACAAGTTATGTCGAATATTCTCTATTATGTAATCCCCATCGAGACCCTTGTCTAACTAAGTAGTACTGAATCAAATATTTACTGTACCGTACTACGGCGACAAAATTATTCCCGATTCTAAGCATTCAATGAATAGAGAAGAAAGAAAGAAGCCGCGTTCTTCGTCTGTATATCAGCATCCTGTAAGTAGGAGCACCTCTTTATGGATTATATCCTTAGTAGCTTAAACACGAACATTTTTTTTTCAAATAAACACAATACATGAAGTATAGAACTTAGGGGTAATTTAAACTAGAGAAATCTGAGACTGTTCAACCCTATTTATCCGTACACCTTCAACGAATAAAGTTTTACAAAAGTATCACATGCAACAATAACAAAACGGATATTTCTTAAACTTAATATGTGTTAAAAGATGAATGGGTCGCTTCTGAACTAACTATATTGGTAAAATGATTTTTTTATTTTTATTTTAAAAAAGATTAAAGTTGCCAATTTTATTGCACCGGATGATTATTTCGCCAGTTAATGTTTAATTAATGAATGGCTATTATTTATTTTGAATTTATTGAACCATAAAACTAATTTTTGACTCTTCACATTGAATAATCCGTGAAGCGGATTATGTAAAATGTGAAGAGTCAAAAATTAGTTTTATTGTTCAATAAAATCAAAATAAATTATTGCCATTCATTATAAATAAATTTCTATCAAAACTAAGGCTCAAAGAATGTTTTATATCATTTATCTTGACAATAACAACGTACACACATGTTGGCGTATGAATACACAACGTCAGAGTGGGCGTGTCGCCATCAAAATTGATAACATTGAAAATAAAACTAATAATTTCAACAAATCAGAAGACAGTAAATACACAAAATTTATTTATTCAGCGGTGGTTGCGGCAAAAATATTTGAAAGTAAAACAATCCTTAAAGTCTTATACATTTTAAGAGCCGTTAAGACCAAAAAGGACAAAAAGTGAATTTGAACTCCGTAAAAGAATAAGCTCTATATATTCCTCATTTTAAAATGATTTCGAAATTTTATGACATCAAATTTAAATAGAATAATATCTGTTTTTCCATGCCATGATCGACACACTGGTATGCTGTATTAAGCACCTGTAATAAGACCGTACAGACTGCATAAAAGAGGGTGTGGATTTAGGTTTACATATAAGAGAATAATATGCGATAAATGGACCAAAAAAAGATAAGAGAATAATGGGTTGCTAAAATATAAAGTATAGAAAACAATGTGCGAAAAGTATAAAGAATATAAAAAGTATAAAGAATAGAGAAAATATTGAGAGAACAGAGAAATATAGAGAACAGAGAAAACGGAGTAAAAGTAAGAGAACGCGGAAATGATGAAAGGACCACATCCGCCCTCCCCATATACAGACCCTCTTAAAGTAACGAAATACTTTAAATATATTTACCTTATAGATTTCATCAATAGAAATTGTGAATTCTCCAACATGTACATCTTGATCATCAATTCTCGCTTTCATAACTGTAAAATATCAATCAGAAGGTTTTCATTTAAAAATTGAATGCTTCTTTTTGTAAATTCATTGGGGTGTAAAAGCGTTGACTGAAGTACATTTTGTATGAATATTCAATACCTATAATTACATTTTTTAGCTAGGATCATGAAAACACGAATTTTATAATTTTCTAATTTAATTCACCTGTGCACTTTATTGTGGCGACCTCGTTTAATCATGAATGAACAATCTTATTGAGCAATGTTATTGCTTGAGGAATAACACGTGATGTTCAGTTAGCCAATCAGAATAACGTATTATAATGAAACATACATCTAATAACAATGTGGTTTTGTCCGGCCATAAACCGTGTTGCACATATATTATGCAGCGGATTAATTGTTGTTATTCACGTCAAAGTCAAAGCTAGACCTTTGATACGAAGCAAAGAAACTCTCGTTTCAATAGTGTTTTCTATACGAAACGCGAGTCTGGCACAAAATCAAGATTCAATCCTGTTATCTATGATGAGTTTATTTACAGCAAGTTTAATACATGTACGACTCTTAGAATCGGGGCGAGTGGAATTCTATATACAATCTGATCATCAGGCCACAACTGTGTGCTAACTTTACAAGATTAATCTAAGCTAAGATCATTTAAGAGGATTGCATGAACAATCAATACAAAAGGAATACTTTATCCAGGATTTATAGTTTAGCTGTTATAAAACAAAAATTCAAAAGGAATATATATTTTTATGAGAATGAATACTTTCCATAGGAATTAGAAAACAGAAATATTTCCCTTCGAAACTTTACATATTTAAATAGTATTCTTGCAAAATTGCACAGGGAAATAGGAAGAATATAGTTTCCTATGAAAATATTTCATATATATGGTTTCCGAAAAAAAAAATGACAACTTCGAGTATCTAAATATTTTATCGATCAAAGGGCAATAACAAATTTTCGTGTTTGAATTTTTTTATAAATATCTTAGACATATGATATACAATTGAGAATGGAAATGGGGAATGTGTCTAAGAGACAACAAATAGAAGTTTTTAATGACGTTGACTGTCTATACAGCCCTTGCACATTTGGTAAAAGAGACAACCCGACAAAAGAGCAGACAACAGCAGAAGGTCACCAATAGGTCTTGACTTCTACACAGAGAGAAAATCCCACACCCGGTGGTGGGCATCAGCTGACCCCTAAATACAACGTATACTAGTTCAGTGATAATGTACGTCATAATAAACTCCGAATTATACACAAAAAACTAAAATTAAAAATCAAACAAGACAAAAAAAGGCAGGAGGCTCCTGACTTCAGACAAAAATCATTAATGCAGCGGGGTTAAATATGTTTTTAAAATCTAAACCCTCCCCTTGTACATGTACCTCTAACCAATATAGATATATACATTCAGCGTACCACAAAGTTCAAACTTCAGTTATCCTATACTTGAGACAGAGTAGATTAAAATATTTGTTTTTTGGGTGTCTAAGGCCGTGTTCACATTGACCTAAATTCGGTGTTGTGTTAGTGTAACTCACACGTAAACTAAACACAATTGCGTTCCCATTGATAAAACTCAATGTTTACATGTAGTTTAAATCATGTTTTATCTACACACAGTCGATAGTCAATGTAGGCCTTGTGTAGGTTAAGTGTACACAAAACTAGGCATTTAGGACATTAGTTTTACCGTGTATATATTTAAGGAGAAAACTATTTTTGAGTAAAATTGATATTTTTGATAATTATTATTATATAGTTCTTTACAGAAATGGTTGTCTAAATTTTACAGTTTTTTTTGTTAAATTTTTTAAAGTACTTTATTAACCCCTGATCAAGACTCACAAAGCAGCATCATTGCCGAACCCATAAGGCAGCAACCAATTGATTGGGGGGGGGACATTATAGTTGAGTATTAAACATAAAGGCAGGGGGTTGGGGTGGTGGGCTATGGTTTTTGTTTTGGAAAAAAGAAAAGTTTCCCGTTTTTGGCCCTGAAAAAAAAAATGTTTGTTTCACCCTCAGCTGCCACTATATATAATGCTAAAATTGATTTCGACTTGTCACCAAAATTTGTCCTGAAAAAAATGTATAGCCCACGCCCCGCCACCACCCTCCCCCTTTTTCCAAAAAAAAAAGAAGAAATAAATAGTTGCTACCTAATTCATTTGAAAAGGTCTTCCCGAATCGACTTGACGTACACAGAGATATTCGCCACTGGTATTTTCTCAAACAACGATTCACGTATAAATGCATGACTAAAAAAGTGTGAGGTAAATGATATGTTTGTTTAGTATCTCAGATCCGTCAAATTACACTTAAAATAAAAAAAAAAAACGTTACCCTATTCCTTTACCAAATACTCCTTGGAGAAGAAATACCATTTGAAACAAACAGAAAAGATAAAAATGTAGTGATCCCTAATATCTCAAAATGGCTTTCATAAGGGAGCAACCATCTGACTTAAAAATTGGGGTTGAGTCAGATTATTTTTCTCGCGCAAACGTTTTTATTCAGTTTTTTTTCCATGCTAGCAATCAAATTTTATTTATTTTACAATATTTAACACTATAATATATGGGTGAAGCTCTGGATTCCGATTTTTTTTATCATCTGTATGACCGGAATATTATTTTTTTTTTTTATCAAATTGGGGATCAAAATATTTAGCAAGGACCCCCCCCCCTCTTTTTAAAGTCAAACGGTTGTTCCCAAACTACCAGAAAAACTGTCCCAAAAATTTGCATTCGGTTCTACGTAATGAACATTTAAATGACACATAGTTTACAAGTGTGAACAAAACTTATGTACAGGTAGCTAAACAAGGTGTATGGATGTGAACAAATGTAATGTAAAACCAGTGTGCATTACGGTAAACTAAATGTAAACATGTTTACTGTACATGGCTTTTGGTGTGAACACGGCCTTACATGCAGATGTGCTGAATAAAAGATATAAATCGTTTTCCGAAGTTATCCCAACTGAAGTAGGAAATACTTTACCTCATGATTTATTGGTATATCTAACGATGACACGTGTAGTGCAAGAATGTAATCATTGTATGATTGAATTAATTTAAAACAATATTGACGGTCTACGGTTTTCATAAGAGGCACGTTGGGGGTATTTATTTTCTTGTTCATTCGTTTATGTGCCATTATTTTCTTTTCTTTATATTGTTAGTCATTATTCATGTTATTTCATGTTTTGTATTTCGTGACCATTTTTTTCTCTATTTTTTTCCCGCCACTTTTCTACATTTTATTCATCCCATTCAGCCCTTTAAATGTCTTTTTAACAACATGGAAACTAATTATCGTACTAAAATAAAATGATCATAATTTTATCATATTAAAATTATTTAGATTTTTTAGCCTATTTACAGTTTTATCTTTCTCATTACTACATCGAGGACTACATTTCCTGCAATTCACAATATGAGTGAGCGTAGCTAAATAAATACCTTCACATCTTGTCGAGTATTTAAGGAACGACCATCTAACTTCCAGGGGATATGATTTTTTGGTAAGAAAAACAACCCCCCTCCTTGAAAATAAATGGTTGCATCTTAATATGTTATTTTATTGTACTAGCGAGTACATTTCAGCTTTTAGTAGAACGGTGCACAGTTTATCTTCTAGTATAAGCGAGCACATTTTGACTCTGTCGGTCTGAACATGTATTAAATATTTGCCACTGGACTTCAAGCAAAATTCAATCAAAATAGACACATTTTGAGTAATGACGTACCCACGTAAAACGTGTTTAAACTCCACAACATTGTGTATCTATACAAATACATCCTATCTGAACCTTGTGTTGTCTGTTATGTGTCTTGTTGTACAACTTTTTATTGTCTAAGCATTGCGGTGTTGGTGGTGTTATTTTTTGATTCCCATGCTCCTTATGATCCTTATCAATACATCATCTTTTTATCAACATCTTCTTCTAGCCCTGATAATTTTTTAAGCTATCTTTCTGTAGAAGCGAGCTTATTTTGATCTTTCTTCCTGTAGAAGCGAGCTCATTTGGACCTCTGGGTGTCAAACCGCCAATTACTCCCTCTAATTTAGAACGAAAGCCTACTCGGACAAAAATAGTGCATTGGTGTCATTGTTAACTTTAACTTACCAACAAATTGTCAGAAATCAATCTCTTGGCGAAAGAGAAATCTATTAAGACCTCTTCTCTCTTATATGATTTTAAAGGTATTTAGAAAACTAGCATGTAAAAGCTGATACATGTACAATTCAGGATACAACTGGTTTCTTTGAAGTTAAACATAAGGTAAAATATTTAGAAAAAGATCTGGAAATTGTAAAATTTGGTTGAACAGATTGGCACTTTTAAGTGGTGGTATGGCACCTTTCTCTCCAAATATGTGCCGCTTTTTGTTTATTTTCTTTTACTGGCTAGGTATCATTCTGTTTGAAGTGCAGGGGTTTTATTGTGTTTTAAGGGAGAACTGTTATGACATAAAAATGTATGGTCTAGAAATAATTGTTTATACATCTTTTACAAACAAACCAAATACGAGGGTCTGGGTGAAGTATACTGAATAGACGATGCTGGGCAAAAAGTGCAGAGTAATAGACACACACAATAAAGAATATTATGAAATGATGGTGTGCAAAAATAAAAAAGAATATACAATAATGGGCAAATGATGAAGCGTAGAAGTATAGAGAAAAATGGTCAAAACAGGAGCCTGTAATTCAGTGGTTGTCGTTTGTTTATGTGTTACATATTTGTTTTTCGTTCATTTTTTTTTATATAAATAAGGCCGTTAGTTTTCTTGTTTGAATTGTTTTACACTGTCTTATCGGGGCCTTATATAGCTGACTCTGCGGTATCGGCTTAATTCGCTGTTGAAGGCCGTACGGTGACCTATAGTTGTCTCATTGGCAATCATACCACATCTTCTTTTTTATAAAACAATCAAATAATAAGAAACCGAAAGAACCTCCTCCTGGCCGCCCTCCCCCATCTGGAACCCAGACCCTCTTATACGTTCTTGTTCGTCTAATCCATCTCGGGTAACATTATTTTGATGTCGGAGATTGATTTTTGATGGTTTGACGTCCAGTGGCAAATATTTCATGCACGTCCAGTACGAAAATAAATTAACAATAAATACAAAATGCAGATTCTGTAATAGAAGCCGCCCGTGATGACGGTTGAGGAAATATGGATTGCCATGTGAAAAGAGGGTTCATTTGATAGGGCCAGACATTTATACCCTGTTATTCTGTTCAACCGTACTATCGAACGACCTTACTAAAATAAATAAAAAAATCAAATAGATGCTATTAGACAGATTAATAAAAGCAATGTTGCTCGTTTGAATTAAAATTGTTTTAAGTAATATGATTTATTTTAAAATATGCAGGGCTATGTAAGATCATGTTCTTATGTCTATCATCTAGCATTGTGTTAAACTTCTGAAGTAAAAATCGTGTTTATTTTCTGTTTTATCATTCGCGTTGCATGACTAATCATAATAAACAATTTCGATGAACCATTTTGCCCAAAAAATATGTCCGTTAAATATGATGGACAGTTTTATATAATGCAATTACAGATAAAGATAATTTAAATATAACAATGAAAACATCTTTCAAGCAGAATGTATTCCTAGTACTTTAACGATTTATAGAGAAAACTACGGAAGCCGGTTCGTCGGTTAGTGTCAGAGTGGAGTTTTATTTTTAAGTCGTTTAACGACTTAACTAACTTGTTATAACGACTGATCATACTTATCTTGTTATAACAACTTAGCTTAGTTGTTATAACGTTTTTATAACGATTTAGCTTACTTGTTTAAACAAATTAGCCAACTCGTTATAACAACTTAGAAATATAATCCAAACCTGGCATTAACCGGCTTCCGTAGAAAGCCATTTTTTACGCGTTTTCTTTAAAATTTTATTTTATAAGTTATCTTATCGGGTCCCATATCCAGTGGAGTAGGGTTTAGGACTTATTACAAGTAAAGCATCTGTTGACAATCGGCAATCTCCGGGTGACTCCGCTACTCTCCGTCTATCCTGTTGACATTCGTCACAACTCGTCCAATTACGTACTTTCATCTAACAAGAGTAACGGATTCACCCGAGGGTTGCCGAGTTCATCTGTTGAGCAATAACCGACACAATCGTAACAAAAAAAAAAAAATACAATGTTAAATAATTTGAATTAATTAAATGTCAGAAAAACGAGGGTGTGGATGGTGGTTTACAGAATAGAGATTAATCTATAAAAATTATATAGAATAAAGTAAAATGGATAACAAAATAAAGGACAGTGGATAATGATGTTCTAAAATATATAGAATAGAGGTCAAAAAGTATAAAGAATTGATGAAATGGCATAACAAATTAAATAACACAGAAACGAAAGACCCATTAGAGGACGGGGTTAAACATTTTTTTAATTGATCATCGTATGTAATAATGCATGTAATAGTGGTTGGTATAACAAATTTAAGAGAATCTGGATGAGATCCTTTATTTCTGTATTTTTCAAATCTTAAGTTCATTTCCCATTATCTTTTGAAAATGACGCTTATTCCTAAAACAAATCTGATGAATATGAGTTAACTATACTAATTGAAATTGAGAATGGAAATGGGGAATGTGTCAAAAAGACACCACCCGAGCAACGAGCAGACAACAGCCGAACGCCACCAATGGGTCTTCAACGCAACGAGAAAATCCTGCACCCGAGGTGACCCTCAGCTGTTTACTTGTTTTTACTTTTTTGTAATAAAGATATTTTATTTATTCTGTACATCATTTATTTATGCAATCAGTATAATATTTCCTAATTCGTTCATTTTGCACAGTAGTACTACAAGTATATACTTTTGCCCGCAAATATGCTCTATTCTCTATAATTTGGTTGATAAAAAAAATTATTTATTAATTGTATTTGCCAATATTCTTTATTCTGTAAACTGTATCCGGACTCTCAAATAAATCAAACAGAAAAGGAGAATGAGAGGCGAAAGCAAAACCAACTGTTTATGTTGGCACATTTGGCATATATTTTCTTGAGAACCTCTAATAATGTCCATTTTCAGTCATTAAATAATACAGTATCGATGATATTTTTAAACGTGGTGTAACTCTTATACATGCTCTTATTATATTTTTATCTCTCATTCATATCAACATGACTTTGAAACTGCAATATCGTTATTTGTATATCCTTTCTCTTTAAGGCAACACGTATAGCATATTACCATGAGCAGACGGTATGCAACTTTTGCAAATAAAACAAGAAACAGGATGTTCGCTATTATTTTTATAGATAATATCAGCTTTTGAAAATACTGTTAAGGAATTGATAGTATATAAACAAAGGAACAAAAAAAGGAAATTCTTGTTTCGATATATAAGCCATTGAAAATTTGGCGGGAAATAATTCTCTCTAGACTGTCAATGAATTTAACATAGGCATCCTTTTTTATTTAAAAAAATAGGAATAAAAAGAACAAGGATTTTGTAGGATTTTTAAATATGGCTTTTTTAAACTATATGTAAAAAAAATTAAAATACAAGAAGCGGGGATTTTTTGAACGGCATTACATAGATAACATCAGAGGATTTTATCTATCTGGCAAAAATTCTAAAACAAGAGGTGCAAACATCTTTAAGATTAAAAAAAACACTTACCAATATCAGAATAACAAACTATCTGCTGTGTATAAACTGCAGGACATCCACATTGTAAAGTGTATTCAAAAGTAGATAAGATTAAATATAAAGATATAGCGAACTTCATGATATCTCGCTCAATGTTTACTCAATAACAATACTAACTTGATGTCAAATCAAGTATTCCAGAAATTTTAAATATTACCAATTATTTATGACTTAAATCATCTTAAGGCGTAATAATCCATTTGGCAAATGAAAGTGATTAGTAAATAAATGAGATATGTAACTATTTCTTAATCACGTCTTGTCGGTTTCGATTATAGTTAACTATGATTCTGTTTCGCTTCTTCGCTTTAAATCAATTAAGCAAATTGTAATGATTGTAAAACCGTGCTATTTTTATGTCAGTTTAGATATATATTTATAATTTATTTTCAAAAATATTATTGTTTACTATCTGTTCTTTACAAAATTAATGGTAATTGTTATTATTTTTGTACTTTTGAACCGCATAATATATTTTTTTCAGAAAGGAAGAGTGTCTGTAAATTACAGAGTCATATGTAAATATTTTGCTGTTCTGTCGGTTCAATGTATTGAAAACTACTTGAGTATGTTAGTTGCAGAACGAATTTGTAAACATCAATTGTGTTTCAATGGCGGCCTTGGTACAGGCAGTAGATGTTAATTAAAACCTTGAATTATTGTTTAATAATTTAAGGATAAAGATAATTAACAAAACTTTGCGGAATTGCAATTCTTCAATGCTTTTGTTTTTATTGACTTTCTTTCCCGAGCGTTAGTGATACAAAAATCCAACATAATATATAATTTTAAAAAGATAGGATATGATAACAAATGACACAGAGCTAGGTCGTGGAGGTAGAAAAAATATCCGGTGCTCCCATTGACCACGAGTCATAGTGCGGTGACAGAAGTGTAAAAAGACGTCTAGATCGCGAGTTCCATCTCCCCAAATAACACACGGTTAAAAATGGTCATAACTTAAAGACAAATATGTCTTCTTTCGTTTTTGCCCTGTCGTCAAAATTTCGTACGGTCACATTTTTCTAAAAAAGTCGTTTTAATGACTAGTAGTATATTGAAGAGTTTCAATCCCCCTTTTTCAAAATGAAAAATTGTGTATGTTTGCTTAAATTTAATTGAAATAGTTTTTCCTGGAGCTATTTTTATATGTCAAAATATTCTATTCCGTATTTTATTTCATTTTAATCTATAAAATTTTGGACTGTTTAAAATTGAGGTAATTTTAATTGCAAATTTAGACACAAACTTCAGTTTCTTCTTCATAGTAGTTATAAAGATTATCCCATTATATTTTAAGCATATAGTAATTCATAAAACTAATAAGTGATAAAAATTTCGGAACTAAAATATGAAAGAAACCTTAAGAAATCAATGGAATAAGAATGAGAAAAAAACTTCAATTTCAACACGGAACTGAATCACTTGCCTTCCGTCACATTTTGTGTATTAGTCAATAATTTGCTCTCAACTGATACATGGAATTACTACCTTTTTCGTTATTATATACACATATTTTCATTATTGTACACTGATATATGCCACATACGTTGTTTGAATATGTTTATATTCTATGTTTTTTGTTATAAAACAACAAATATACTTTGTCAGAAAAGTCTTATTGTAAAATCAAAATAATTGACGTATAGTTTCAGTAAATATTCCGTGATATATTAAGTCCGTTACAACTTGCTCCATTAGGTCCAAAGAAAAGACAAAAGTCGTTAAATTTTATGCAGTGCTTAAAAAAATCCACTGAAATTTGAATCAGATGAGCGTATTAAGAATGTTTTATCCGTGTCAGATAAGGTTAAAGTTAAAACAGGTTCCCGTCCATCTTTTAAACTTCAAGCACTCAGTCTGTCATTTTGATAGCATTACAAATTATTTGCTAACTTAACGAAAAAAAAAAAGAAAATCCAAACCCATGAAAGCAGATATCTCAGATCACGATACTGCTTTTACTAAAAAACAAATTGGCTATTGAAAACAATTTAATTATAATTCCCATGACACCGCTACTTGATAAATATAGATCTTTCCTTCCTGTTGATTCAGATTTAAAACATTCTACTTGTAAAATGTAGTCTAAATTCATTTCGGCTGTTGTCTGCTCTATGCTCGGGTTGTTGTCGCACTGACATTCACCATTTCCTTTCTAAATTTTATCATTTGATTTTTATGGAAAATTCAGTTGTCAAACAATTTCAGCAAGTTCAAGGCAAATATAACAATATTTAGTAGCAAAAAACTATTTAAGATGCCATATCAGCTGCTAGTCAATTGAAAACTGACATCGGAATCTCAATGTCAACTGTAATAGATACAAATCACGGACAGATGTTTCATTCCGCTCATGTATGCTTTGAAAAGACATCGAGACTCTACAGAAGAATACCCAACTTCGGATGAATTGTCTCTTCCTTCTTCAATTCAGCCAATGCCTTCGTATTTATCGCCATTCATTGTATGGTTACTCGATGAAATTGCATACAGCCAAGACTATTCTCGGAAAATGGCACCAGAGAAATTGCGTAAATGCTAATCAACTGTTGAGTCAGTCGTTTGTGTGGCCTATTTCACCCCTTCTTTTCAATTAGGATTGGCATTACAAATGTACCATGAGTTTTGTTTAAAACACCTTGTTGAAACTTTGAATGCCAATGGATTTTATGCTTCTAAAATTGAAGTGCGACGCTAGTACGCTACCTAATGTGTTGCCAACCATGAAATTGAGCGAATTTAAGATAGTGTGTTCGTCTCTGATAATGTTTCCCCAGTATCTTTGCAGATAAGCATATGGCTGCCATCGCACTTTCCAAAAACCCTTTAGAGCTCTGTTAAATTTTGGATAAATTGATACGGATTGTTTGAAGCTGTTATTTTTTAGGAACCAATGTCTTAGATTTCCTACAATACCTTGTCTGTACTTGTAAAGAAAAACTCAAAATAAGGTGTTTGCTTTGAGCAGAACCTTTCATGTGCAGACCTGTGGCCATGAGTGAAATGTGTAGAAATATTAAAACATGTCTTGTGACGGTTGATGAAAAAGAAGATGATGGGGATGACGGTTGATTAGGTATAAAGCTTTCTGCACTTGTACACACGGTCCCAGGCCCCAGGTTAGGGGAGTGTTGGCGCGCCCTTAAAAAAGTTATACCTCGCCACATTCTGTATGTGTCTGTTTCAAGTCACGAGACGGTAATGCAGTGATGGCCGGTTTTTTTTATAAACTATATTTGTTTCTTTCTTATTAATTTTGTATATTAATCAAGTCGATAGATTTTTCGTTTGTTTTACATTATTCATTTCGGGAATTGAAGACTATGCAGTATAACTTTTACTCATTGTTGAAGTCCGTACAGGACCTATAATTGTTAATTTATGTCTCATTTTGGTCTCATTTGGAAAGTTACATGTAATTGTCTCATTTGCAATCATATAATATCTTCTTTTTCTTATATGAAATACTTTTAAAGTTTGTGGTACGTTGCAAGGAAAAAAAGGGGGGATAAAACCTATGATATAATATATATTTACCAGAGTTAAATACACAACAACAGATTATACTATGGAAGCAGTAATAATTGTAAAAAACAACCAAAAACAATGAGTAGTCTATAAAAAACCTGAAGTATCCACAAATTCAATTTGAGGTCATATTTGACTGAAGAGTTATATTGCTTTGGTTTGATACCTCAACCAAAACGATAGTTTAGAAAATAATTTTAAAGTATTGCCCTGCATGACACTTGATTTTTTAACCGAAATTGAAATTTTTCATAAGGTTAAGGTGCTAAAAACATTTAATAGGTTGAAAACTTGATTTTTGAAGTTTTGTTTATAAAACGTCGTTTTAGGAATTTTTTTAATAAAAAAAATCTCAATGATTAAGGTTCATGTATAATAACAAACTTAATGAAGCCTAAACAGTATCATTTTTATTTAGGTATAGTTTAGAAATAGAAAAAAATGTCAAAATTCAAACCCTCCCAAATTTTCAAAGATTTTTACATATGACCTTTGACCTCAATTTGAAAAAAAATGTGACCATATCAAGTCATGACGACAGATATAGTATTATAGTACACGATTTCCTCTTTCCAATGATATATTATATAGGTGTGTGTTCGGTGGGGAGATTAAATTAAAAAAAATCTGCCTTCAGTCACCGCACTATCATGACTTCGATTATTCATCATACATAATTCCCCATATCAAGTAACAGTGATAATGTAGTTGGTTAAATGGTTGAATGTGATCATCATGGTTATACTATTCCTGTAGCTTACATACAAATGCAGGTTAAATTCCCAATAGCTTTCTATTCAGAAATATGTTATCAATGCATATTCTGTAGAAAGCATTTACACTAGTTTATATGTGAGATAATTCGAAAATCTTGAATTTTATTCAGCCTCACAAAAACAAGGTCATTGTGTCCTATATACAAGCTAAGTCTTGATATATGCCATGCTAAGTAATTTGGTGGATTGTTATGCGATATGAATTGTCATTTTATGGAAGAACGTACACTGGCCTTTAGATGTTTAGTTGTTAAAATATTTTTCATTTTGTCGTTGATGGATAGTTGTTTTAGTGGAAAAACTGCATTACCTCCATAATTTGTATTTATCAATTCGGACTTGATATTTCTGAGTTCAAGGTTGAAATTTAGTATAATCGAAGTCATGACTTGTGGCCAATGGGAGCACCGGATAGTTTTACTACCTCCATGACCTAGCTCCGGATTTTGTCATCTGTTTGTCATTAGTCAAGTCGTTTGTCTTTGTATCGTTTGAATTAATCTAAAAAAAAAATTATAGAGACAATTATAGCTGTATATGACGTATGTCTGTGGTTCATTGCTGAAGGTCTTCCAAAGAGTCAGAGCTGCTGTAACGTGAGTCATTTGATATTTCTTATCATGGGATGTTCTCACATCTTCTTTAATTCATAGCAAGTAAATTGAAAATAATTTGCGGGAAATGTCTGATAGTATCATCCGCAGATATATTTTGGCCGTTATTTGATTATTTAATGCGTAGAAGCTTTTAAGCCGTGACATTATTTATGGGACATAAGTCAGCAAATTGTTGTGAAAGTGTAAATGAAAACAGTTTACAATAGACTACAATAATAATGATAAGAAGAAAATACATGTAAATTTAAGTTAATTTTTTTTCATAGTTTCACATGTACTTTTACAATAAATCTTACAATGAACCAAAATAATGCAATTATTATGCACTGATTATTAATGAAGTATATAAGTAGCAATGCCTCTGCTGGTGGACTTCGAGTCCCCGAGGGTATCAATAGTCTTGTAGCTAGTACTTCGGTACTGGTATGAAAAAACGTATTTTTTATGTTATTAAGATTTGCTGTTACAAAATGTTAGAAATTATTATGAAGTAAGGAATGTATCTCCCTCATGCAAAGCTCAGATTCCTTTCACGGATTTGGCTATACTTTGTGGACCTTTTGGATAATCGTTCTTCATCTTTTATATAAGCTTTGGATTTTAAATAGTTTGGCCACGAGGATCACTGAAGAGACATGTATTGTCGAAATGCGCATCTGGTGCAGGAAAATCTTACTTTATTGATGTTTTGCTGCAACCTAATAATGCATTTGATTTTGAGATGCAAGTCAACAACTACATTTGACCGTTAAGTACTATTCTTAGCCATGTCAGCCATTGATCAAAACTTTTGATACAATTTGTTAACTAGATATATTAAGACATTCAGTCAAAGAAGTATTCCCAGTAGTTTGAGAAAAGAAGATTTCTATTATATGTGTAAGGAAACAAGATGAACAAATTTTGTATAATTGTCTTTAAAGGGCAATAACACAGAAAGGGGTCAATTGACAATTTTGGTCGTATAAAACTTATTTGTAGATCTTACTTTGCTATTCATTATTGCTGTTAATGATGTTTATCTCTCCACACAATACCTTTAATAAAAAGTCACGATAGTAACCCCCCAAAAAAACTGCGAAATGTCCCAATATTTACCAATTTAGTGGCAGCAACCAAATAGCCTTGTTCGGTTCGTCTGAAAAATGCATCGCTGATATATCTTGACCCATTTTGATTTACTCCAAATGCTTTTGATTTTGAGGTGTAAGTAAAACTGCATTTGAACTCTGTTACCTATTTTTAGCCATGGCGGCGATGTTTCGTGATAAGTATAACCTACGGATACAATTTATAAACCTTAAAAACATTCAGTTAAATTTGGAAAGTATTTGGTCCAGTAGTTTTTGAGGATAAGATTCTTGAAAAAGTTTATGTCGACGACGACAACGACGGGCGCCGAACGATGGACGTCAAGTGATCACATTCACTCACATTAGGACCTTCGGCCCCGACGAGCTAAAACCAATCGGTACTTATACAATCCATCATCTTTACAGTTTACATGAAATACGCAAAAACGCTATGTTTGAATGCTCATAAAAATAAGGATACGTGTCCAAGTATCTGTTTACAAATAATATCTTTATATTTATAATAGTGGTGTTTGTTTATTGATAGAATAATAATATAATTAATGTATTACAAACACCCACATCTTTCGATCTTTAGCAAGGTTGCCAATTGCAGTGCCCATTGACATCTCTAGCACATAAAATATCACGATTACCACAATGGAAGTGTTCACATAGATTGGGGGAACGAAATACCTGTGGTTCATCCATTTCATGTGGAATCTAAAATGAAAAACAAACAGCATGCGTTGAAATAAGCTGATCGAAGATACCAGCATTACATATTTCAAATTAGAGATGCCCGTTTCGTCTAAAAAAGACTCGTTGAAATTGACTCTCTAAACGTCTATAATATAATAGTGCTTTTGTTTTTGTCTGAAATATTTATCTCATATTTAATCAATTGTCATAAGTATTAAGTTGCTTCAATGATAATCAGTTATCCCTGACATTATGCTTTGTCATATAGACTGCAATAAATTCATAATGAAATTAACGTATGATTTTTTTTCTGCAACACGTTTGCAAGAACGACTGTAAACTTATGATTTTCGCTGTGTATTCTTTGTGACTTACTATACGTCTGTTTTACAATATACTTTTTTTCTGTGTTCTAATGAACTTGGCAATATAAATCAAGTTGTCGCTTTAATGGCGTTCAAAACGCTGAAATGATTCGGATTCTTTTATATTTATATTCTATCCCATGCAAATATGCCCTGTATAACTAGCTATGGCACACCCGATTTGATTTTCAAATCCCCTTGTGATTGTTTTAATTCAAATGTTTCAGCTCGATTAAGTTTAAACTCTGATTTGTTTATATAAAGGCATGATCACTTTTTGCTTTTGCTAATGAATTTGAAATGCCGTGATAAAAGTAATGAAAAATTATAATCAATGTTATTCAAAATTCCAAATATGTTTAAATCTAGACATTTTTAGATTTGATTGAATGTTTAATGTACAAAAGAAACTGATTCATGTATTCTCGGGACAAAAACAAATTAACAAAAACATACAAAAAGGTAGGTCCTATAAATATTTGGATTATAGTGAATGGCAGCTAATTTGAACTGCAACCGGGAAAAGAGGTCATATTAGATAGTAAACATAATGAATCATTATAATGTATAGCCAACATAGACCAATAATATATGGCATACCTTACAATCACAGTTCTTTAGATATTTTCCATCAAGGCCTTCTAACAAGGTGTTAGTTGCTTTGGAAGCCTCAACTTGGAGATCACAATGGGTATTATGCATTTTGCCACGTGTTACATAGACTGAAAAGAGATTAAATAGATAATTTCATAATCACTGTCGTACATAACTTTGGTCTGGTAATCGAAAGGAATACCTCAATAAAACGAACGGTCACTGACAATTGCTCCTATTACTCATTTTATTTCACTTGACTGGGCGGAGTTTAAACGGTTCGCTCATAATAAACCAGTCCATCTATAGTTAGGGGTTTAAGGATAAACTCAAAAATGAAGTGTCCAGTCATTGTTTTGTAAATTCCTTTGATGACACTGATATGTGATTAGAAATCAGTAATAATTATAACGGTAATTATCCTTATCACACACATCTTCACATAGACTTTCCTTATGCAAATTAAAACGTAAGCTCCGCCCGATCAGTTGAAATAACATTGGTAATACCGGTTATTTAAAATTTATATAAACCGTATTCTTAGATTTTATTGATATTATGATAAACCTGGTTTAAATAAAATTGCTCTAAAACAAGATATACTGAATATGTTGAAACCCTGTAAAAGTTCAAAGAAAAACGTTCAAACCTATGAACAATGTACAATTTTCTAAAGCGAGGCTTTATATATATATATAATGATTACAAGCTTGCAATTGACTTGAAAGTTATCTTCGACAAATAAGGTTTCCGTTTCCGTACCTGAGGAATTGTAAAAAAATCATTTTGTATTATAACTTATTAACGCCACTAGCGTTTAATTAAAGTTTCATTTTTAAGAACGCTGTTTTTTTAAAAAAATCTCTTTTTTTAAATAGTAACTAGCCTTAATAATTTTATTATACGACAAAGTGCCTTAACTTTGACAGTACATTTACCTGTGAGAATATAGCTGAATCCTACTTTCAAATCTACGGGTCCACAGACTGAAAAATCTTTTGGTGTTACCAATGTCGTTTTATCAGCTAATTTATCATACCACTCTTCCTTTCCCTGGAAAAGAAAGATTGGGAAACATTCATTTACAAATTTAAAAAGGTTATATTGTATTGCAACTTTTACTATTCCTTTCCCTGCTAACCAAAGATAATTATAAACATTATTATAAAACCGTTTAATGAGTCATATTCCATACCATGTGTCTCACAAATACAAAGTTCATTAAAAAAGAGCGAAAGCCGCAACATGGATATTTAAACTTGTGTTTCAAAGACACACTGACAAGGCAATAACCCAAACAATATCCAATGTCATACGAAATTATACATTGCACAAAATATAATTCATAAAAACTAGGGGGTTCATGTTGAGCATTATACACTTATAGAGAGTCTCGAGGAGTTTGAGGACCGATCAAATTCGATGATTAGGTATTCGAATTAATGGAAAAGAGAACTGCATTTTGATAACGACTATTAAGTCATATTTGTCCTCATTTGTAAAATTTCAATATTTCATCAAATTTTATTTTTTGGTTTTTTTATTCGTATTAAATAAACTTGTGAAAGCATATAAATTTTATTTCCATTTTTTTAGAATTCTGCTGCCACTGCGAGGCAAACAAAGACAAGGAGGTTGCTAAGTTATTATTCGACATTTGTCCTTATCCAAATTCTTTGCACTATTATTTGGTATGTGAGGTTTTCGGCAGGAAAATTAAATTGTAATACTAAAATATCATACTTTTTTTAAAAGAGCAAGTGGATAAGAACAGTCTTTACATAACTACTTAAAAACAGTACAAACAATAACAAATCAACTTCTATTCCAACCAAAACCCCACTTTTATAATTAAGAAAACTATGTGACGATGACAATATTTCCATAAATATATATTTAGTACTTACTTTATAGAACTTTTTCGCGGATATTTGGTAATTTCTGTCGTAAGCATTTTCTGAGTATGATTCTATTTTAGCCTCAACGACTGAAATAGATTGAAAGGTTATATTTATTCATACAATTGTACCTGTTTAGATCGCAAATAGGCAAATATACAAATATATCCCATACGACTCGTTAGTTTCTATCAAATATGATAAACCCTCATAAAACTAGTTCAATGTTTCTGCAACTAATTGTGCTTTTGACGTGAAATATGTGTCCATATCGCTCAGCCAAACGATGTTTGAACTTTTTTTGGCTTAATGAATGTCTATTTCATTGAACCATACAAAGAGTTTTTGACTGTTTACGTTGAATAATCCGCGAAGCGAATAAGGTAAAATGTGAAGTCAAAAATCATTTTTTTAATTTAATAAATTCAAAATCGGTTATTGCCATTCATCATAAATAAATTTCTATAACAAATGAGGCTCAAAGAACTTGTGATATTATTTATATTAATAATAACAACTTATACACATGTTTGCGTATGAATATACAACGTCAGAGTGTGCGTGTCGACATAAAAATAGACAACATTGAAAAAGACAGTTATACTTTTAACTTATCAGAGGAGAGTCAATATACAAAATTTATTTACATCTAAATGTTAACCATATTTTAATTGGAAGTTAACAATATGTGACATATTTTAAACATGTCTACGTGATACCAATAATAATGTTGTGAACTATTAAAAGATAGTATAAGCCGTGTTAAGTTGTTCAACGTTTCGGATTTCTATGCTCTTCAGCTTCTCATTGATTCGACCTTTTAATTGATTTTAATCTAGTCACTCTAATAAGTGTAATGTCGACTTACTCCACGTCTAACGTTGATTTCAAATTTTATTGCATTTGTCTACGTTTTATCAAAAAAAGTATACATGTTTTGTTTTAATAACCTCATCATAGATACCAGACCATACGCTCTTTAATACAAACTGTAATCCTTGTATATATGATGAGTTTAGTCGTCTACAAAAGGATCATAAGTAACGCTTGAAAAGAACGAAAGTTGAAAAGGACATGTAGTAGATCATTGAGAAACCAACAAATCCTTATATTTTGCCAAATGCAACTAAGGTCTTCTTTTCCTGAAGTAGAAACGCCTAAGTATTAAGGTGGTAATCTTTTCGGTAGTTTTTATATTTTATATTTTATAATTTACTTTTACGACGTATGCTAAAGACAAACAAAGGCAGTGTTGTTTACACGCAACACAGGTTAAATTACCCTACAATGTGTGACTATGTAGGTTAGGATATCTAATTTATGTATTTACGAATTGAATGCTTCTTTTTGTAACTTCATTGGGGTGTAAAAGCGTTGACCGAAGTAAATTTTGGCGCTTCATACTAAAAATGTGCGCACAGTCAACCCTTTCACAACCCTATGAAGTTACAAAAAGAAGCATTCAATACTTATAATTACATTTTTTTTAGCAATGATCATGAAAACACGAATTTTATTATTGTTTTATTTGATTCACATGTGCACTTTATTGTGGGACCACGTGTTATCCTTAATGAAAAGTTTTATTGAGTAATGCAATTGCTTACGAAATACCACGTGATGTGCAGTAAGCCAACCAGAATGGAGTATCATAATGAAAAATACATTTAATGTAATTATTGGTCGCTGATATTTGTTTTTTATGTAAACGAATCATTTGTTTGAGGTTTATAGGGTATGTTGTACATTGTATAATACTTGTTATTTTTGCAAGTCGTTTTTGCTATCGATGAACTTAATGACAGAATACATGCACATTAAACATTATTGAAATTCCAATGTCTATTAAAGAAATTGGAATCTTATATTAATACTGAACGTATGCAATTGTAACGCTGATTATGCGGTATTAGTTATGTTACATGTTGAACGCCGTTCATTGACTCATAGTTGTTATCTGCGATGTCAATTGTTGGTGCCTTGTGAAGAATGATTTCATTGACAATCGCACCACATATACCTATTTTAATACTCAACAATTTGTGTTGTTTTCAGCTTCAATTTTTAACATGCTATCTTGGCTGAAGGGACATATGCATGATTTGTTACTCTTTGTGCCATTTGGTCTCTTGTTGAGAGTTGTCTTGTTGGCAATCATATCACATCTTCTTTGGTTTGTCTACCCATTTCGGTTCTTCGTCATTATCAGGATAATAATTAAAATTAATTCAGAAGAAAACATTGAATTGAAAAATGAAAATAAGAAATTAACAAAACAAACAAAATTTGTAATAAGAGATAAACGAGTCTAAACGGTTTGTGATGCCATGGATACAGGATGAATTTTATAGCGTACAAGCATTGTAGTCATCGACGAAGTTGATACTTATTGTCAAGCTTGAATATACTACAATTTGAGTTTTGAACCATTTAATATGCTTTCGATACCATAAGATGATATAGCGTAAACCAACTTATTGCACGATACAATAAAAAAAAGTATAGCGACATTTCGTCGTTAACAAAATCAAAATATCACGAGATATTAATTAGATAATTTAAATAGTTAAAAATATGTAAGGGTTCGTGTAACTGGAAGTTTTTGCGAGATGATTCTGAAAACGTTTAACACGGTAAAGATGACTTATAATAAACAATGAAAGCAAATTTTATAAATCATATGATGAAGTTACTGAAAAAAGTTGTGACTTATAATTATAGGACGGATACACTTTCGGACGGACATAGAGAGGTAAAACAGTCTATCCCGACATTATTTAAGCGGGGGTAAATTATGCATATAATTTTTATTGTTTCAATCAATACTGTCTTACCTATATGGCTGTTACAAACATTGCGCTGTGTGGATTTTGATCCACACCAACACGATTGCTCTGATATTGCAAAACAACACATCAACAAAAAACTTGCATACATCATTGTTCTCATTGTGTAAATATCGACGTGGAGGATCTGGAAAACAAAACCTTCCTGTGTTGAATATTGACTTTTGAAATCAGTTGATATAGAAGCATCAGATGCGAAAATAATTCCAGGAATATCCAGTTGATCTTGTCAAATTTATTTTAAAAAGCTTAACAAAAAATCATAGAAACAATCATCAATCAAATAAACTAGAGATAAAAAGAAAATAAATTTAATTAAAAGATATGTAAATGCATTTTATGTTATTTAAACAGATAGTGTAGATATAAATGTCGATGTTTTTAACAGTTTATAATGAAATCAATTGTTACATATTATCGTAGTATATTTATCTTATTTTTTACTTTGATCAAGCATAATACAAAAGATTAATGAAATTAATAAATAATTTCATAATATAAAATTGATGCATTTACTAACGATCAAATTACAAATGCATTGGACATTTAGGCATGTCAAATAGACGACCAAACTTTGCATAGACAAAAATATAAACAAAGATAAAGAATCTTAATCAATCTAACCTGAAATAACCAAGGAGGGAAGGAAAGGATTTGTAATAATGTATACGCATAAAAATTAAATTTGTAATTTAAAAAATCGCATTAAAATACGCTTTTTGTGAACGTTTGAGAATAACTAACAATATTGTTGCCTTTGTTTATAATACTGGGTTCTTCATTTTCGGCAGATAATCAAGAAGTTTTAAAGTTATAATATTGTTTTGACAATTTTACAATTAAAAATAGATTTATGGTATTCAAATTTTCAATTTCTTATTCAATGGTAAAATGATAGTTAATATGGTTAAGTTTAAAGTATTGTGTTTACAATTAAAATAAAAGTTATGGTATTCAAATAATTTTCAATTGTTTAATCAATGGTTAGTATAGTAACGTTTAAAGTAAAAACTGTATTAATCATACACTTAAACTGCATGTACATGAAAGACTTACCAAACAGTTGAACTTGACTGGTTTGTAATAATTGCATAAAAAAAGCAGTTTTATACATAAGGTTAATATACACCAATGAACACCAATGAACGGAAATATTGGTAATCTATCAGCGAACAATATAACAAGTCTATACATTTGTGCATTGTTAAAATCATCACACAACACCACAGACACAAGCTGTTTTTATTTTTCGTCATTCAAATCCAAATTTTGAATTAATATTAATATTACTTTTTTTTCAATTTTCTGTCCTTATAGTGTTCTGAATATTTTTATCGCATAAAATTGAAATATCTATTGAACATTTCCGTGTTACTAATATATAATAATACATCAGCATACATGTATAACTACTGTGGAATGCGTAACTATAATTTAATACATTTGATTATCAACAAAAATATACTACTATAAAAGAATGATTATGTAAGTCGTTTGTACATTGTCATATAAAATAATTGACACATCTGTTACCCATCTTAATGAAAGAAAATAAATCAGTTATAAAGGTGCAATCACGATATGCATATCATGCTTCGGTAATTTCAATTATAAGAAAAGTCATTGACCTGTGTTATGTTATGAAGTTTGTCTCATTTTTAAATAAAAATATATGACTGGTATGTATCGGTAACAGAAATATTTTATAACAACAAAAGACATGATCTTCAACATCATGGAAATATATCAAGCAATTTATAACCCGGAATCTACATCAATAAAATGAGACTTAAAGCAAGACAGGTCTTTAACAGTATACTTCATGTACAAGTATCTACCAAATATGTCAAGCAATTTATTACCAATAATCTAGATAAATAAAATGAGGCTTAAAACAACTCACGATATTTATCAATATACAGTATGTACAATGCACAAGATTCTACGCAATATATCAAAATTGTATCATAATTATGTAATCTAGATAAATAAAATGAGGCTAAAAGTAATATATAATAATAAGCAATATACAAAGTTTACAAGTGTTAACTATGTCAAAAAATATATCACCCGTAATCTAGATAAATAAAATCAGGCCGAAAGCAACACAATGTTGAACTTTGTGAAATTTTTCATATAGTTTGCAAGTTTTGCAATGTTGGTCAAACTTGTAAGCAGGGAACCAACACGTGTATAGTACACATCGTATACTATATTGACTGACTTCATATAGGAATTTCCTAGGAAGAAACATAATAGAAGTTTAAGAAGAAGTTAGCAATAACCTAGGTAGATAACTTCCAAAAATATCTTAATGAACTGTTGCACAAGAAGTCAACTGTTTTACTTTTACCTGTCGTAGAAATCGACAGGATAAAGAGTCTAATACTTTGCTTACTTTTGAAACTTGATATAAATAGCATTAGCAGTGCAATCTTCATCATTATTATACTTATACGTGTTTTGTTTAAATAAAAAAAAACAAGGACACTAGTTTATTTTTTTAAAGTTGTCTGTTGATATGATGTACTTCAGTCATGTTACGATATTGGAGATCTAGAGCTTTTAAAATCACCATAGACACATCGGAATGACACAGGACCCAAGAAAAGCTATGGTACCCTGTGAAAGTAAATGTCACCCAATGCATACATTAACGATGAAACTTAACTTTTGCATCAATATTTAATGTTATTTGAATTGTAAATAACACCATTACATGTAGCAATCATTGTCTTTTGATAAAGTTTTCTAATGCATATTATTAAAAAATATACCTATATGCTCCAAATACTCATATGGTCCGGCCCGTTTAAAACCTAACGAGTATATACTCATATGGTCCGACTATACGCGTACAGTCGGATCAAACGCTTACAGTCGGACCATACGCGTACAGTCGGGCCATACGCGTATGGTCGGACCATATTAGTATACACATATGGTCATGACCATACGCGTATGGTCCAAATACTCATATGGTCCGGAACATTTACATTGAGTCATAGATAACATTTATTCGTTCAGTGTATTTTCATTAGTTTTTTTAATATGTCATTTTATTAAGTAAAGGACCTGTCCCAAGTCAGGAGCCTCTGGCCTTTGTTAGTCTTGTTTTATTTTAATTTTAGTTTCTTGTGTACAATTTGGAAATTAGTATGTCGTTCATTATCACTGAACTAGTATATATTTGTTTAGGGGCCAGCTGAAGGACGCTTCCGGTTGCGGGAATTTCTCGCTACATTGAAGACCTGTTAGTGACCTTCTGCCGTTGTTTTTTTATTTGGTCGGGTTGTTGTCTCTTTGACACATTCCCAATTTCCATTCTCAATTTTATACTATATTCATATATCAATTCACAAATGCTATTTTGATATTAATTCATTGAGTCATAGTTATTTTGAAAATCGCTTTTCCCATTCTCACACTTTACCTTTTCATTAAAGAAACATCACTATTCACTTCAATCTGAGTTTGACTGTTTAATTCTTTTTATTTGAGTGTAACTGAAGAGCGGTCTATAGACGAACTCGCGTCAGTGATGAATTTTCTGTTTACGAAACTCACATTACAATTTTAAGCATTTATATCTTCGATGTGGTTATTTTCCAGTTTGGAATATGCCATAACTATTTTCTTTTCTTTCATCGATATTGAAAATGTTGAATAACTGATAAATTGTACAGAATTGGAATCAAAATGGTGAATTTTGAAGTAGAAATATAGGAAAAAAACATTTCATAAGTAAATATAGTAAAAAAATTACAGCAATGATAATCGAAAAACATTTCAGGAATGAGAATCGCAAAGAATAATTCGGGAATGAATATAAAAAAAGTGGCATTTTTGTTTGTTTAAAAATAGTTTCTTATATCTGGTTGAACTAAAAAGGAACATAGACCAGACCTTTAATCAATCTTAATGTTCATTTGTATATGAGATGCATAGTAGGTTTTGAATTGAATTATATATACTAAAGTCCTTGAACTAGCAGGATAGGTTGAATAGAAGCCAACAGATTTTTTCTCATAAGTTAGTGTAATTCAAATTCAGCATATCGGTTTTTGACTACAGATGTATATGTAGCACGACTTTCATATAACCGTTGAATATTTGGGCTTTTGCTTTGTATTACGACCTGACTTTATTATCATATTCGGAATGAGTATTTTCGTCTTCTTTTTTGCCTTCATCAAAAGCTGTTTGACATATGTGTTTTTCGTTAATTGATTGTCATACCACAGGGCGTGGATTGCCTTCAATGAATTTATATATATGTAAATTTTAGTTGTTTTATGGGAATGTCGATGTTTGTTGGAAAACAATCCACCTTAACCATAAACAATATATGCCGTCTTTCATTGCTGATAAGGTGTATGTAAATAATTAATAGAACTATCAGCAACATAACGTTGTTTGAAGGATAATTATGCAATTAAAGTTTCTAATTTGGAGAAGACAGACCCAGTTATTCATCTTAAGTTCAATTCCAAAAGGAACATTGGTCACTATGATTATCCAGGATAACCTCCTTTTTGAACGTCATGGACGTTTCTTTTTGAACGTCATGGACGTTTAAGTTTAGTTTCAATTAATTATTTGATACTTAATTCATTTATATTACTATCCAACGACTAGTTTAAGGATTTTTGTTCGTTTGTTGTTGTTTATGCTGCTCTTTTCCCCTTTAACCTTTACTTACATCAAATAAAAGGCCTTTATGACAATACCATAAAATTATCATGCAGACAAATATTAACTTAGACTTCAATTCATTTACATCCCTTACCATGATTGCCTTTCGTTTCTTAAATAACCAAGCATTCCCTAAATACAATGCAGAAATTTACCCAAATGTCTTAATTTGAATTAATAAATTATAAAAAAAAATCTCTATCCTTTTCAAAATTTAAACATCACATCTGCACGACAATCATTACACGAATATTTCATATGTTTCGTTCTAAATTATTATTTTTATTTTTTTGCACAGTAATGTTTCTTTGACATCTAACGGTGTTAATATATCATAACTCCTTCGGTATGTCCATGACGTTCATGATGTGTAAGATTTTGTTTTTGTTTGAATAATAGGTTATGAAGTAAAATTGTCGTTATCACACATTACCTATAACTATTAGACAAAAATAGTTTTGGAAATTTGAGTGAACCTGTAGAAAACAAACCCTGTATTCGTTTAATAATCAATATATAAAAAAAGAAGATGTGGTATGATTGACAATGAGAGTACTATCCACAAAAGACCAAAACGACACAGACCTTAAAACTATAGGTTACCGTACAGCCTTCAACAATGAGCAAATCCCATACCACATAGTCAGCTATAATAGGCCCCGATAATACAATGGAAAACAATTCAAACGAGAAAACTAAAGGCCTTATTTATGTAAAAAAAATGAAAGAAAAACAAATATGTAAGTTTGATTAAAATTGCAAAATGACAAATGCACTATAAAACTCAGAAGTAATAAAGAAATAAAAGGATTCAAAAACAAACCACAGTAAACCCAACATGGAAAACAAAATACTCTCAAAACGATTTTTCCTTTTTGAATTTTTCTTTTTCTTTCATTTATTTCCGTTTTAGACAAATCATCACATGCAAAGGGTAAAATAATCATTAAAAGGCAGCTACGACAAGAAGGAATATGGTTCTACTGTTCAATGTTTCCCTTAATCTATATTAGATTATATACAAAATCGGAATCAAACTTACCGTAAATTATACAGAAATGAAATACAGGTAAAAGGAAAAAAGTGTTTTCCATGTATATCTTAAGATTTATAAACAATAATTGTGTTGTATGTTTATTTAATAGAAGAACATTACAGTGTAAGTATTACAAACATAATCTTTTGAGTCAGATTTTTAGCAATTTTGCCAATTGCACTGACCATTAACATCTCTGGCACATACGGTATCCCAACCATTACACGATGACTGTCCACATTGCTTGTTAGAATGTGGTCCGAATTGCGGAAGATCAAACATAGTTGGAATATAAAATTCCAAAACAAACAGCTGGCTATTAAATTTAGTCCTGGTATCTGTGATGAGTTTATTGAATGGGCTCATCAAAGATACCAGATTTGATTTTTTCATTTGCGCCAGACGCGCGTTTCGTCTACAAAAGACTTGTTGAAAAGTGACGTTATTAACATCTGTTATGTTTTCGTTCTTGTCTGAAATATTAATTTCATATATTAATAGATATCATAATCATTTAGTTATTTCAATACAATTCCTTTATCATTGACCTTACTCTTTGTCATATAAACCGTAATATGTTTATTATGAAACTAACGTATGATTTTAGTCTGTAAAACGTTAGCAATAATGAATATGAACCTTCTGATGTTATACATGTGTATTCCATGCGAATAAGTGTTCGTTCAACATGAGAACATATTTACAAAACACAACAATATATACTATGATAGACCGGAATGAATGACGGCTAATTTTGTTGACCGTTACAGGAATTTAATAGCGAATATTAGTTAGCCTTGTTATAGCCAACATAGACCAATAAAATAAGGCGTACCTCACAATCACAATTCTCTTGATATTTTCCAGCAAGTCCTTCTAACAAAGTGTTCGTTGCACTTGAAGCATCAACTTGGAATCCACATAAGTTATGACTCATTTTGCCATTATATACAGAGACTAAAAATTATTTAAAAAAAGCAATACCATTACTGTATTAGTTAATAAAATGAAATAATCATTTGATTATAATAACCTGTGTGTTGTAATCAAGATTAATACTTTAATGAAATGATTTTATAAACGATCGATATGTATTCGTTAGGCTGACGACAGTTAATAACGGTAAGCAACACTGTATATTTACCATAATCTTAGTGTTGATGAATTCACTAGCAGCTTATTCAAGAGATATTCACACACAACACAACTCGCAGTAGACAAAAATACCCCAAATCGAGTTACAAGTTGAATATTCTAAAAGCCCCTAAAAATCGAATGAAAAACTATCAAACTATCAAACCTTCACACAATGTTCACAAAAATTCACAAAAATGTCAGAGTAGTCAAATTTTGATGCATAAGCTATCTTCAACAGCAAAAGATCTGTTTCTGAACTTTAATGTATTGTTTTTTTTCTAATTAAAAACGGAATTAACGCCACTATAATTTCCTTAATCTGTTTTGATTATACATAGGGTGCCGAAGTCTGATATGGCAAAGTGTTCTGTAACGAAGTTTGCTTTTCAGGCTTTGGGATGTTTGTCAGATTTTCGGAATCCTCTCGTTTTATCCATTTCAATGCCTTTAAAACAATTGCCCATTGACCCCCGTTTTTTCTTTTAATCAATCTTTTACATGTAAAATGATAATCGATCTGTAAAAGTCTTTTAATAGTTTTTGAGAACTTAAACTTGTCAATGATAAAGCTATGAAAAGTCAAGAGAGAATATTTTCGCGCCAAAATTTCAATTGCTTATATCTCGAAAACACGCTCATTGACCTATGTATTGCTTTTGCCCTTTTGACTTCTTTTTAAACCCCGATTAATATAAACTAGTGTTTTGAAAAAAAATTATTCTTTTGAAACTAAGAAGCGAACATCCTAAACATCGAATTTACATTTACCTGTGAGAATATAGCTTGATCCTACTGTCAAAACTACAGGTACACATGCCGAAGTTCATTTTGGTGTCTTCAGTGTCGTTTTGTCGGACAATGTATCATACTCCCCTTTACCCTAGTAAAAAAATTATAACGGTACTGTTTTACAATCCATATTATATATCCATCAAGTATGAGGTTTGTATGTTTGAGAAATACAAAAGAGCAGTAAAACGCAGTAAGACGCAAAATCATACGTCGCCGACAAACTAGCAAAGTAATGAAAAAGAAGATCATAAGTTAAATCTACAAAAATAACATAAAAACCAATGACTGACCAGGAATAATCACACAAACTCAACATAAGGCACTTACCGCGAGATTAATAATCAATCACATACGGAGATGTAATATGTCAAGTAAAGAAATCTGCATTGTGGTAATTGAAATAAGATCATATATTGTTTTCTGTAAAGTTATTATATCGTATCAATTCGTATTTCTAATGGAATGATAATTATGTAATAGTTATTAAAAATAATAAATTTGAATTGATATTTATGAGTTGTTATTGTAAGTTTTATAAAAAATGCTTGTGATAGGATATATAAACAAATGTACTTTAACTTCTGAATTCTACTGCAGGTGAGAGGTAATTGCTATTTTCGGCAATACACAGAAAAAAAGCAATTGTAACTAAAACCTTCGTCCTTACAAATAGCTAATTTCATGGAATCACCTCATACAATGCCGTTTTTGATAATATCAGAAATGTTAATTCAAAAGTCAAAGTTTTCAATGCGGAATGCAGTTGTTATGGTCGAATGATTCAACCTCCGTTAAAATGTATATGTATATTATCCACAAGACCAAATCTAGAAAACGAAATTTGAAAATCATGTATATAGGAACATGCGTCGTTTTTATATTGATATCTGTAACTTCCATGTGAAACATACCAACGTAATATTTTATTAATGTCTTCACATAGAAAAAATGGATGGGAGCAGTCTTGGTATAATCACTACAACAAAAAACAAACAAACACAAATCAACTCCTACTCCAATTCTAACCTCACCAATACTATTTAGAAAACTTTATGACGATGATAATTATTTCATCAGTATGAAGTTATTACTTACTTTAAAGAATTTTGTCACGGATATTTGGTAATTTTTGTCCCAGTTCAAAACACTATCTCTTGGGGTTGATTCAATTCTAGCCTCAACAACTGTAAGAGAAATCAAATATCTTTAATAAATGCGATTGTACAAACTTTTAGCCTGTATAGATGAAGACTCACAAAGAATTTTAGACTGAAAACATCTGAAATGTTATGTTATTCATGCGATTGTACATGTTTAGTTCCTTTGATCAATATGTTGGCAAATAAACAAATAGATTAAATATCCGAAAACACCTAATTAGTTGTGTTCAAACAAAAAAACATTTAAATATTGTTGCAAGTCTTTGTGTTCTGACGTGTATTTATTATTGTGCCCATCGCTAAACCAAATTATATTCTATTACTTTTAACACTTCGTCATGATTATAATTGAAATAAAATCAGAATAATTAATAGATGAAATGATTGGGGCCGTAAAAAATTATATATATTTCGAAAATATACACAAATTGTAGTGATAGACCAATTAATGTATCTGTAAAGCTAGAATTGAACAGCAAAGTCGTTGAGAAAGGCTAAACTCGAAACAACAATTGACACTACAAGCTTATGCTTACTGATGATACCTTCGTTGAAACTGGTTAATTTTAATAGGTTAAACATATTTAAGTGTTCGGTAGTAAGTTGTAGAGTGATGAATCTGAAAACCAATCACACAGTATAGATAACAGTTTTAGTCAAAACTATCTTACCTATTGGGCTGCCACAAAATATTTGCTGCGTGTAAGTAGCGGGACATCCACACTGCTCTGACAATACAAATAAACAGATCAACAGAAAACTTGAATGCATCATCATGGTTCTCATTTTGTATATATAAAGGAGTAGGGATCTGGAAAAAATAGAAACTTCCTGTATTGAATATTGCAAATTGATATAAATTTATAAAAAAAGCTTAGATACGAATTTAATTGAATACATACCCAGTTGCTCTCCGTTACGGACAGTCTTTAATTCCTCTTGTAGGAATATGACCGCTTCATCAAAACCGCATTACCTTCCAATAGGAATATCATGTAATGTAAATACTATACCTAACCCTAGCTTGTACTTAAAAATTCGACATACTTTATTTCCATATAAAGAAACACTAGTTTTTGGAAATTTGGTTATACTAAAAACGTGTACTTCCTATCTGAAGAACTGTTCACACATACTTTCCTTTTTACTTTCATAAATCTTTTTATTGTCAAAAAGGAAATTTTAAAATAGTATGCGTAAGCTTTCATTTTATACCAATATTAACAATCTAAATTACCCTGAAATCGCAATTATAAATATGACATTTTTATCATTTCTTAAAAAAAACCTTAATAAGTGCACGCAAAATTCTGAGTTTATAGTCTCTTAAATGTGTTGTTGTTTTAGACATGATATTATCATGTTGATTTAATAATTAATTTAAAAAAAAAGCTACATAGCAAATCCTGGAAACAATTATTAATCAAATTTTAAGAATTAAGAAGGAAAAGCTTATAGATTTCTGTTAAAAAAATTAACTGAATGCATTTTAAATAATGAAGGACAAATGTGTAGACATGAAAGACGCTTATCAAAATTCCATGCTAGCCAATGTTTTAAGTTTAAAATCGATAAATTTTATAAAAATTATCTTATATACAAACGATGGTAGAAATTACACATGCATTGTCCAATAAAACTTCCCCACCTACCGAAAAAAGGATAAACAAAGATAAGAAACATAATCAATATGACCGGACTTGAACAGCATCATCATGACTTACCAAAAAAAGTAAATTCTATCTATTTGAAATGCAACAAAAACGTTTTTTTACACTAGGATAGAACAAATCAATTATTTACCTGGTATGTGTTTGTCCTGTTTAATTTTGAGGTGCCAAACATACATCTGTCAATTTATATACCATGTGTCCCCCGATTTATTCATACTTAACTATGATCAGATACTAAATTGGGCAATTACACTAAAGTATTATGCAAAACATATGTCATTTGAACAAAAGTCTAGCTGACATTTTTGAATCGATGTCATGAAAACATTTATTTCTTTTAAACTACCGATAATGATCTAAAAAATCGTTATTGCCACTTTAGTGCGGTGACATAAAGCCTTTAACATTTAAAGTTAAACTGCTTTTACTTACGTCAATCAACATTTTCTCATTGTCATTTCAACTTTTATAACATAGCTTATATACAGAAATGTCTCTTTGAAAAAAATAAAAATATTTGGACCATAATTTATTGCGTAGAAAAAATAACGGCCTTCTCATCCTAACAGTAATAATGTAGTGTTATTCATTATATCGTGGTAATAATATTTATTAAAATAGATGCATTCATATACATATATAATGGTAACAAGAAATAACATATTTTTTATTTTTTTTTATTTTATTTTATTTTACATGTTCTTTTACAATCTATTTTTATTTTCATGTTATTGCTTCAAAGATATGCATTTATTCGCTAGTTTTCAGTTCGAGTACTTTCTGTCAACCAAATATACAACATCTCTTATTTGGGTCTGGCAAAATTTGGAAATAATTCTGGTTCCAATTAAGTTGGAAATAGTCATACCTTACTAAATATGTAACATATGTGTCCAAAATAGTTTCTTATATTCCTATAAATTGAGGGGAAAAAGCATCTTTTTTTTCGGGGGGGGGGGGGATTGTTTTCATAATTTTGAACCATTTATACGCATCTATTTTGATATTTTATCCAAATAGTTTATACACTGTTTGGAATGTTTGTGTTGTTTGAAGTTAAATGTGTTTACTAACAATAAAGGGATCGGAATCAAAAGTTTCGAACAATACAGTGTGATTTGATTTTGATGGGATAGTTTATGTGACTTTTCGGACCAGTAGAGTATATATGAATACTATAAATACTAGCTCGGTTCTAAGAGAAAATGAATAATAAGGCCGCCTTTAAGTTGAAAATAATTATTTTACCCCATCAAATTTATCAGATCGTTTTCAGAATTAAATGATTGTCTCCGGAAAAAATAACTTTGGCAAATAAGTCAAATATACAATGTAGATAAATAGAAATAACATGTCGGCATTTTGAATTCAATATGTGAGTAAAGTTTGATTCATGTTGACACCAGTTTATGGCATGACACAAACTAGGAACACTATACGTCGTTGTTTAGAACGTCTGATGGAATGACAGACAGACGTACTGACGAATTCTGTTTTCTAATCTTGCAATACATAAATTGAATGCTGATAGTGAACATATATTATCCACAACAGCCCTCACATGTTGGTAATGAGCTGGGAACGCTATTTATATGGCATTAACAACAGACCGCAAATGTATCTATAAGCTGTCAGTTTACTGCAATTATCGACCAATTTGGGTTAAATATCGTATGACATTTAAAATTAATCCGGGATTGAAATTGATTTTAAAAGTGCATTTAGTATCAGATAATCATTTAGATAGTAATATGTATGTACTGCAACTGTACTGTTCAAGGCTATACAAAATGTACAATTTAACTTTTATGAACTAACATGAGACAATTACTCAACATATAGACCATTGCTATACGTTAAACATACAGTGTGAAAAAGAACAGCATCCACACCATAATGTATTTTAACAAGTTTGATTTGAAATATTCAATCGATGGCAATCAACGACCTGATTTATGACAATCAATAAACGATAAACAGGCAGCTATGTGTAAACGCGATAGGAAAGACTTATTCAAACTACATTAGTTATCCTGCTAGATCAAGAACTGCAGTATTGATATTTCATTCGAAAACTCACTATGCAATCCATAAAACGCTTATTCAAGTATAGATATTTAGATCGATTAAAGTTCTGGTCTATGTGCCGTGTTAGTGTTTCACATATTGGCGATCGCTGTACACAAATGTCAATTTGAGATTCATTTCTGAATAATTCTTTTCGATATTTATTTCTGAATCATTCTATGTTCCCTTTTACATTTATCATTTTCATTCCAATATTTCGCAATTTTTATCAGTTGTTCACATTTTTAATATCGATCAAAGAAAAGGAAACTATAATTGCATTATTGCTTTTTCAAATGAAAAAAAAAACGCATCGTAGATATAAATGCTTATCATTTGAAACGCCTGATGCGAGTAAATAAACGGAAATTTCATCACTGACGCGAGTTTGTCTCTAGATGATTCTTCAGTAACACACAAATAAAAAATTAAACGACCAAACACAGTATGGCAAAATAAATAAAAACAAATAAATCTCAAAGATTCTTTTTATAATTAAAAATGAAAATGCCGAAGGCCACTAATGGGTCTTCAATGTAGCGAGAAACTCCCTCAACCGTAGGTGTCCTCCACAGTACAGTGCTAATAGACGTCATACTAAACTCCGAATTATACCTCGAGTCAATGTATACATGTTGTTTTCAATGAATCAAAATTGCGAATGTAAAAATGAAAAAAAATGGAAAATGAACATGCAACTAATGTCAATATGCAGAACAATATCGAATACAAGCAAAAAAACCTTGCCCATCATGTGCATATTAAATGATTAACACCGAATAACTGAGAAAAAAAACTGCTTGGAAAAACTGCATATCAATATTTGTTTTTTTATCATTGAAATTTAGAATGGGGTTATATGAAATAAATACTTAGAAATAACAATGCCATGAATTATTTGATTACAATAATAATATTATTTATGAAGGCAACAAGAAGACATCAAATGTATAAAGGTCTTTTTGATAATGTTGTTAAAATGTTAAAGTATTGTAATAATTTCTAAGTTTGAAATGTTTCATCTCGCAAATGAAAGAGAACGAGTTTATAAAATATTGATCTAACGAATATAATTTTACCCCTCGCCGACAAGCTTGAAGATTGATAACGGTACTTTTAATCAATAGATTGAAAAATAATTATCAACATGAGTTGGTATGAATTCAGAACCAGAAAGATATTTCAAAACGATACTAGTACATTGATCAGAGAAACAATTTTAGGATACAAACATGCTAGAAGACACACATCTTTAAACATGTACTTTCATATATGTTTTTTTTTATGGTTGATACTTATCTAAATCGATAGAATTTATATTTATTATATACTCATACAAAGTAATGGTTTATTGTACCCCATGATAACACTTATTTGTACATGTATATTCGTTAAATTTGAAGATTACCTTAGCCTCGTGATATGACTTTTTTTATCAACTACTTCCGGTTAATATCATCTGCTTCCGTTTCATATCGACTGCTTCCGGTAATTATCGCATGCTCTGCTGGAACGTCATCGAATGACATTTCGACGTCATTCTGCAAATGACGAATGACGTCGAAAAAATACACACATAAATTGGTTAATATCATCTGACACACATGAATTGGTTAATATCATCTGCTTCCGTTTCATATCGACTGCATACTTTGCTGGAACGTTTTCGAATGCAATTTCGAGGTCATTCGGCAAATTCCAGAAAATATACCTCACTGGTACGTTTCTTTGTGTAAAACATTACAAAGTTGGATACAAATACAATATAAGGAATCAGGAAAATATATTATTAAAAAATGCAAGGCAAATAATACAAAAAAAGCATTTTTTCAAAGTTTTAAAAACAAGTTTTTGTCTGTACGTCTTCTTTTGAAGAAAATAATAAAAAGAACATAACATGTCATTATTTATATCAGATCCCTTATCAGCCCATGGTCAAAATTATCCATCGAGCCTATCGGCTCTCAAGCTGATATCATAACATAGGGTTAATAATGGGTCCGAAATGAAAAATGCCATGTTATAATCTATATGTATCATATATGTAATAATAATTCACAATTAATAACATAACACTACTCGTTAACTGTCTTAAAAATCAAAATAACCAACGCTTCTCATGTATCATAAGTGTGCAACTAATGTATCAATTATATTAAATGATATTGGAAAGAAAACCTTAAAAACATTTTTTTATATTAATATATATTTGTTGATAATCATCTGTCTCATACCATAATTGTATGTTGAGGTAGACGGACTATAATCAACAAAAAATGTGCAGCGGATGTATCTATAATAGCATATGAGCTAAGGGGCGGATAAAGCCATTTCAAGCTGGGGTTCCCATTCCAGGATAACGGGATAAGTTCCAACCATATGTCCCCATTCAAAACAATTAATCGTCGAAGAAGTGGGTTCCATCCCATGGCACCCCTTGATTCCGCTACCGGAGCGCTTCAAAAAACTTCGATTAAAAATTATTTTTAAAAATAGAATAAATATAAAAACATGATAACATTCTAATTTTGACGACGAAAAAGGAAACCGCTTGTGTCCGGTGATTAGATAAAGGATTATTTTTAGAAATAAAAAATAAAGATAAACACATTATAACATTTTAATTTTAACGACGCAATATATTAAACAGCTTGTATCCGTTGATAAGTTTAATAATGAACACATATTGACTTGTTATATTGTACGCTGATAGATTACTATTATTTCTGATCACGGACGGAATACTTGTATGTAAATTTGACTTATAATACTTCTGTAGTTATGCAATTATTGTGGTACCAATTTCTTCTAACCAGCTAGCTTGTTTCGTAAATCTTTTCTCGTACATCAACTTTATGTGTGATATTAATAATTTGTTTTTCTTTAAACGTTACTAAAATTAAAACTGAATATTGAATTGAATGTTATTGTAGTCCAGTCGAAATGTGAAACAATTGCTCAGAAGGTGGTAAAAGCATCAAACTTTGCAGAGTGTTAGTTGGGTTCATTACTAACATTTATAGCTATGGACCCAATTCAGAAAATCAAAATGGCGGCTCTGGGCGGCCATTTTGAAATCATGTCCAAAAAGTCAATAAAAATTATTAGAAAAAATATGAAAAATATGTTACTAAACTAATGTTGATAAAGTTTCGTATTTCTTATGACAAAGAATATAAACTGACGACTATTGAAGTATTTAGTGGCCATCTTCAATGGTGGCCATTTTGGAAACGTAAATTTGCAATATCTTATTATTCGCTATCCTAAATTGTTTTTTGAATTAATACTAAGTTTTATATGCATTTACAACTAGTTTTGCTAATCATTTATTAATGACGGTTGCTTTTCATATAAGATTTATTCACCAAGTGCTCAAATAAGGTATGCTTATGTTAACAAATAAATGTATTCAAAGAAATACGTAAATTCTTTTAATTGCAGTTTTGTATGTAGGGCTTAGGTAATTTTTTACCATTAAAAACATCCGTATATAAAATATGAGCACTGTATGTTGAACAGGAAAAATACGTAGGTATCAAAATCACTAGAGTGACCAAATCTAATAAATAAATAAAGAATTCCGCAACGGGAAGAGAAGACACGTGATGATTTACAATGCCAAGCAAATACAAAAAGAGCAGACATAGACATTTGAGCTGGTAATCAGTCATTTTATGTAAGCATACAACTGTTCGACGTTGATGAAGGCCATACAATGGGAGAATCAGAAGGCAAAAGGTACTAATCCTGTCAAAGCAAATCTTAATATATATACTCAGGAAAAACAAAATGAGTCACGGATTGAAAAACCCAGTAAAATAACCAGCCACAGTTGTGATAAATCAACAAGAACAATGATTGCAGATATTTCTTTATTTCTTTGTGATGAGGTATCTGACTATCATCATGAAGCATCAACAATTGTGATTGACAATAGAGTATGTGACTGTCACTTGAACTACTAACCATTGTTCTTTTAGACAGATACAGTGCTGAAGATTAATATTTCAGGAGCCGATCTCATGCTAAATGTGTGTCAAAACTGCACAACAAGTCAATAAGACAGAATTCGAGACACAGAAAGAAAGTCAAAAATATGATATCCATTGCAATGGGGCTTGCCAAAATAATAGAAAACAGTGACGGCTCACAGTCTGAAACAGATATTGTTTTGATATTTGAAATTGATGATATGGAAAAATGGTACAGTAAACGTCCTTAGTAAATATTAGTTGTCATGGAAGGGATGATTAATACAACATTTATGAAAAATTGAATACTAGCTACCATAGATGATATGCAAGCACACACGATTTTCAATGAATATGTTGGGGAAGTTCTGAAACAGGCCATGTCTTTTACAAAATGTTTAAGTCGTGATGGGGAATGCCTCTTCATAGTCAAAGTAACTAGAATAGTTTGAAGGGTTAGGCTTGCTACTTTAGAAAGGTTTACAGGGACATTCATTGTAGGCTTTCAAAATGAATCCGTTCCACAATCTTTGAGACATCTTACTCTCTATTGGAGGACTGATCAGTTGCAGTTGCATCCTTTCGATGACGAGTTGCACAATTGAACTATTATAGCTGAGAAATGGTGAGTGTTGTCTTCCACTCATCGATATTACTGGATGTGTCTCAATGGTTGGCCATCCTGTATCTTTCATACTAAGGAACCTTGTATGCTTGCAGATATCCTTTGTTAGTTACATTCGTATTTTGTTAGATGTGTTGCATCAGTCCTTTCTTCCATGATAACTACAAGTTGTTCCAGGCGTTTATTGTACAATTAAGCGTGATCTGCAAGCTTGGAGATTGGTACAATACCTCTGCCTGACCGTGTGTCGTCAATCTATTTTATTATTTTGAAAAGCACAACTCCAAGGATAAATGATTCTTGGCTTTCTTTCTATGTCTTTTATTCTGCCTATTTGCCATGTCAAGTTTTATCAATCATTAAGCAGGATACTGGTGATTTGACATCTCCAGCTCTTACTTTGGCTAAGGAAATATGTCTTATAGTACAGGTGCACAGTCATGTCCCATTTTTTGTAGATTTTTAAATTTCGAAGTATCATGGAGATCTTCAGATACATCACCACAGAAAAAATACATTGCAGTCATTGTTTGTGTTGATTCAGTATCACTTAACAGTGTCTAGTTACTTCTTGTTTTCTTTCAACTGGCAATTTATCTTCAACATCAGAAGTATGTTTTCCCTTTTACTGATGAAATATTTTGAGATCTGAAAATTTGTTTGACAGGAATTGTGCCGTCTGGAGTGCTTCTGCAGTTCCATAAACCTCATTCACCTGTTTCAAATTGAAAAAGAAAAACAAATTCAAGACCCAACATTGTTGTATGCCTGCATCAAAAAGAGTGATTGCCAGCTCAAAAGTCTATGTCTGTTCTGTTTGGATCTGCTTGCCATTGCATGCAAACCCTCACATGTCCTCTCTTGCCGTTTCACACATTCCTTCTAGTCTAAACGGTCATTATTTTCTTTTGATATCTAGCTCCAGTGTTTTGAAAATCTACAATTTTGATATTTTCCAACAACAACGTTCAGTCATAACTTATTTTATTTTCTTAATATCTGTTTTACAAAGTTACTTAGGCAAACGTGTAAGTAACAGTTAGAAATTCTTAAACTGATATCTTTATTTTGTAAACATGTACATGCCTTATCTGACCATTTTATAAATATCTAATGCATATTTATTAGTAAAAAAAAGTGTGAATGCAAACAGTGAATAAATAAGATTATCGAATAATGTCATATTGGAAATTCATGTTTTCAAAATGGCCATCATTCTAAATGGCTACCAAAAAATAAATACATATGAAGTCCTCAGATGACAGTCCTTGTCATCTGGGATGAATATACCATATGACTTTATAATAACTTCCTGCAGCAAGCGCTTAACTGATAAGTCAAAGTGAACACGGTTACTAAGGAAATGCAAATGTGTAAAGGCAGTATTACGTATGTAAATGTGAAGGACAATGTGATAGAACATGATAGACAGAGTGAGGTTTGACAAATCATGTACATTTCATTTTTGTTAAATATAATTGAGAACATTTGAGCAGTTGGTCTTCCTATAACATTAATTACTTGTATGATATGAAATTCATTATGTCTGCAATCAAGGTTTTTGAAAGTTGTTTCAAATGAACAATATCAACAAAACGAATTATCCTGTAATCAGCCAACTATTATAAATGACAGGTATACAAATATTTTCTTGCTTTATCTATACTTGTAAAATAAAATCCTCCTGTTATTCTATGTTGAACAAGCGGTGGCAGGAATATTGCTTTTAGAGTAATAGTTCATTTTATGATCTTCTTCGTGGTCGCGTTTTAACTATGTCGATTACTTTTGAACATTAGAGACATGTACATTGTCGGAAAATATAAAGTAATTTGTACCCTCTACGAAACAGAAGAAGAACTCGGGGAGGGGGGGGTGTTCATAGGCTCGCTTTTCGTCCTGTTTATATAGCTCAAACAAATACATTTGTATATCTTCGACATTGGTTGTTTTTTTTTAATTTTCATCAAATAATGACCTTTTTTGGCTTAAAAAACAAAGATTTTACAAGATGGCCGCCATTCAATATGGGTAATATTTCCAAAAACTTTAGTCAACAAGACAATTGGAACAGCACTGTTATTATAATACCCAGGTTTCATGTCAATATCTTCTCTAATATTTTTTTTAGATCTTTTTTTATTAATCTTTAGAGATCAAACGACCGCCATTTTAAAATGGCCTCCTCTTTCGCAAATTTTGACTTTCAGAGTGGGTCCATAGCTTAAAATATTGTCCATGACATATACTACCACTATTCCAAATTTCATGCTTTTACCACAATCTGAGCAATTTTGTCAAAAATCTGCACAAATCGACTGGACTATTGTGAAAATCAACAATGTTAAAAAGAGAAACGGAAATACCGTAAGGTTTCCGATTTTGGTTCTGTTGTTAGGGATTTTAGTTGTGACGTTATTTAAGTAATGACGTCATATTCAATGCGTTTTTGTTGGGTTTTTTTTATTGAATTTTTAACTGTAATAGGGGACTTCGTCCCCATATTAATAGTCAATACTAAAACTTAATAAAAAAAAATGGAATGTTTTTGTTGTTTAAATCTTAGAAGATTTTATTGGCTAATATTTCATTACCACCTGAATCTTTAACATTAACCAAGGGAAAATTAATATGAAGATACCATGTCGTATGCACTAGATGCGCAAGTCCACTATAAATGTTTCTGCAATGATGCTCGTGGCCGAAAATTCAATATTTCAAAATAATTAAAATCTAATTTGAACTGTTTTTTCACTGACATTCACATTTGGGTAATAATAAGACAAAACTATGGTACAGTAATACGTCAATTTTCAAACGGAAATAACAAAAAATTTAAATCTTAAGATAAAAAAAGGTTTAATTACTCTTCCTTGGCAAATGTCAAAATGATAGAAATATGATTTATAAAAATAAAAGGGGTCGCCATTTTTGTTGTTTCTTATTTTTTTTAAGGAAAACGTCAGTGTAGGGTAGATATTTCATAGATATATAAGGAAAATGACATATTAGAAACTTATAGGTCACCTCTTTGTTTTTTTAGATAAATGGCTTTAAACCTTTCATAGCTGACTATACGGTATGGGGATTGTTCGTTGTTGAAGGCCGTACAATGACCTATAGTTGTTAATTTCTGTGTCATTTTGGTTTATTGTGGAGAGTTGTATCATTTGCAATAATTCCACATCTTCTTTTTCTATAACTAAAGTTGATCGATATGATATGATTATAAGTTTAAGGAAAATGTGTGACGATACTGAATACAGAATAAAGCGATATAATTTTTACTCAGAGGTCCTGAGTATTGTTTAATTAAATGTCTGGGTCTGAATAGCGTTCATTTATTCTAATTTCCTCTGTCGGTTGTTTTAATTTTCTAGTAATGCAAAATTTTATTGATATAATTCTTTTTGTTCCTGCACATGAAAATGTCATTCACATGAATTAAGATTCACAAAAATCTCGCAAATATTTCATGTATGTTCGGTACGATACAATTCAATTTTTAAAACCGTTGTGTATAAAAGACACAGTTGATGCACTTGTCGAAAAAAATTAACATACTGTTAGTTGTGACAATTATAAAATAATAAAGATTCTGATAAAATACTCATTCAAAAATGTTTTTCAAAGTAAAATAAGAAAAATTCCGAACTGCAAGGATATACAAATCAGAAAGTCCCATACCAAATAATGAAATTGTTTTGTATTATAAAGATGTGCAACACTTTATTCAATTGAATCATATGAAAATGTGAGGAAGACTTAAATAATCAAACTTTTATATTTATGTAACTTTATTGATAATGAAATATATTAAATCATAATTACACATACCACCATATGTATATAATTATTTACCAATATAGATACAATTGTGATATGTGGTAATTATAATTTTAAATTAATAGGAATAACATGTATCATGTATGTTTTATGGTATATTCTCAACAAGAAAAATGCAACAGATATATAGCAATATTCATGAGAATATCATATGAAAATATTCATAAAACTTTATATAACATACTATTTTAGAAATAAAAATAGAAATAAAAACAATACAAATTCTAAATGTAAATGACGAAAAAGGAAACAGCTTGCGTCCGGTGATAATTTTGACAACGCACAAATATGTTGACTTGTTCTATTGTTCGCTAATAGATGACTAAAAGTTCCGTTCATGGGCGGAAAATGTGTATGTAAACTTTACTTATAAAACTGCTGTTTGTTGTGCAATTATTGCTACCAGCTAACTTCACTTGTTTGGTAAGTCTTTTTCACGTTTTAGTGTGACATTACTTTTAATGTTACTATAGTTACCATTGCATAAGAAATTGAAAAGTATTTGAATACCATTAATTTTATTGTAATTGTACAAACAATATGATGACTTGACAACTTTATGATTATCTGCAGAAAATGACGGACCAAGTATTGCAAGTTAGTCGTCAAATGTGCACAAAACGTGTGTTTTTTATGCGATTTGTTTAATAACTCAATAACTTTGGTAGTTATGTGTTTACATCATCAAAAGTCATATCCATCCCTGGATTTTTTAGTTTGTCTAGATTGTCTAAGTCAGGTTATATTAATTGCGTTTCATTATCTTATCTTGTTTATAATTTTTGTGGTAGGACGGTTTTTGACGAGAATTCGGACGTCTATTAAACATGTTTAACTGTCCAATGCATTTGTAATTTTGATCGTTTGTATATGCATTAATTTTATATCATGAAAAGCGTTATTTTAAAATTATTAATTTTTCGTCGTATTCTAATTTTTTTAAAGTAAAAATGAAATAAACTATATTAAGATAATATGTGGAAATAATAGAAATCATATACTGTTTAAAACATCAGAATGAACATAATTGTTGATAAGCCTCTGTTAATGTCTACACTATCTTGTTAAATAACATTCACGTATCTTTTCACAAAATGTTTATACTTTTTTCCTTCCTAATTTATTTGATGGTTATACCCTTTTCCTCCCTAATTTATTTGATGTTTATCCTCTTTTCCTCCCTAATTCATTTGATGGTTATACTCTTTTCCTCCGTAATTTATTTGATGGTTATACTCTTTTCCTCCGTAATTTATTTGATGGTTATACTCTTTTCCTCCGTAATTTATTTGATGGTTATACTCTTTTACTCCCTAATTTATTTGATGGTTATTCTCTTTTACTCCCTTCTTTATTTGAAGGTTATACTCTTTTTCTCCCTAATTTATTTGATTGAAGATGATTTTTTTGTTGAGCTTTTACTGTAAATCCGATAGATTAACTGGGTATTCCTGAAATTAATTTCGTATCTTAGGCTTACATCTCAATTCATATCAATTGTCAATATTCAATACAGGAAGTTATTGGTTTTTACAGACTCTCATTCACAATATTAACAATATGAGAACCATCATGATGTATTCCAGTTTTCTGGTGATCTGTTTATTCGCAATGTCAGAGCAGTGTGGATGTCCAGCCCCTTATACGCAGCAAATAGTTTGTGGCAGCCCAATAGGTAAGAGAGTATTGATTTAAACAATAACAATAATGTGTCCAAGGTAAACGGATGCCCCACTGGCACTTTCATTTTCCATGTTCAATGGACCGTGAAATAAGGTCAAAAGTCTAATTTAACTTTAAAATTAGAAAGATCATATCATAAGCAACACGTGTACTAAGTGTCTAGTTGATTGGACTTCAGCTTCATCAAAAACTACCTTGACCAAAAACTTTTACCTGCGGACGAGCGAACGAACGAACGGACGGACCGACGAACGAACGAACGGAGCCACAGACCAGAAAGCATAATGCCCCTCTACTATCGTACGTGGGGCATAAAAAACTTTATGCAAAACTTATCACTGTTGTTAAAAAGCGCGGATATACTGTTTACCTCTGTTTGTCCCTTCGAACGTGTATCCGTCCAATTATTAGCGATTTCGTCACATCTTTTTCAGAAACTACATCATAAGGATTTTTTAAATTTGGTCTCAGGGTTTATAATAAGTCAGCTTTACCGTGTGATGCGTTTTCAGATTTATCGCGCAACATCTTCCATTATAACACTTACATCTGTTTACGTTATTCAAGTTATCTATTTCATCAATGAGCAAAGCCCACACAACATAAACCCATTAACACCAAAAAAAATATCCAGTGATGAAAACGGTTTGGTATGATATGATAAAAAAAATGTTTATTTTAGGAATATTGTTTCAGTTTGATTACGCACTTCTTATACATTATTATAATAGTGCTTATAATTCAAAATTTGTTCATTTGATAAATATTGGCGTTTTGAAATTAAATTGTGCATAAATACACGATATGTAATAAACGTACTCACATGAAGCTGGCAAACTTAGAAGGAACAATCTTTTAATAATAGGGTTTTAATCAATAAGAAATTGGCCCTTGTTGCTTGTATGCATATTCACGACAGGTCTCTACGTGTATTGAGTCATTACATCATGCGTAAACATAAAACTGAAACACAACGAAAATTGTTGAGTATGAAAATAATAATGTGTGGTACAATTGCAAATGAGATAATTCTCTACAGGAGATTCAAATGACAAAGCAGCTATCAACTATTGGTCACTGTACGGCCTTTAACATTGAGCAAAACCAATACCGCATAGTTCGCGTTACAATTGCATTCCTTCAGTAGTAATCCTTACATTTTAAAATTGATAGGTATTTATAGAAAATAATTGGTATTTGAAATTCAATAACATTTGAGGTACATTCACTTTATCAGAAATTTAGTCTATACATGTATGAGAAAAGACTAAAATGAATTACAAGTATAATAGAGTGTACAATATACCCTACTAACCACAAACACATGATTCGTTTAAATGAAAATAAAAAATCAGCGTACAATACATGCATCGGATATCCTGTTGTAAAAGTAAATGATAAAATAGAAACATGTTCCACCTACCGAAAGGATGATTACCTAAATACTAAAGCGTTTCTACCTCAGTAAAAGATAACATAAGCTGTATTTGGCAAATCTTCTAGGATTTTTGGTCCTTTATGCCTTTCAACTTCGTGGCCAGTCAACATTGTTTTCTATCTAAGCGTCACAAATGTAACAATATAAACGATTATTTTTATGTAACAAGGTTAACAAGGTTAACATTTAAATGTAAAAAAAATATTTACACATACTAGTATTACATGTCACAGTCAGGCGCACAATTAGTTTCGGAACCATTTAATTAGTTTTATTAGGGTATATGCGAAAACAACTAAGAAAGTCTATTTGTATATATTTGTATATATGTTTATTTGCTATCATCAATCTACAAATCGGTCTAAACAGATACAATCGCATGAATAAATATATTTGTTCTTAATATTTCAGTCGTTGAGGCTAAAATTGAATCATTTTCAGAGAATGATTACGACAAAAATTACCAAATATCCGTGACAAAGTTCTATAAAGTAAGTACTAAATTCATTAATTTAATGGAATTAGTGTCATCATAGGTTGGGTTCAGAGTAGAGGTTGATTTGTTATAGTTGTTTGCTGTTCTGGAGTAGTTATGCAAAGACTGCTCTTATCCACTTATTCCTTTAAAAAAGGGTGCTATTTTAGTATTACAATTAAATATTCCTGCCGAAAACCTAACTGACCAAATGTTAGTGCAAATACTTTTTTCAAGAAAAAAACTGTCAAACTCCGCTGCGGAAGAAAATACTCAGTCCGCAAGACCAAATGAAAATTTCGTAAAATAGCGATAATACAATATAATCTTCATAAATACATGTTTTTCACAATCTTTCTTTACCAGGGGAAAGGAGTGTATGATACCTTGTCAAATAAAACAACACTCGTGACACCAAAAGGAACTTCTATGTGTGGACCTGTAGTTTTGAATGTGGGATCAAGCTATATTCTCTCAGGTAAATGCACTGTCGATGTTGATGCACTTTGTCGTATAGAAAACTTATGCAGGCTAGTTAATGATTTGATAAAACACACATTAAAACAATACTTTTTGTTAACAGCATTCTTAATAGAAAAGGCTCCAGAAACTAACGTAGATTTAATTCCGTTTGGAATCCTTTTAAGTTCGGAAACGTACCATTTGTTGTTGCAGATTGTGTTTATCTTACATGATACAACACATTGCATGAAGGTTTTACAGTTTTTCATTCGATTTTTTAAAGGGTTTAAAAATATTTAGTTTATATATCTTGATTGGGGGCAATGTTATCAATTATGGGTGCTGTCAGTACCCGTTCGTTTGAAGTATTCCTTTTGATTACCAGACTAACAGTATGTACCAGTGTGATGATGGCATAGTCTTTTTTTACTCTTTTCAGTCTCTTTATATGGTGAGAAAATGCATCATAACTTATGTGAACTCCAAGTTGAGGTATCCAGTGCATCGAACAAATTGTTAGAAGGCCTTGCAGGACAATATCAAGAGAACTGTGATTGTGAGGTATGCTTTATTGTACTGGTCTATGTTGGTTATTACAAGGCTAAATTATATTCGCTATTCAATTTGACCGAATTTTCCTGTAGCAGTCCAAATTAGTCGCGATTTATTCTGGTGGATCCATATCAAAGACTTTCCGTTTAAATAGTTTGTTAATGTGTTCGTTTCCTGAACGTAATACATCTTATGGAATAAATTTGTATTACATCAGAAGTTTTACATGTGTTAAAGTTAACGTTTTACTGACTAAAATCATACGCTAAAGTCAAAATAAAATTTGCAGTTAATATGACCATTGGTAAAGCATAAGGTCAGTGATAAAGGAATTGTATCGAAACACCCAAATGGTTATGATATATAATGAGAAATGAAATGCATATTTCAGACAAAAATGAATACTGCAATCAGCTATTTTACTATACAGATAAAGCTATACGTATAAACGTTAGCTTTATACGTCAATGACCTCAACTAACCTATAAGCCCCGCCTCCTTACCGGAACTACTGTATTTCATTAACAACGTCAGGTCACGACCATGACAACGTAAAGTATCAATGATCAAACTTTTATGAATTTAAACGTTTATGTCTTCAAATTGGTTATTTATATACCATGTTTATCAAATGTTATTAATTAAGTTCATTTTCCCTTTCTAATTCCGTAATATGTTAATGTCTTACCGCTTGAACTACGTTAATAGAGAAACCCTCAGAATGGTACCCCAAGAGGGAAAATCAAAATACTTTTTTTAGACAACTTTTGTTACATATTTTTTTTTTCATTTTTCATTTTTTTTTCGATTTCAGTATAAAGACAATAAACGTATAGTGTCTTGAAATATGAAATTTATTTGTATCCGGCATGAATGTAAAAGAAAATGCGAGGTTCTACCGAGCATTTTCCCGTTTCTACATGTTCTAAGCCTCATACAAAAAAAATCATATTTCAAGACACTATACGTATATTGTCCAAATAACAGACGTTTCGATTGTCATTTTTTAACGAGTATTGTGCAGACAAAACGCGCATCTGGTACAAATATAAAACTTCAATTCTGATGAGCTTATATATTTTTAAGCTGGTTTTTTTTTTTTTAGATTCCATCTATGTACGATCTTCCGCATTTGGGATCACGTTCCAACAAACAATGTGGACACTCATCATGTACTGGTTGGGATACCGTGTGTGCCAGAGATGGTAATGGTCAGTGCAATTGGCAAACTTGTTAAAACAATGAAAAATGTGACTCAAAATATCTTTATGTTTGTAATACACTGTAATATTCTACTATTAAATAAAGATACACCATCATTATTGTTTATAAATCTAAAGATATACATGGAAAATACTGATGGTCTATTACCTGTATTTCATGTTTGCTGTAGAATTTACGGTTTGTATTGATTGCGAGTTTATATATGTTGTTATATAAATAAAGGGAAACATTAAACAGTAGAACAACAAATACGCACTACATAAACACAGTTTAAAATAGACTTCTTCTTGATGTAGCTGCCTTTTAAAGAAATATGTATATGATGATTTTTTTCTAAAACGGAAAGAAATGAAAGAAAACGAGAAACTAAAAACATCAAAGCGCTGTAAGTATTTTAGGCAGTTAACAAAAAACCACAGCAAACATAATTATGAAAACTGTGGCAATGTTGCTTCAATTTTTTTTTAAATATTTAAAAGAACAAACATTAAACATACATATATAAATGTACATCTATGTTCATTTAATGAATTAATCATTAAGGCAAATAATTTATATTTTATTAAGATTTTCAATAGCAACGTATATATCAAGTAAAATATTTTTCGTCTAGTCGATCATCATTGTGCGTATTAGCTGACTGTTAGTAGTTCAAGTTGATTTTAGTACGAGCTTGTAAAAGTATAAATGGACTCGCTTCCCTGGAAAGAAAACTGAGTTTGTGATCTACAGTACAAAAGTTATGAGACACAAATCACACAAATGTTTACTACTAAAGTGATCAATGGTGAGGTCTGACTGACCTGTCCATAGTAAATGTAAATGACTCCCACCTTCACCCCAAGTCGATGATGTCTAAATTTGCAATACAATGACAGGTGTTAGGTCTAGCAAAGTGATATGCATATGTGACGCCTATGAGATTGACCCTAAGAAATGAATATGGTTTAGGAGTTGGTATCTCATTCTTTTACACACACACGAGGGTGTGTGACGACCCTAGGGACTACCCCTATTTTTCATTTGATTTTTTATATTGTCCCTTACATGAATATATATGGTTTACCAGGACCATATATGTTGTTAGATATACTGTTCCCATCTGTCACAAAGACTCACATTGTATTTGATTTTGACATCAAAATTTGTCAAAAAGTAAGTTTGAGTTGCAGTACAAAATATTTTCTGTTTTTTCATTCTTTTGCATATATCGTTTGGTTTTCAATTCTAGTGTTTATACTTATTTACCATGCAAAGATGTGTTCTGTCATCTGTCTGATTTTTTTTAAAAGTTGATCGCCATAACCCGGAATTAAACCCATATCCGCTTCCAGAATCGGATCCGATATTGTAATTTTCTTCTCATATCAGCCATTTTGTTTTCAATATTGTTTTTGTCAGATACGATTTTACTCGAATTTACACATTATTTGTCGGCGATTTTCTGTATAAAGCTAGCGTTTGAATAAAATGAACATCGCTGACATGAATAATAATTCTAAAAACAAGTTTTGAGATCGTTTATTTGGAAACTTTGGTTAAAAGGTTTCCAAAGTATTTTTTTAATTCCTCTCAAGTCGGGCATATCGAGCGTAGCTAGTTACCAAGTCAAAAGTTCGACTGCAAAAGTGGAAGGTCGCAGACCTCGGACAACCGCTTATTTGAACCCCTGCCTCCAAATTGAAAATATACAAAAATTTCCTCTTATAATTTAAAATTGTCGATCGGAATATCTCCGGGTTTGCTTACCACAACCTCTCCGTTTCTGATTCTAAATATTATAAACAAAACTAAATCGGAACTTTCAAGTAGACAATCTGAACAAGTTTTCAGTGTTTAACATGATAAACTAATATCAGACAAGCAAAGACAGAAGAATTAGGGAGCCAAGTTTAATTGCCAAGATGGGATTTAGAACAACAATCCCTTACATGGTAAGATGAATGGCGATATCCTCAATACCAACTACAGTTCCTTCTAAAATAATGCATGATGTGTTACTAACACCTACAAATCTGCACAGCTGGAAACATTCAGAAACACCAGATTGTCCATTGTGCGGAAACAGAGGAACACTAAAACATGTACTTTCAGAATGCAATATCGCTTTTACACAGGGAAGATATACATTGCGACACAACCAAGTACTCTAGTACTCTTAAGTGATAGAGAAACAATGGAAAGATGCAAAACACACTAGAAACAAACCTTTTACAATCCAGTTTGTGAAGTAGGGGGAACTAGGTCAGAAAAGTAAACAGAACACATCAGGAATTTTCATTCAGGTAAAAGACTGGCAGTTACATGTGAATCTTGCATAAACCTGTTTGTTGCATGTGAATCTTTTAATAACAGTTCATGAAGAAATCACCTAAATTGTTTACACATAAAATTCACGTATCATCCCTTTCTTTAATTTAAAGGCAGATTAAACCTCGTATTTTTTTTTTATAAAAAAGATGTCCACATTTAAGTGCTTGCTTCCAGGAATGATTTTTTTTTTATTAAAAGAATATGTGGTTTTTTTTTATAAAAAGATGGATAGTTTTCATTATTAAACGTTTGTACATTTACCTTTTTCTAAATAATTTCTTTTGACATGTCCACATTTAGAAGAATTTATCTTTTTTAATTGCCTGCTTCCAAGAAGCAATTCGTCGAAGCAGAATTACCTTAGCGTGAATCTCACGTAAAAAGCCGGTGATCGCAATACGCATTGATCCGTTACTGAAATAATCTATAATTTGATTGTACATGTTTAACACGCGTTCAATATCCATGCTTTTTTGTTGATTGTTTACTATGAGGTGACAATCGGTAAACATCGGAGTCAAAACACGGCATTTATTGAGCTGTAATATTTGTTATTTTATAACAGACAGAGAGAGAACAAAAATAACGATTATATGATATACTTGCATAAAGAATGATAAAATCGTGCATAGAAGACCAAGTTTATGATATATCATGATATACATACATTGGTTCAAGAATTGTATAAACATAATTTTTTATCAGTCTCTCATTTCAAAAGTCTTTAATAAAATTATAACAAAAATACTTTCTTGTTTTACGTGAAAATCACATGAAAATTTTAATTCGAGGCTCGTTCGAATTGCTGCACTTAACACTATGATATTAAACAATGGTAATGCCATCGCTATATCCATGCATGAAAAAAAGCGCTTCACAAACAATTAGTAGACACTTTTGTAATTGATCGGATTGATTGTTGTTTAACGTTGAGAGTCAGATATTTCATTTATGTTCACGACGATACAATACAATCTGTAAAACACTTATGTTTATAAACTTCTGATGCACTAGTCAAAAAGGGTTAACGTTCTGTTTGTCGTGAAAATTATAAAGAAAACAAAGATCCCGATAAAAAGAACTTTTCAAAAAAATTAAATAAGAAAAATACCGAACTCAAAGAATATTGAAAACTAAAATTCCAGTACCAAATGACAAAATTATTAGCTCAAACACATCCAGATAATGATAAACAACTGTCATGTTCATGACTGGGTACAGTCATTAAGATGTATACACTGTGTATTATAAACGTGTTAGTTGTCTGCTTACATGTCGAACAAACTTTGCAAACCTTACAAACTATATGCAAAATTTCAAAAAATTAAACAACGTGTTGCTCTCGTCTCACTTTATTTATCTAGATTTTGAATGATTCATTTTTTGACACATTTCTTAGACAAATGTACATGCTATATATTTCTAAATATCATGTTTTGCTTTCAGCCTCCTTTTATTTATCTAAATTATGGGTGATATGTAAGTTGATATCTTAAGTAGACATTTGTAAATGTTGTGGATTGCTTCATATCATACGTTGATGTAAGCCTCATTTCATTTATCTAGATGCTGAGTAATAAATTGCTTGATATATTTGGTAGATACTAGTATCTTAAATATATTGTGAAAGACCTATCTTGCTTTAAGCCTCATTCTATTAATTTAGATTCTGGGTAATTAATTGCTTGATATATTTCTATAATGTTGAAGATCATGTCTTTTGTTGTAAAATATTTCTGTTACCGATACATACTTATCTTTTTTTATTTAAAAATGAGACAAGCTTTATAACATAACAGAAGCATTGACTTTTCTAATACCTCAAATTACCGAAGCATAATATACATATCACAATTGCAGCTTTATTGGTGATATTTTTCGTTATTTAGACGTGCAACAGATGTGTAAATTATATTATATGAAAATGTAAAAACGACCAACATAATCAAATTTTAATATAAAATATTTTTGTTGATAATGAAATGTATTAAATCATAATTACGCATTCCACATTATTTAAACATGTATGAAGATGTATTATAATATATTAGCAACACGGAAGTGCAACATATGTGTATTTTTTTTTTCAATGAAAATATTCAGAACACTATAAAGACAGAAAATTAGAAAAAAATGAAAAAGACAAAATTTTATTTGAATGACGAAGAAGGAAACAGCGTGCGTCTGGTGGTGATTTTGACAATGCATAAATGTATTGACCTGTTATATTGTTCGCTGACAGATTACCAATATTCTCCAGTTACGTATAAAACTCCCGTGTTTTGTGCAATTATTACAAACCAGTCAAGTTCACATGTTTGGTAGGTCTTTAATAAACATGAAGTTAAGTTTGAGATTAAGACAGTTTTTACTTTAAACGTACTGTAATAACCATTGAATAAGAAGTTGAAATAATTCGATTACCATTACTTTATTTTAATTGTAAAAGCAATATTGTAAATATTACGAAATTTGATGAGACTCGTCAAAGTGAAAGGGTTGGCTCTATAGAACCAGGTTTAATACACCATTTTCTACATTTGAAAATGTCTGTACCAATTCCGGAATATGACAGTTCTTGTCCATTCGTTTTTAATGTGTTTTGTTATTTGATTTTGCCATATGATTATCGACTTTCCGAATTGATTTTCCTCTAAGTTCAGTATTTTTTGTGATTTTACTTTTTATAATGAATTCTTGATTATCTGTAGAAAATGAAGGACCAAGTATTATAAGTAAAGGCAACAAATGTGTAAGTTATTCGATTAACGTGTACAAAATGTGTACTTTTTAGGCGATTTTTTAATTTACTAATTTGACTTTAGGTGTATACACTATTCAAAATCTTATCCTTTGCTCAATTCTTTAGTGTGTCAAGATTGTAAATGTCAGGTTAAAATGATTATGATTCTTTATCGTTGTTAATTAATTTGTCGGTAGAGAGTTTGGCCGTCTGTAAATATAAAAAAGAAGATATGGTATGATTGCCAATGAGACAACTATTCACATAAGACCAAAATGACACAAACATTAACAACTATAGGTCACCTTATGTATAACTGTTCAATGCATTTGTATGTACAAAGTTAGTTGATGCATTATTTTATATAATGATTTTTTTTAATTCATTAATTTTTCGCCTCATTCTTATTTTCGAAATAAAAATAAGATAAAATGTACTAAGATAATGTGTGGAAATAATATTAATTATAAACTATAACATCAGCAACAATATCTAGAGCATCTGTTTAAATAACATGAAATACATTCACATATCTTTTTTTAAATATGTGTACTTTATAAAGAAAAAAAAAATATCCACAAAATTTCCCTCGTATATACTCTTAAATCATTAGATGTGTTCCTGTCTTTCGGAAGCTTATTAACATCCATTTTATCAGCAATCAAAGACGGGCTTCAAAGTTATTGTGAAACTGCCTACTCTAGAGGTGGCGTGAATCAGATGTGGATACTTAAAAATTCCAAAGATCTTTTAGAGTACATACAATATAACTCTCTTTCATCTTGTAACAGTATTAAAACATTTGACTTTTCCACAAGTATTCCACATTCCAAACTAAAAGACAAATTAAAAGGGTTGGTATTACTTTGCTTCATAAAAATGAATCGACAACGTAGATACAAGTATCTTGTCTTAGGGAGGGATAAATCCTACTTTGTAAAGAATCATTCTGATTCAAATATTATCAAGATGCTTGTTTTCTTGATTGACAACATATTTGTTACATTCGGAGGACGTGTTTTTTCTACAGACTGTCGGCATCCCAATGGGAACAAACTGTGCCCCTCTACTTGCTGACTTGTTTCTTTATTATTATGAGGCTGACTTCATGCAGGAACTTCTTAGGAAGAAAGATAAGAAGTTAGCAATATCCTTTAACTCTACTTTCCGCTATATAGATGACGTTCTTTCACTAAACTAAACAATTCAAAATTTGGTGAATTGGAGATAAAGGATACTACAGATACAGTTAAGTCGGCTTCATATCTTGACTTACATATATAAATTGACAATGAGGGTCGGTTGAAGACAAAACTTTACGACAACAGAGATGATTTCAGCTTTCCAATTGTGAACTTTCCATTTCTAAGTAGCAACATTCCAGCAGCACCTGCATACGGGGTATGTATCTCCAAATTGATACGATATTCCCGTGCTTGCGTTTCCTATCATGATTTTCTTGATAGAGGGTTACTGCTCACAAGGAAGCTATTAAGCCAAGAGTTCCAAATGGTGAAGTTGAAATCATCCCTTCGTAAAGTTTACGGACGCCTTCACGAGTTAGTTGACCGTTATGGAATAACCGTTTCACAAATGATATCGGATATGTTCCTTACGTCGTAACTACAATCCCCTTCCCTTTCATGAATTTGACCTACCGAATTAGACTTTTTACCGGATTTGTAATCACATAAGCAACACGACGGTTGCCGCATGTGGAGCAGGATCTGCTTACCCTTCCGGAGCACCTGAGATCACCCCTAAATTTTTGTGGGGTTCGTGTTGTTTATTCTTTAGTTTTCTATGTTGTGTCATGTGTTCTATTGTTTTTCTGTTTGTCTTTTTCATTTTTAGCCATGGCGTTGTCAGTTTGTTTTAGATTTACGAGTTTGACTGTCCCTTTGGTATCTTTGGTCCCTCTTTTTATACAAAGAAGAAGAAGTACTCTTTTCTCTCTATTTTATTTGATTGATGATTGTTATGATTTGTTGTTTAGCTTTTTTAAAAATAGGACCAACTGGATATTCATGATTAATTTTCGTTTTTTAAGCTTTTACATCAATTGATTTCATGTTTCAATATTCAATACAGGAAGGTATTTTTACAGATCCTCCCTGTCGATATTTACATAATAAGAACCATGAAGATGTATTCAAGTTTGATGGTGATCTGTTGTTTTGCAATGTCAGAACAATCATGTTTGTGTGGATCCTGGTATACACAGGACATTGTTTGTGACAGCAAAATAGGTAAGACAGTATTAATTAAAACAATAGAAATTGTATGCATAATTTATCACCGCTTTAAATTTTTTTTAGAATATTCTGTTTTGCCTCCGTCTGTCTGTCAGAACATATATTAGTCCTATTACTTCATTTGTTCGTCACATCTTTCTCAGGAACTTAATTTTAATAATAATATAAAACAAATTCATCGATAACTACAATTTGTGTACGCTATGAAATGCATCATTCGTGTATTTATGGCATCATGAACCGTTTAGAATCACCTGTCTTTTTTATATTTTGTTTGTTTTGGTTAAAAAAAAGTGTATTTATTATTATTATTATTATTATTATTATTATTATTATTATTATTATCATTATTATTATTATTATTATTATTATTATTTCTATTATTATTATTGTTATTTTGATTTTCAATCCAAGAATTTATTCTGAATTTATTTCAATTATTATCCTGATAATGATGAGGACCGAACTGTGTCGACAAACAAAAAAAGATAATGTATAATTGTCAAGGAGACAACTCTCCACAAGAGACTAAATAGTACATAAATTAACAAAAATAGGTCAACATACTATCGTCAACAATGCACAAAGCCAACTACGCACAATCACCTATAAATTTTTGTTTTTTTCAATTCAACATTTTTTTTCTGAATTTATTTCAACTATTATCCTAAACAAATATAAAATAATTCAAACGAGTAAACTAAGACCCTAATGTATGTACAAAACATGACCCAGCAACATGTATGCAACGATAACCACTGAATAACAGGCCCCTGATGTTTGACAGACACATAAAAAGATTGTGGCAGGGTTCAACATGTTAAATTTCTTCAGTATTTATGCAGGTATTGCTTATTCAATAATGTGTATTGTACATGAATCGTTGTCATGAATTTCTATATGAGAAAAGATTAACATGAATAACAAGTATAATAGAATATACTACATACCCTATAAACCATAAACAAATGATTAGTTAAAATAGAAATAAACATCAGCGAACAATACATGCATCAGATCTCTTGAGTCACACATTGTCAGGATATTTAACCAGTGTTACGTGTACTCATCATAAATACCAGGATTAACGACAGAAACGCACTTCGTCTGCAAAAGACTCATTAGTGACACTCAAATAAAAAAGTTTAAAAACTCCAAATAAAGTACGAAGTGGAAGAGCATTGAGGACCTACATTCCTAACAATTTTGTGAAAATAGGTAGACTAGGTTGTGAAACATTAAATTTATAATCATGGCCATATCAATTGTGTTTCATATCAGCACAGACGTGTTGACTACTGGGCTGGTGATACCCTCGGGGAATTAAAACTCCACAAACAGTGGAATCGACCCAACAGTTGTAAATAAACATCATAAATATCAGAATTAAATTTTGTATTAACATGATTAACGCACGTATGGCTCATTTTTAGTTTTAAACATATTTATTTATAGTGGATTGGGAAACAAGTTTTTCAACTTATATTAATCCCTTTCCACTTTGCGGGTGCGAGTGCTGCCTTGTAGCGGCATTAGCCTACTCTTTTTCGAAATCTACAAGGGTGTCTTTAACGTGCAAGAGATATGGCTCTCTCTTAACACGGGTCAGCCATTTATCGTCCCCTTCCGATGGACTATCATCGTTTCCTCAAGACCATACTCGCAAATGGTGTCAAGGGAGAGCCGAAAATTGAGTTCCTGAAATTTTCATCCCAGACGGGAATCGAACCAGGAACCTTTGTGCTAGTAGTCCGATGCACTAACCACTACACCACGGCTCTACTTCGTATTACATATGGCTCATTACAAAATATCCAGCCTGTTATCTATGATGATGTTATATAAATAAACATGGAAGCAAACCATGTGATTGTTTTTGGATGAAATGAAGACAAATGCAATAATATTTGAAATTAGCGTCGGACGTTAAGTTAGTCGACATGACTCTTATTAGACTGGCTTGGTTAAAATCAGTTGGAAGGTCGTATTAATGCTAAGGTGAAGTGCGTAAACATCCCAACAGTTGGATAGGTTAATGTTATTTTTAGTGTCACGTTCAGGTTTGAATGTTTATAAGGATGCAATTCACTTGTTATGTCACATACTATTGACTTCCAATTAAAATGAGTTATTTTTTATGAAACATGCTTATTATTTAAATGCAATACATTAAATTTAAACCTCGTTTAGATGAGCAATATGTATGTTACGTTAGCAGCTCAATCAGTTTCAGAAACATTTAACTAGTGTTAATAGGCGTAAACATATTTTCGGAAACATCTAAACAGGTGTTATGGGATATATTTGTCCATTTGTTTATTTGACATCAAATTGATCATTCGATGAACACAGGAACACTTGCATGAATATTTTTTTCCTTATATTTCAGTCGTTAAGGCTAAAATTGAATCATTTTCAATGAATGATTACTACAAAAATTACCAAATATCCGAGACAAAGATCTATAAAGTAAGTACAAAATTTATACTATTTATACAGATAAAATTACTGTCATCATCACACAGTTTTCTGAAAAGTTACGACGTGAAGAACATATCCGATATCATTTGGGAAACGGTTAATTCATAACGGTCAACCAACACGTGATGGCGTCAAGTTTTTTTTTATTAAGGGATGATTTCAACTTCACCATTTGGAACTCATGGCTTCCTTGTGAGCAGCATCCCCTATCAAGAAAGTCATGATAAGAAATGCAAGCACTGTAATATCGTATCAATTGGGAGATATATACCCCGTATGCAGGTGCTGCTTGAATGTTGCTACTTAGAAATGGAAATTTCACAATTGGAAAATTGATATCATCTCTTTTGACGTAAAAAAAATGTTTTCAACCGACCCTCATTGTCAATTTCTAGATGGAAGTCAAGATATGAGGCCGATTGAACTGTATCTGTAGTATACCCCAAGGGTGACTGGGGTATCAAATTATGGTCATTTGGTCTTCTCCCGACCGGCAGTAAAACGCTTGCCGAAGTGGGGCGTCCGTTTGGCTGTGCGGGATGTATCAAGTTCGCAGTCACGTCCGGTCAGAAGGGGGACGTTAAATTTGATGCCTCATGTAAAGAGAATGCCACGATCTTTGCACGTTAAGAACCCTTGCAACAACTCTTCGAAGGGTCCGTAGGTGGCCTGTTGCAAGGCTAAATTTCTATCCCTATCCAATATACCCTCATTTTCTAGTGGCCGTTTAATGTTCATCGACCATCATCCCAGATGGCCTCTATTGTATTAACCTACCTATTGCATTTATTGTGAACTTGTTTACGTCCTGAATATGCATGAAATATTTGCCACTGGACGTTAAGCAACCAACAATCATTCATTCAATGTATCTGTAGTATCCTTTATATGTAGTTCGATGGGATAAATGCGGTACATATAGTCACCAAATTTTGAATTATTTAATGAAAGAACATAATATATATAGGGGAAAGTAGAGTTAAAGGATATCGTTAACTTCTTACCTTTCTTCCTTAGAAGTTCATGCATGAAGTCAGCCTCATAATAATAAAGAAACAAATTGGCAATTATAGGTGCACAATTTGTTCCCATTGGAATGCTATAGTCTGTTGAAAAACACGTCTTCCGAACGTAACAAGTATGTTGTCAATCAGAAAATCAAGCATTTGATGATATCAATTTCAAAGAATTTTTTGTTTCAATCAGAGCGACCCTTTACAACATAGGATGTATCCCTCCCTACAATACAACCTTTGAATAAATGAATAAATGTTTTTCACAATCTTTTTTTACCAGGGGAAAGGAACGTATGATACCTTAACTGATAAAACGACACTGGAGACACCAATAAGTTATATGGCATGTGGACCCGTAGATTTGAAAGTAGGATCAAGCTATATTCTCACAGGTAAATGTGCTGTCAAAGTTTAGGTCCACTTCGCTGTATAAGAAACCTTTTAATGCTGGTTGATATAGTTTTTAAATGCACATCACACACATTTTTTCTTGTTAACAGCATTCTTGATGATGAAACTGCAAGTAAATGCTATTGGCGTTACTTTGTTATTAGACAAACTGAAATTTTCCCAATTCCTCAGGTATGGAAACAAAACCTTAGTTGTTGAATCTAACTTGTACGTCAATTGCAAGCCTGTTATCATAATAAAGTCTGGCTTCAGAAAAATGTATACTGTTCTTAGGTTGGAACGGTTTTTTTTTTGGCTTTTACAGAGTTCTAACATATTCAGCATGTTCAGTATATTTTGATTTGGGGCATTTTATTTTTTTCATGTTTTTTTTACATTAGTATCATAAACTGGAATATCATATTATATCAATGAAAACTTGGAATATTGTTCATATAACGGTATGAACAATTGTCTGTGATCGTTTGTTTTATTGAAGTATTCCTTTTGGTTACTTAACATAGGTAATGTGCTAGTGTGATGATGATATTGTCTAAGGTAACTCTTTTCAGCCTCTATACATAATGGCAAAATGGAAATTAGCAGTTGTGACCTCAAAGTTGAGGCTTCCAAAGCATCGAACACCATGTTAGAAGGCCTTGCTGGAAAATATGAAGAGAACTGTGATTGCAAGGTATGTTTTATTTGGTCTTTCCCCTTTTCTGTGGAAAGATCTATTGGTTTTCTTCTGATTATTTTTTTTCTTCCAACTAATTTTTTTCCTTCGCTGTTTTTGTTTTTGTTTCACAAGATGTCGTTAAGTTATTTTGAATATGATATCAAACACTTTATACGCTTTTGAGACTGACCCTGCTTAACCGAATACTTTCCATTATAAGACTTATCTCCCTGAACACTGTTTTTCTTGTGATCTCAATGGCTTCGCAACCGTATAAGAAACCGACAAATTTATTTTTCCAAATTATTCGTTATATCCTCAGGATGTCCTGTTTTATTTTGACCCTAGCCGTATATAGATTCCATATGAGAGTTTTCCCCCTTTTATGTTTGATATAAGTAAAATGCATATCTAACTGGTAAACCATAAGTGGTAGGGACCTAGGGCCTTTTGATTTGAGATCATTGGTCCAAAAATTTGAAAATAAGGTCCAGGTAAAAGGTCATGGTCATATTCTTAATTTTGATTTTGTCTGATTTTTACTTATTTTTAAAAACTATTTTAGGTATCAACAAAATTATTTGTACTAAATTGTTAGTTGCGACATGTCGTTAATCACTAATTTGGGTAGAAAAGGTGCGTATACAATAAATGGGAGTTTTTGCCCCTATTATATCTAGAATTACGCATAAAGTGACATAACTTATCAACCATACATTTTAGAGACCTAGGGTCTTTTGATTGGAAGTACTTGGTCAATGTCCTTGAAATTGAGATCAGGTGATAGGTTAATTTGACGTTCTAGATTTGACCTTTGCTTCAAATTCATTATAAACACGATAAAGTCATATGACTCTGTGATTTAGGTTACACACCAAATGACTTGAAAAAAAATCAAACCTAAAGTGATCTTTGTAACAGGAAGTAGCTCTTTTTGGTCATTTTTTTTACTAAAAAGTATATAGAAATCATATATTTTTGGAATCACCTAAAAATTACCTTTCATTTGACACTGGAAATAACATTTTAAACCGAATTATAATATGTTTACATCAAAATAAATCATCAAGAAGTGGAAAGACCTTCAATTGTTCTCTGAACAATTGGTTTTTAATTCTATCTGTCTATGTTTGTTATCATAATGCTAAATTATATTGGCTATCTAATATTAACTCTTTTCCCGGTAGCAGTTCAACTTAGCAGCGGCATTCATTCCGGTCGATCATATTATAGAACCTAATTTTTGTATGTTTTGATAATTTGTTATCGTCCTGAATATACATGAATATTTCTTTTATATACATTAATGAATAATTCAAATTTAAAAATGGCAAAAGATATGTGTAATTTTGAACAGCATCGATTAGAAATTTTACTTTGTCGTTATCTTATAACTTATTTCAAGGTATTTCAAATTCATTAAGAAAATTAATAAGAGTAGTATGCCTTCATATTAGATTAACCTGACAAAAGATCAGGTTGCACTCGAATTGAAACATTTAATTTATCAAATTTGAAAGCAGTTACAAGGATGAGTAGAATTGAAAATGAAAACAGTTGTGGTCTAGCTAGCTTTAAATACCATCTCTGCATGGAATAAACTATGAATATAAAAGGATCCGAATCTTTTCAGTGTCATGAACGTCATTAAGCGGCAACTTAATTTACATTGCCAAGTCCATTAGAAGACACAAAAACTAGTAAAGTATATTGCACCTGCAGACTTGCATTTTAAAACAGTTGTATAGTAAGCCGAAAGAAATACAGTTAAAAATCATAAGTTTCAGAGTAGTTATTGCAAACGTCAAGATCATACGTTTATTTTATCAAAAAATTATTGCAGTCTATATGACAAAATATTAGTTTAGGGATAAACTATTACTATTCAAGCAACTAAATGCTTATGATAACTAATTAACTATGAGACAATTGATTGATTGATTGTTGGTTGCTTAACGTCCAGTGGCAAATATTTCATGCATATTCAGGACGAGAACAAGTTCACAATAAATACAATAGGTAGGTTGATACAATAGAGGCCATCTGGGATGATGGTTGGAGAAATTTGGACTGCCACCGGAAAATGAGGGTATATTGGATAGGGACAGAAATTTAGCCTTGCAACAGGCCACCTACGGACCCCTCAGAGAGTTGTTGCAAGGGTTCTTAACGTGCAAAGAGCGTGGCACTCTCTTTACACGAGGCATCGGATTTAACGTCCCCCTTCTGACCGGACGTGACTGCGAACTTGATACATCCCGCACAGCCAAACGGACGCCCCACTTCGGCAAGCGTTTTACTGCCGGTCGGGAGAAGACCAAGTGACCATATTTCTATACCCCAGTCACCCTTGGGGAAACTATGAGACAAACATTTCAGACAAAAACGAAAACATAAGTTCAGAGAGTCATCTTTTAACGAGTCTTTTGTAGACAAACGTGAGTCTCTTACAAATTTAAAGAAAAATAATGCTGGCATCTATAATGAGCGTATTTAAAAGCAAGCTGTTTGTTCTTCTATTTTAGACGCCAAATGAGTTTGATCAACAGATTGTACTTTGGCGTACCAACAAGCAACATTGTGGATACCCACATTGTAATGACAATGATGATCTCGTATGTGCTAGGGATGACAATGGTCAGTGCAATTGGCCAAAATGCTAAAAAAATGACTCTTAAGATTTTCGTGTTTGTAAGACATTAATTATATTATTCTTCTATCAATAAACAAACACCACTATTATTGTCTATAAATCTAAAGATATTATTCGAAAGCAGATATCTGAAAACGGATTCATATTTTCTATGAGCATTCATACATAAAGTTCTCCGTATTTCATTTAGATTGTAAAGATCAAGGATGTACTGGAACCGATTCTGTTTAGCAAATCGGGACCTAATGTCCTCATGTGAGCGCATGCCATGATTGGGTGTTTATCTTCCGTCGTCCGTCTTTGTCGACGTAAACGTTTTAAAAATCATATCGTCTGAATTTTCTGGATCAAGTACCTTCCAAATTTAATTGTATGAGTCTTAGGGTATATAGTTTATAAATTGTATCCAAAGGTTTGATCCATCAACAAAAAAGGCTGTCATAGCTAAAAAAAAAAAATAACACAGGGATCAAATACATTTTTTTACTTACATCTCAAAAACTAAAGCATTTCGAGTAAAGCGAAATGGGGAAAACATTTTCAACAGATCAAGATATATCATCCATGAAAGTTTCAGACGAACCGACAACCCGTTTGGGTTGCTGCAATTAAATTGGTAATTTGAAGCACATTTTGCAAGTTGTTTTGTTATTATCTTCAATATTATTAAAGATAGAGTATGTAGCGATAAAACTATTAGCAGCAATAATGTATAGCAAATAAAGATCTACAAATTTTGTTTTCTTGTAGTACCTACGTTTCAACAGATATTTTACTCTTTTTTGTAATAGTTATCGAAATCAGACATAGAAGAAAGACAGAAATTGTAATCAGAAGTATCGTCATCAAAATATGAGCCAAAAGTCAACCCACCATTTTTTTCATAAAATGCCCTGTACCAAGTCAGAAATATGACCATTGATTCATTATAGTTCGTTTCTGTGTGTGTTACATTTCGGTGTTGTGTCTTTAATTTTGTTGTGTCGTAGTTCTCTTATATTTGATACGTTTACCTCAGTTTAGTTTGTAACCATGATTTGATTTTTTTCTCTATCGATTGATGACTTTTGAACAGCGGTATACTACTGTTGCCTTTATTTTGTTAGTTGACTCCTTAAAAGAGATATTGCACCTTCCATGATGTCTTTTTCTTTTATTGCCATGGTGTTATCATTTTATATTCGACTACTGAGTTTTATAGTGCATTTGGTATTTTTCTCTCTTTATAATCGAAATTGATTATAAAACAAGTATTAATCATAATTTCCATCGAGACAACGACTAGTTTGAGCAAGCAGCAACACGTTTTGTTGTGTTTAAAAATTACATTAATTTTGCTTTATTTCACTGTGATATACGGGCTCTGGAAAAAAAGCAACATTAGTCGTTGTTGAATTGTCATAAATCAATAAAACCAAAACCAGTCAAAGTCATAAACCAAAATCGAGGAAAACACTTCAGCTATAAGAGGAACGGAACAACAGAACAACGGAACAAAGATTAAACTCAATAAAGCATTTAATCTTGAGAGTTATAAGCTAACAATATGTTTTTGTAAGATTTCAACCGATATCGTGAGTTGATTAACCGTTGTGATATACATTTATCTATTTCACTGATCTCAAGGAAAACGTTTTAATTTTCGTAATCTACATCCTGTCTTCTATCCCGTCCAAAACAATCGACTTACCACATGGTGTATACATAAAATCGAGAATGGAAATAGAGAATTCGTCAAAGAGACAACAACCAGACCCTTGAGCAGGCAACTGTCAAAAGCCACCAATGGGTCTTTTATTCATCGACAAACTAAAAAAAAAAAAGTCCAGAGGCTCCTGACTTCATTTCTTAGCTTTATATTTGTTTTTTGTTTTTCGGTGGATTTTATGAGAAAGGAACAAAGACTGACGTCCAGAATATGAAATCATTTCAAAGCATATTGTGTAGATGTTTCCAATCTGCAAATCTTCATTTGTCTACATAGCGTTAATGCGAAGAAGGTATATTTTTTCGAGGATGCAAAAGTAAATATTACGCTTTTCACACATCATGTTTTGACGGTTCTTGCCATTTGTAGTAAAAAGTCAAATCACAAAAATACTGAACTTAGAGGAAAATCAATTCGGAAAGTCCATAATCACATGGCAAAATCAAATAACAAAACGCATAAAAAAACGAATGGACAAGAACTGTCATATTCCTAACTTGATACAGGCATTTTCAAATGTAGAAAAAGGTGGATTAAAACTGGTTCTATAGTGCTTACCCTCTCACTTTGATGACAGTCTTATCAAATTCCGTCATATTTACATTGATGTGTTAAATAAACAATAAAATAGTCCAAATATGGGTACATCAGTCATCATCGTATAACAATTTTAAAAGGAACAATTTAACAGAACATCTGTTTGTGTCAACTTTCTTCGCATTTACATATAATTCATTTAAATAAAAGTTAGGAGATGTTGTATGACTTCGAATAAATCCACTATCCAATAAACAAAAATGTAAACAGTTAGGCATAGATTACCCTTGCTGTATTTGGCAAAACTTTTAGGAATTTTGGTTCTCAATGCTTTTCAACTTCGTAACTTATTTGGCATTTTAAACTTTTTTAGATTCGAGCGTCACTGATGAGTCTTGTGAAGATGAAACGCGCGTCTGGCGTATATACTTAATTTAGTCCTGGTATCTATGATGAGTTTATTTACCATACGTCATTCACATTGATTAACAGCAATACTGTGTTGTCAGATATACAAGACCCCGACATAAAATATGTCAAACAATCAAATTGAGCAAAAATAACGGCTAAATATCTTGCTTTGTATAAGATCACTCTGATTCACACAACATATTCTCTGAAACTAACATTATCAAAATGCTTGACTTCATTATTGACAACATATGTGTTACGTAAGGAGGACGTGTTTTTCAACAAACTGTTGGCATTCCAATGGAAACAATTTGTGCCTTCTTCTTGTCGACTTGTTTCTTTATTATTATGAGGGTGACTTCATACAGGAACTTCAAAGAAAGAAAGATAAGAAGTTAGCTATATCCGTTAACTCTACTGTCCGCAGTATAGATGATGTTCTCTCATTAAAATATTCAAAAAATTAATGCAACTATCCCATCGAACTAAAGATAAAAGATACAACAGATACAGTTAAGTCGGCCTCAAATCTTGACTTACATCTAGCAATTGACAATGAGGTTCGATTGAAAACAAAACTTCACGACAAAAGAGGTGATTTCAGTTTTTCAAATGTGAACTTTCCATTTCTAAGTATTAACATACCAGCAGCACCTGAATATGTTTTATATATCTCCCAATTGAGACGATATTCCCGTCCTTGCATTTCCTTTCATGATTTTCTTGATAGAAGGCTACTGCTCACAAGGAAACTATTGAACCAAAAATTCCAAATGGTGAAGTTAACATCATCACTTCGTAAATTTTACGGATGCCATTACGAGTTAGTTGACCGTTGTGTTATAACCGTTTTGAAATAACCGTTTCAAAAATGATATCGAATATGTTCCTTACGTCTTAACTGATTCCTTTTCACTTCATGAATGTGACCTACCGAATTACACTATTAACCGGATTTGAAATCACATAAGAAACACGACGGGTGCCACATGTAGAGCAGAATATGCTTACCGAACCTGAGTTCACCCCTAGTTTTTAGTGTGGTTCATGTTGTTTATTCTTTAGTTTTCTATATTGTGTCATGTGTGCTGTTGTATATCCTTTTGTCTTCTTTCATTCTCCCCCAAGGGTGACTTGGGAATAGAAATATGGTCACTTGGTCTTCTCACGACCGGCAGTAAAACGCTTGCCGAAGTGGGGCGTCCGTTTGGCTGTGCGGGATGCATCAAGTTCGCAGTCACGTCCGGTCAGATGGGGACGTTAAATCCGATGCCTCGTGTAAAGAGAGTGCCACGCTCTTTGCACGTTAAGAACCTTTGCGACAACTCTTTGAGGGGTCCGTAGATGGCCTGTTGCAAGGCAAAATTTCTGTCCCTATCCAATTTACCCTCATTTTCCAGTGGCAGTCCAAATTTCCCCGACCATCATCCTAGATGGCCTATATTACAACTACCTACCTATTGTATTCATTGTTAACTTGTTCTCGTCCTGAATAGGCATGACATATTTGCCACTGGACGTAAAGCAACCAACAATCAATCAATCAATCAATCTTTCATTTTTAACCACAACGTTGTCAGATTTTTTTTCGATTTATGAGTTTGACTGTCCCTCTGGTGTCTTTCGTCTCTTTTCTGCAAACAAATGTTTCCAAAACAAATATATGACAGTCATGAACTGACGAAAAGCACTGAACTTCAGGATTCGCATCTGAGAGAGTTGTTTAGAAATACTCCCTTTATCGAGACAGCATGCTACCAAAGTGTGAAAATCAGTTGAAATTGCCTCCACTCAAAATTCTAAACCGAATCAATTGTTTTGCCATTTTTTTAAATTTTTAATAAAATTGAGAATGGAAATGGGGAATGTATCAAAGAGACAACAACCCCACCATAGGAAAAACAACAACAGAAGGTCACCAACAGGTCTTCAATGTAACGAGAATTCCCGCACCCGGAGGCGTTCTTCAGCTTGCCCCTAAACAAATATATACTACTTACGTGATAACGAACGCCATACTAATTTCCAAATTGTACACAAGAAACTAAAATTAAAATAATACAAAACTAACAAACACCACAGGTTCCTGATTTGGAACAGGCGCAAAAATACGGCGGGGTTAAACATGTTTATGAGATCTCAACCCTCCCTTTATACCTCTAGCCAATGTAGAAAAGTAAACGCATAACAATAATGTTAGATATATATGAATAAAAAAGCAAATATGAAGCACATTCCCTTATGTGTGCTTTTTGTTATTAAGATATAATATAATTGGTCTGGAACAATCCGATGAAATCTTCTAGGAGTTATTACTTCAAAACATTTTTTTTATTTTCAATACATTTAATCTTACGTCATATTGGTACATGCAAATGCCATAAGGTACATTACCGTGAACTATGACGACCGAAAGTGACCATGAGAGAATTCGATGGTTTTTTTTTGCACTTATTTCATGGAAAAGTTCATAGGAGCCATAATTTTAAGATGGGTATACATAAACCTATCATTTGAGACCAGAAGTGACATTTAGTAAGCCGGTTGTGCATAATCATCACCCTCATGACATTCGTCAGTATATCCAAACTGTATCATATTAAACCGGAACATATATAAGCACATCATGTATAGAATTAATAGATATCATAAATATTTCTTTTGGATCAATGTAAATAACACTAAGTTGGCAGTTATATCAATTTTAAATTTCAAACAAAAGAAAATGAACCATGTATTCATGTAACCGGTAAGAAGAAACCTATGTTTTTACGTCAAAACTAACTGAGTAAATCAGAAGTAGTTAAAACTTTTACAGTTTCTGTGGGAAGTAATATATTAGGGGATAATCATGCAATTCCGGACAGGACCTGTCAAATTTGTTCAGGTAAATCATTATTTCGAACTTTAAGCAGATTATTTGTTTTCTTTAATCATGATAATAACAGGGCTGGTGAATCTTTCATTTGAATCGTCATCGGAGTTCGACAATTTTGTGATTTTACTTTCTATTATTATTGCATGCGTTATGGTCGTCCAAAAACTTAAATTCGAAGCAAACTTTATTGTTCTTAACTTTGAAAATTTTAATCATCATTTGGAAGAATACACATAAAACTTCAAATAACTTCTGAGAGGATGTATTTACTGACTTCTTTTGGGCATCCTTCTTTTCTGGAGAACGAAGAGGAGATGGGGCTCTAGTAGACTTTGTACTGGACGCAGAAGATAACTTCTTAGATGAAGATGAAGGATGAGTATTTGAGGTGGAAGAATCATCTATGTCACTGGGAAGATCCCAGACAGATTCACCGCCCCAACTGTCTATTTTTGCTGTTTCTTTTTTATTTGATTTCTTTTTCTCAATTTTTTGTGATGATAGTGGGCTCTGTAGGGAAGATTGAGTTGACTGAGTACTGGTTTTGGAAGATTTTGGTTTTCTTGGAATTTTTTATCGGTAGGTTCTGTTTCAACAGGCAGCATTGGAAAATTGTCCGCATCAGTTGGCCAAGTCATGCGATGAGTGTGCATGCAGCATGTACTGACAAATTATAGTCGTTTGACTCATTTGTTAACCGAGGATACAAAGAACAATTAAAATCTAATTTTAATGACTGGTACTTAGCACAAGTAGTACAACAGCTAAACAAATCACGAAGACATCACCGGTCAACGTGCATCAAGGGTCATCGTAGATGTGAAGACATCCGACATGAAACCTGTTCATGCTCAGGCAAGAGTTTCAACACAACAGATCATGTCTATCCGTACCGACCTAATCAAGTATGTCAACCGTAAAGATGGTTCATTGTGAATTTTACATTTAATAAAATTCTATGTAATGGTTTGTTTCATACTGAGCGCTATTATATGGGTGTGAACTAAGTCTGGTTAAAAATTGTTAAAAGTATGTGTGCAAATGTTTTGTTGTGTGTATTTGAGCGGTTATAAAATTTCAATTAATGTGTTATCTGCTCCTGTTTGTAAGGTTTGTTAAAATGTCCAAATGAAGGTGGAATACTAGTACATTATAAGCATTAATTTTCGTTGGGTTAAAATTTCGTGGTTTTGTATCCAAAAGTAAGTTCGTGTGGATTTAATTTCGTGGTTTGTAAGTTTGGATCAAATATGAAAATGTCAGCCAAACAAAGAACGAAGTTGAAGTGCATTGAGAACCAAAAAATCCTTTTGCATGATACAGCTTATGTAATCTATTCCTCAGTTGGTAATTAAGTTTTGTGAACTCCAATTTTATCATTCATAAAATTTAAGAAGAAGTGTAAACATGTTTATCTTAAATAAGATAAAAAGTCTAAAATACGTGAACCATCCACCCAAGGATTGCGTTCACCGAGCCGTGCAATATACGAAGATGATGCAATAGTAATTACGGTAGCAAATGAAGTCATCGAATGATTTTTAAGTGATAACCCAAAAGCTTAACCTTCTAGACGAGGGATAAGGAAACGCGGAGAATATGGATCATATACGCCTTAAAAACGTGCTAAATTTGCAAAAATCGTAAACGATTTTCGTGTGACAAAGGCGTCAAGAAAAATATCAAGTGATCTGGGAAAACAGGTGTCGGAAACAGTAATCAGAAGTATAAGAGACGAATTCCCGTGCTTGTATTTCCTATCATGATTTTCCTGATAGAGGGTTGCTGATAACAAGGAAGCTATTGACAGTTATGGAATAACCGTTTCACAGATGATATCGGATAACTACAATATCCTTCCCTTTTATGAATGTGACCTAACGAATTAGACTATTTACCAGATTTGTTATAACATAAGCAACATGATGGGTGCCACATATGAAGCAACATCTGCATACCCTTCCGGAGCACATGATATCACCCAGGTTTTTAGTGTGGTTCGTGTTGCTTATTCCCTAGTTTTATGTGTTGTGTCACGTGTTGTTTTTCTGTTTGTCTTTTTCAATTTTAGCCATGGCGTTGTCAGTTTATTTTCGATTAATGAGTTTGACTGTCTCTTTGGTATCGTTCGTCCCTCTTGCATGGTAAACCTTGAACAGAGAGTTGCATCTACAATTAAAGTATTACCTACCAAAATTCGAATGTAGGCCCTCAATGTTGGGAGATAAACTTGATGACAGAGGAAAAAAATGTTTGTGGAAAATATACGTGCTGCTTATATGGGTCGTTCCTACGACTATAGCTACTGCTGCCACCCGCGGCATAGTCAGAGCTGAAAATCGTGCTTTGCTTGTTGAAAACGGAGTGCATTTAGTTGTAAGTCGAGATTATGCTAGATGACTTTTGAGGCGAGTGCATGAATTTAGTAAAAAGAAAAGGGACAAAAACGGCACCAAAGTTACCAGTAGATTTTGAAAACTTTAAGGCGGAATATTTGAACAAAAATACAAAATGTGTTGACGAGTATGATATTTCACATGAACTGACAATAAACTGTGATCGTATAGGTCTTAAAACGGTTCCGATAAGTTAATGGACTTTAGAAGAAAAGGGATCAACAGATTGTAGCATCGTTGCGTTAGATGATAAAAGAGAAATAACGGGTATCGTTGAAATTTCCCTGACAGATGTATTACTTCCGTTTCAATTATTTTACAAGGGTACAACTGATAGATGTCATCCTTCTTATACATTTTCTAAAGACTGGAATATATCGCATTCTGAGAATCACTGGTCAACAAGTTTTACGATGATAGAATACGCGAAATCCGTATTGATACCATACTTTGTTCGTAAAGATATTAAACGTTCCGTGAAAAGAAAGGTATATACACTACTCACATTCGAAGTATTTAAGGCACATCAAGACAAGGACCTTCTTGAACTGCTTCATAACAATCGGATTCGTACAGTGTTTGTTCCGCCCTAGTATAAACGTGTGACCGTACCGTTAACGGGAAATTAAAGTCCATCATCAAGCAAAAATGTATCAATTGGTATGCAGATCAAATGTCTTCTCAACTGGAAAAGGGTGTACCTGTTGAAAAAGTAATTGTCGATTTCCGGATTAGTGCAATTAAACCGGCACACGCTAATTGGATGAACACGCATTGGATGTTTTATAAAAGGACAGTGATTGTGTAATTAATGGATTTCGGCTTGCGGATAATACAGACACGTTATACTGTTAAATGACATTGATTGAAAGTTTAGATATTGATTTATTACTGTACAAACAAAACATTCAATGAGTCGACTGGCAAGAATTTAACTTTTTTGGGAAGTACGAATGTTTGACTCATTTTTACCATTAAATGAGTCTTTTTACCTGTAAGTCAAAAACACTAGAAACAGAACGACATAAGGTATCAGAAGGACAGTCATATTCATAAATTGAGCTGGCAATGCCATGGCTAACAAAGAAAAAGAAAAATAGGCAAATAATAGGTCTCAAGACACATCAGCGAAACCTAAAGACTTAGAACCCAAAGCAAAACTGGGGCTACCGAAGGTAAGAAGACCTTGCTTCACAGGTGGCATCCGTCGCGTTGCTCATGTTCTACAAAATACGTGTGATAGTTGGTACATTTGTAATACATACAAATAGTCAATACATTTCAACATGATCATTGGACGTTACATTATGACTTTTTTTCCTGGTTATACAATACTTCTCTATACCATGTTTACATTCGTAAGCAACATAATTATAAGTTAATAATTGTGTCTCCAATGTTTTCTTTTTTGTTCAATTTTAATGTTTTGACAACTTTTTTTTTTTTTTTTTTTTTTTTTTATCTTTATTATAATCTCACTTCTATATACATATCACAGATTACAATTACACATATATAAAACATTTATGTCCATTATTGTCATTTTTCCCTGAAAAGAAAAAAAAAACCAACAACAAATCGCTCATTTTCTCTAAGTCAATCGCTCATTTACACAATTCAACAAATCGCCCATTTACTCTGAGTCATCAAATTATCATATACGAAACTGATTATATCAATGTCACTTTTTTAATCAATCTATCCTATGATAAACTAATTGTATAAATATACTTTCTTTTTTTTATATTTTCTTTTTTATATATAAAACAATAAAATAGCCTTTGAACTATTACAAGAAAAAATACACAAAATGTTAGCATACGCAAATGTTATTTTAACTAATATTTTTAAGTCCTAACAAAAATAGGTTGGTTTCCAAACCTAAGTTTTGATACATAATAAACAATATAATTAAAGAGTTAATTCACGCACGAAACGGATCTTGTTTTTTCCAAATAACTGTTCATTCCACAAAACACCACGGACAAAGTTTGTGAACTTCCGAGTATCTTTCTAATTTCGGAACATGAAAAACATAACTACTAATTTCTTCATCGTCCGTTTTTCTCAAATCTCTAAATCTATTGATATAAAACATTGTGTCTTCATAACCTGATTTGTTCGTATCAAGATTCACATGATTAATTTTCTGCTTTGTTATATTACAAATAACTATTGTATCTCTCTTTTTAATTTTTCCTAATACGAGATCGCCTTCTGGTCGTCTATTAAATACTATTTTCTGATAATGGCTATCGTTACACGGACTGTTCCCGGTAATAATCGATTTTGATGCGACTGTTTTTATTTCGTCATCTATTTCTACACGTTCACATTCCTTTATAGTTGTGTGTACACTTTGTTTTTTAATTTCCACACTCGTTCCACATATTGAACTACGACACACTCTTTTTTCAGGTGGCGATTCATTGTTGTTATTGATCGACCTGTTTATAGATACTCGTACCGGCTGAGTAATTTTCATTACAGGTTTAATGTGTACCTTCTCGGGGGCTACTAGCGGGAGATCTACCGTGTCAATTTGCTGATTTTCATCACACGATTCACTCATATCTTCATCCGAACTATCGCTTTCTATGTCACTAGTGTCTAGATCGACGTCGTTTTGTGTATTCTCTATTATTTTATCTTGCCACGTTTTTAATCGTTTAGTGTCCCTGTCTTTGTTGGATCTCGACTTATGCTTTACACTTTTTTTTACATTCACCAATTCACCTCTGGTCCAAATCAACGAAATTCGCATTTTATCACCTAGGTAATTCGAATTCCAAGTAAATTGTTCATATTCTTCTACAATACTGTTAATGAGTGCAACTAATGGTTTTGGTAATTTCTCCATTATAATGTCCCTTCTGCGAGCCTCAATATTTTCACATGAAGAAGTAAAGTTCACATAACATCATATAAAGCCATTATTTTTGCAAAAATGTCAGTAATTAAACTTACATAACTGTTTAGAAAGTGTTTTTAACTATTTCCGGCTGGTAATATCCAAATCCAATAGAAAATATAACTTCAAAACAGGACAAGCAAAATATACGTCTACATAGGTGTAAGGTGCACTCGACTTTTTGCTTCACAGGTGGCATCCGTCGCGTTGCTCATGTTCTACAAAATACGTGTGATAGTTGGTACATTTGTAATACATACAAATAGTCAATACATTTCAACATGATCATTGGACGTTACATTATGACTTTTTTTCCTGGTTATACAATACTTCTCTATACCATGTTTACATTCGTAAGCAACATAATTATAAGTTAATAATTGTGTCTCCAATGTTTTCTTTTTTGTTCAATTTTAATGTTTTGACAACTTTTTATATTGGTTTTGTTTATGGCAGTTTTGCTTTTAATTGGTATGAATCTTCATTGTTAAAGTTTTCCTTCAAACTGTAGGGGTCCTCTGCATTTTCAAATAAGTTAAAACTATTTTTTCCAACATATGACTGAAGATTTGTAGATATATATTCAATATTGGTGTCCTTACGACTTTATTCATTATTAGTCAAACCACTTTTTCCGTTTATTAAAACACAAGCCTATGTCGTATGTTTTTATATGTTGTGATGTTATGCTATTGTTTCAGAAAAAGGGAGAAGGTTTGGGCCCATTAAAACGTTTAATCCCGCTGCAAATGTTTGCACCTGTCCTAAGTCAGGAATCTGATGTACAGTAGTTGTCGTTTGTTTATGTAATATATACGTGTTTCTCGTTTCTCGTTTTGTTTATATAGATTAGACCGTTGGTTTTCCCGTTTGAATGGTTTTACACTAGTAATTTTGGGGCCCTTTATAGCTTGTTGTTCGGTGTGAGCCAAGGCTCCGTGTTGAAGGCCGTACTTTAACCTATAATGGTTTAATTTTTAAATTGTTATTTGGATGGAGAGTTGTCTCATTGGCACTCACACCACATCTTCCTATATCTATATTATGTGTATTTAAACAAATCCGTAGATTTTCAGCAATGTTTGTGATATTTCAAAGAAGACATTTCCTTTCTCAATTTTATGTGTTGTACAGTATATTACAAAAAGAACATCTTTGGAGTCACTTTTCTTTAACAATCTTGCCAATTGCACTGACCATCATTATCCCTGCTACATATGGTATCATAATTATTACATGCTAGAGGTAGGTCTCCGCATTGGTGTTTGGTCCGTGGTCCTGTTTTTGCTGGTGCATAAATTGAAGGAATCTAGAAATTAAAAAGGGAGCTTGCTCATCGCTATGTTTGTATGTTACAAAATTGTGTGGTTGTAAGGATAATATCTATTTCTGAATCAATGAATACCGTATCTTTGGTTTTGTCAGTCCTTAATTCCGCAAAATAAAAGAAACAAGAATTCCGAGCGTTAACTGGTTTTTATTATTCGTTATTATGTTGAACTATTTCACCCCTGTCCCATGTTGGGAGAGGATTGGGATCCCGCTTACATATTTCCCCCTGCCACTCTCTGTGTGTATGCGCTTGTCAGGAGCCTTTAATTTAGTTGATGTGTAACGTATAAACTTTTTCATTCTTTATCTTGTACATAAATAAGGCAGTTAGATTTCTCGTTTGAATTATGGGACCTTTCATAGTCGACTATTTGGAATGGTATTATTTCATTGATGAAGGTTTTACGGTGACCTATAATTGTTAATTTCTTATGGAGTGTTTTCTCATTAGCAATCATACCACGTTCTTTTTTTATATTCAAGTGTATAGAATTGTGGTCATGCATCAGTCTCGGTCATTTTTTCCCAAAGTTGAACGCTTGTTACTGATTTAAAATTCTTATCGTTAACAACTTTTTGCATACCTGACAACGACAAATCTCAAGATATTTTCCGCTCATGCCTTCTAGCAATGCGTTTGTTGCATTAGATAAACTAGCTCGGATATCACACAACCTCAAATGCATATTGTCATCATGGACAAAGACTGTTAAGAACAAACAAAACAACTATCATTGTATTAATACTTGTTATTATTAGTTCATATAATGATAGTGTTATGATAAACTTAATGGTAATCACAAAGAAACCCTATAATGAAATAACCGATCACTGTGTATATGTTGCCTGAATGAACCTACCGGTAAGTACGGTACGCCTACATATCAATTATGAGTAACATGACGGGCTCACATGTGGAGCAGGATATGTTTACCCTTCCGGAACACCTAATATCATCCACAGTTTATGTTTGAGTTAGTGTTTCTTAGTCTTAAGTTTTTTATATTCTTTCTTCTGTATTGTTATTTGTCTTTTTTTTTTTAGCCATGGCATTTTCAGTTTATTTTCGATCTAGGAGTTTTACTGTCCCTCTAGTGAATTTCGCCCCTCTTTTACAGATACCAGTAACGTTAGGTAATTATGTCATGAAAGAAAGAAACTTTCAAAATATGAAACAAATTATTCACAAGGTTTTAAAAAAGGGTGTAAATGAAGCCAGGCTTTAATGTGCAATTAATCTCCTATAATGTATGCTGTGTCATACCTTAAGGATTGTGTTAATACTATATTTTCGAATCACTAATGGCGTCAACGATACTATATTGTTTTTTTTTAATTTGTATTGCTTGAAATGCTTTTATCAAATATCATCATGTTGGTATACGCTTTTTTTAACTTTGACCCGTATGCTCCAACTTAATATACGGCAAATTTTGCCTCAACATGAATTGTTCATTTACCTGAGAGAATATAGCTTGATCCTACTTTTAAAACTACAGGTCCACATGCTGAAGGATTTTTAGGGGTCTTCAGTGTCGTTCCATCGGAGAATGAATAAATTCCTTCTCCCTAATGTACAAATATTATGTTAACAAAAATTTAATCAAATTATTGCAATAATCATATTCTATAGCACATTCTTACGGTAACATCTTTAGTAGAATGTGATCTGTCTCTCAGTCAAAGCTGAAGTAATACACACGATCGTAACCGAGAAAATATAAATGGTCAATATTATAAATTCTAATATGACGACCTATAAACGCAGTAATACACAACAATGGCTGTTCCGCGATACGACCAACTTATTTAACTGCAAGATATTCTCAATTTTCGACATCAAAATCCCCAGTTTACGAAGGCCAAGATTCAGATACAAATTATGGATCTCTCCATATTTGTCAGTCAATTTTAATTTTTTTTTTCAAGGTAAAGTTTAAGGAAAAGAAATTCCCCCAAATTGATGTGATTGTCTTGGTTTGCAACTAAATAAGGTGACGTCGCGAGTATGTTTCCGTAAACAAAACATTAAATGTTAATACCGGGTGTTTTTAAGCGTCTTGTACGCATCAGAACGGATAGAAAATACATTGGAAGAAAATACATAATAATTATCAAGTGAAAGAAGCGATTAAAAAAATAATCATTGAATCATATAATATAACTAATATTATCAAAATTGGGTAAAACGGAAGGACCAAAACAGTATCGTTTGTATAGCGCTTCCACAGTGCTCAAAATTATCGAATTTGTCCTATAAGAATCGAAATAATGAATACCCCATAAAACTAATAGCTCCATACGAAATACGTGACGGCGTTAAACCAATAATAACGACACATACTTACTCGAAGTGTGATTAATAAGTATAATATAATACGGCCATTATTTATCTGCATTTAATTTATGTTGTATTGTATACCTCCATGCTTCTAAATAGATAATACTTAGGGAAAGGTGAAGGTCACCCTTATATGAAGTTTTCATGTCTGTACGCTTTATTTGTTATGCCATGTCTCTCATTTGTTTTATATTTATCAATTATTCTTAGTTGTTTTGTTTATCACTTCATTATTCATTTTATTTGTCGGTTATTATCTTGTATCATAACAAAGTAATTTCATTTTGAAAGAAATAGAGGTGAATATGTCAGTTGGATATTCGAATCCATATGGCAAAGACCAACTGACAAGGTCATAGAAAAAACAACGATCAAACGATAATAACAAAATATACAACACACAACAAAGTAACGAAAAGATAAGCAACATGCACCCGCAAAACCTGGTGTGATTATATCGTCATCTGTGATTTTTTTTTCTTGTTTGATTTTTAATGGTTTAAACATATCTATTTATAGGGTTTATATTAATCAATTTCCCTTTTGCGATTGCGAGTGCTGCTTTGTAGCGGCAATGACCTGCTCTTTTTCGAAATCTTCAAGTCAGAGTGTTTTATACCAATGCCTGCCGACGGACTATGGTCGTTTCCCCAAGACCATACTCGCAAATAGTGTCAATAGAGAAAATCCCGGATCGGTAATCAAATCAGGAACCTCTGTGTTATTAGTCCGATGTACTACGCTTTACACCACAGCTCTCATAATTTATATTAGTTATGATATGAAACATAATGGATGTTAAGGTAATGATATGCTACTGTTGACTACATTTTACTGTTTAGTCGCCAACAATACAATCTCTATAAGATGTGAATTGTAAGAACAAAGTTCTCTTCAGTGAGACAGTGAAAAACTATAGCTTTCAAACCAAAAACATTAGGACAGATGTTAAGCTATAGCTGGGCAAGCAGACAAGCACACTGCTTAGTAGTTTTCGTCAGAAATAATTGAGGAATAAACACTTGGTCCTTATATAACTTTTTGCCCTTCCTGAAACATGTCATGTTTTGCAGTTTAAAACGTTTGCCATTAAAAAGGTTATGGTTTCCAGTTGATAATGAGATCTGAATTGATGAATAATGAACATATATATTATTAACATGATTAATATGGTCTTGTCGACAAAATAAAATGAAAGAAATGAAAATTACATATATCATAGCAGAAGGTGTCTCTATGGTTTATATTTCGTCATGATACACATAGACACGTTATATTATTAACTTGATCTTTGAACAAGATTATTGAGGCAGTGTGTGCAAAACAACCACACAAACATCCACAAAAGGCAAACCTCCAAACCGGATTACATTTATTGATTGATTCATGGTTGCTTAACATCCAGTGGCAAATAGTTCGTGCATAATCAGGACGAGAACAAGTTCACGATAAACACAATAGATAGGTTGATACAAATGAGGCCATCTGGGCTGATGGTCGGGGAAATTTGGACTGCCACTAGAAAATTAGTGTATATTGGATAGGAACAGAAACTTTGCCTTGCAACAGGTCACCTACGAACCCCTCAAAGAGTTGTTGCAATGGTTCTTAACGTGCAAAGAACGTGGCACTTCATTTACACGAGACATCGGATTTAACGTTCCTCTTTTCACCGGACGTGACTGCAAACTTGATATATCCCACACAGCCAATCGGACGCCCGACTTCGGCAACCATATTTCTATACCCCAGTCACCCTTGGGGGCATCCGTATAACAACAAAATAATAAGTTGCGCGTGTTAATGTACATACTTTCTATTGACCTTAACTTTAAATAGATATGAATAAGAAAACAACATCATTATATACTTACTTTATATATTTTTTTCACTGATATTTGGTAGTTTGTGTCATTATTAGTTTCAGAGAACGACTCAATTTTAGCCTCAAGGACTGAAATAGAAAAATACATATTATTTTGTTCATCCGATTGTACTTTTCATTTTGTAGTGACGACGCTTTCAACATAATGAGCAAAACTATTTTTTCTTGTTCAAATGAGTTATATGGTGAAGGTTCATATTCTTGTTTTTATTAATATATTGTTAAGATGCGCAAGATAAACGAAGGGATGGATTTTGTGCTGGTGATATTTGTTAAATAACACGATATTGTGTGGCCGTACCGAGTCAGGATATCCGGACAATGCAATGTTCGTTGTTTTTATGTTTAATTGAATATCAATTTTATATAAGGTATCAAGGTGCCAGGTGTATGTGGTTTATATCGTACTTCAATTATGATTTTAATACATATTAGCTATTATCCTTATCTATTAACGTAATTTAAAAATAATGACAAATTTATGTATGTCTTAATATTTATAAAATTTCTTGCTTTCCATAACAATTCATAATTTGAATTCATAATATGAAAGGAAGCAATTTTAAAATATCTTCTGTGGTCATCAAATCTTATTTATTTTAAATATGGCTCATGAGTAAAGGGTCATCGATTTTTAACCGGAAATGTGCAAATAAACTGTTTCTCATGACCAACAAATTCACATGTCAAGACACCTATATTTCTTATCATTATTTCTTAGTTAAACGTGAATTAAATCTTGTATGTATATCTTTATTGACCCTTTGATGTTCAAATTCATGTAGTTTGTTTTACATTTCTCAATATGAACCTTATGACTGCACTTATGTTATATACATAGATAATATGACATGTCGGATGAAATTAACACACGTATAATTTGGAAATAATAAGTTGGTAACCAAAGATGCCAAGAGAAAAATCAAGACGATTCATTATTAATACCCTTTACAAATAGATGATATATTTTAGACAGTGACATACATTATATGTATACATGCATATATATCTTACTTTTCAAAATAGTATACATCTCGGTGACATATTAAAACAAAATATACGACTGTCGGTTTACAATAATAACTTACCTACTAAAAGTGGTTCACAAACTAATGACTGTGTATGAATTGTGTAGCATTTACATTGTTCAGACATTGAAACTAAACAAGATAATACAAAACACGAATATAGCATCCAAGATCCCATTTTGTAACTACAGATCTGTTAAAAAAATAACAATCTTTGATAATATAAAGTTGCAAATCAATATATACTTATATCATTGTCATAAAAACAAACTAAATATAAATAAACTCAGTATTGAAGGCAAATTGTTAACACCTCACTTATTAAGAATTGATTCTTGAGAAGATGTTTATATAAAGTAGAAAATATACTTGGCATCGTCTGAAACTTTCCTTAGTAGGTAGGAAATCAGTTTATATTTGGGAATTGAAAGTGACTATTTTGACAATAAATACAACTGCATGTTTTATTTAAAGGGGCACTAGCTACGAGAAAATTGATAAAAATGGTTCTGTTCAATCATTTATGGAAGTGAACTACTCAAATGAATATTCAGTTTGGGTCAGTTTTGACAAAATAAGCAAAGAAACATCTCTTAGCTAGAAATGGGTTACGCATGAACTATGTCTGTTTAGCTAGATAATAGAGAAAGAAGTCAACATTTTCAACATTCAAAATAAATCAAGGCTTAACTATTTGAATGACTTTTTCGATATTTAAAAAACCCCTGATTCATTGCAACAAAAAAGAAAGACATTCCCTCTGCATACCGATTAGATCTGAAACATAATAAAGACGAAATAATTGCAATAGACTAGATTTCAACGCTTTCATTATAATCGGTCAAAACAGCATGCGAATTGGAAAAGAGCAATTTTTATATTAAAATTAGATAACTTATTTAACAGATATGTTTATATGGTAACGAATTTCAAATGGAAAAAATGTAAGAGAAGAACATAAATAATTTACCGTGTTTGCACTAGTCTGATTGAAATTGGTATTCACGATCTTACTTGTCATCGGTATATAAATACATATAATTTGGTTCATTTATTTAGGCATACTTAACTTATAAGTTACTACATGTATAAAAATACGTGTAAGCTTAATACAAATTGATGCCATTAAGTCCTTGATTTGTTTTTTCTAGTTGACATTCAATAATTTGTTATCAAGTAACAATTATTCAGTTTTGTTTTCGTTATCAAACGCTTATTATCTAGATGATTGCGTTTGCCACTAATTTTAGCTCTTAATCCAGGCTTTGTCGATCCTAATTCTCATGTTATAATGCCCCAATGAAAACTTGTTTTTTAACTGAAACTCTGCTTAATGATTCTTATTTTCAGCAATATGTAGAATTTCGATAGTTTGCAGAAATGTTTATTAATCAAAAGAAAAAAGTTAAATTTTGAACATAAATTTAAGAAGACAAATGCATCAAGCGGTGTCACGATTGCCTGCTGTAAAAAGCTTTAACACCTGTTAGGATGTATAGTAACTCGAAAAACTAGGCTTTAAATTTCCCTCTTCCGACTTAAAAAACGTGATTGTTTTCCGGTACAAGAACAAAAAAAAGAAACAAAAACAATGGAAGCCATCATTAGGTATAAAACCTATACATATTCGATCAATTTGTGTAGATATATTTTTTGGTTTTATATACAGTTAAACCTCGTTTTAAAAGACCACTTAAGCGAGAGCAAAAAAGAGGTTGAGGCCGTCATTAGCTTACTTCGTGGTATTTGTTTTGCTTCTTGTTATAGTCTGTATGGGTATCATTAGTTGCTAGTATTTACGTCATTTGGTCCAAGGTGGATAGCTGTCTCATTGGCATTGATTCAATATGTCTTCGTTTATATAATTATCAATTCCAACCTTTTTCAAAGGGTTACTGATATGCCAACGGACAAGGTTCACATATGGCAAAAAGCGGATTAAAATATTAACTTTTTAAAAAAACTACCAGAAAGGTCACAATTTGGTTCGTAAATGAATATATTTTAAAAGTATTAATGCAGAAAAAAACAGTAAAACACATTCTCAAAAGTAGGCCAATGTTATTGACATTTTGTCAAAATATAATGATTTTGCGCAATTTTCATACCTCAAAGCTTAAGGAAAACCTTGGCCACCATCTACGATCCCAAATTTATAGTTACCAAAAGATTTAAATTGTGATATGGAATTCGACAATATAAGAGTCTTTGAACTATGGATGGCGGTCAAAAACAAATAAAATTATGGAAAAATTTATCAGTTTGAACTTAAATAAAAAATAATGTTTTTTGAAGGGGTCATAGCTTCATAAGTGTTTAAAGTAAGTGCTATAAGATATAGTTTTGTCTTAACAATAACAATAATAACCGTATGGTTATAAATTAACGATGATTCCAGTAGGCAGTTGATGTGCTATTCCAATATCTTATACGGTAGCTATAAAGCTGGCAATACCATAACAAATACTGTGACTGTACTTTAGTTGAGTTTTTACGCTTTGAAAACCATCTGTCAGTTAAAAAACAATAAGGACAAGTATGAAATTAAATATTCAAATTATAAAAAAAACACGACACATTACCGGTTTTAGTATTTTTTGACAAAAAATAATTTATCTTACACTTCGGAAATCTGCGAAATGTCTAGACAAATATTTAAGTAATCACAAAAATACTGAACTGCCAAGGAAAATAAAATCGAAAGTCCCCTATCACATGGCAAAATCAAATGACAAAACACATAAAAAAAGAATGGACAACAACTGTCTTATTCCTGACATGGTACATGGTGGATTGAACCTGGTTTCATAGTGCTAAACCTGTCACTTTGTACGACAGTTTCTTTAAACTCCGTTATATTTGCAACTATGCGTGAACTGAAAAGATATTATAAATAAAATAGTCAAAATATGGGAACATGAGTCATCTCTGAGTTACGAATTTACATTAAACACAAAAGCAAATATCAAATAAAAACCCAGACGTACTGTGTGGATTTTCTTCTCATTGTCGTACGGTTTTGTATAATTCCTGGCATTCACTTTATTTGAACTATGGCGGATAGTTTTTCTTTATTCAGATGTACAATTTCATTTGTCGTTATTAAATGGATATGACTTCGGTTTTTACTCATATCTTTTGTAGAAGAAACGTGCGCCTGACGCAATTAAAAAATGCTATCCTGGTATCTATGATGAGTTTTATTTACAAGGTTTATTATTGCAAGACATAACACTCGATCGCCAAGTATTCAAATGTAGGTGTTTTGATGATTGGAGGAATGTATTTAGCTTGTACAATATACGGAAAATTGATAATGATGTCTTAACAGTGTAATAAAAGAGGGACCAAAGATACCAAAGGGACAGTCAAACTCGTAAATCTAAAACAAACTGACAACACCATGGCTAAAAATGAAAAATACAAACAGAAAAACAATAGTACACATGACACAACATAGAGAACCAAAGAATAAACAACCCGAACCCCACCAAAAACTAGGGGTGATCTCAGGTGCTCCGGAAGGGTAGGCAGATCCTGCTCCACATGCGACACCCGTCTGGTTGCTTATGTGATTACAAATCCGGTGAAAAGTCAAATTCGGTAGGTCAAATTCATGAAAGGGAAGGGGACTGTAGTTACGACGTAAGGAACATATCCGATATCATTTGTGAAACGGTTATTCCATAACGGTCAACCAACTCGTGATGGCGTCCGTAAAATTTACGAAGGGATGATTTCAACTTCACCATTTGGAACTCTTGGTTTCATAGCGTCCTTGTAAGCAGTTACCCTCTATCAAGAACATCATGATAGGAAATGCAGCACGGGAATATCGTATCAATTGGGAGATATATATCCCGTATGCAGGTGCTGCTGGAATGTTGCTACTTAGAAATGGGAAGTTCACAATTGGAAAGCTGAAATCATCTCTTTTGTCGTAAAGTTTTGTCTTCAACCGACCCTCATTGTCAATTTCTAGATGTAAGTCAAGATATGAAGCCGACTTAACTGTATCTGTAGTATCCTTTATCTCCAATTCGATGGGATAGATGCGATCCACATAGTCACCAATTTTTGAATTGTTTAGTGAAAGACCGTCATCTATATAGCGGAAAGTAGAGTTAAAGGCTATTGCTAACTTCTTATCTTTCTTCCTAAGAAGTTCCTGCATGAAGTCAGCCTCATAATAATAAAGAAACAAGTCAGCAAGTAGAGGGGCACAGTTTGTTCCCATTATGATGCCGACAGTCTGTTGAAAAACACGTCCTCCGAACGTAACAAATATGTTGTCAATCAAGAAATCAAGCATCATGGTAATATCGGTTTCAGAGAATTTTTTATTTGAATCAGAATGATTCTTTACAAAAAAGGATTTATCCCTCCCTAAGACAAAATACTTGTATCTACGTTGGCCATTCTTTTTTATGAAGCAAAGTATTTCATACTCTTTTAATTTGTCTTTTAGTTTGGAATGTGGAATACTTGTGTAAAGAGTAGAAAAGTCAAATGTTTTAATACTGTTACAAGATGAAAGAGAGTTAGATTGTATGTACTCTAAAAGATCTTTGGAATTTTTAAGTATCCACATCTGATTCACGCCACCTCTAGAATAGGCAGTTTCACAATAACTTTGAAGCCCGTCTTTGATTGCTGATAAAATGGATGTTAATAATTTAGAAAGGGGTTTCATGGAGCACTTGGAAGACCCAGCAATATACCGTTGTTTGTAAGGACACTTATGTAGTTTAGGTATCCAATACAGTGATGGAATATCCAGTTCTTCATCTTTGGTTGAAATACCAAAGGAACAAAGAACAGACCTATGATTATCAAGGATTTTCTCTTTGGTAAGTGACGTGAGGGTATATGTTGGGTTTCCAAGTGAATTGTCTATACCTAATTCGTTTATCAAGCAATTAATGTAATAATTTTTATAGACAAAAACGATGTTATTTATGGGGCTTTGTCTGCGGGGACAACAACATATTTATCATGGAGGTCAGATAGGCGTTTAGCAACATTTGGATCTTTGAAGATTGACGTAGCATGGGCATTGATGGACCCATTCAGTTTCTTAATTCTGATTTGTATTAACGACCTCACTGCCTTAATCCATTCGGATAGAGTGTCTACGTCTTCCTGATCGCGCTTAGCCCATTGCCTGGCATAATCCTCGACTGAATCCATCAGAATTTTAAAGTTGTATTTCCAATTGATGGATTTAGGTTCACGATATTTCGGACCTTTCGATAACACGTTTCGTAGAGAAGTGTTATTAACAATGTTAAGGTCTCCGGTAATAACGTAACCAGCAGGATTATATGTGAATTGGGAACTAGCACAAGTGCAATCAGGAGGTTTATCTTGAAGTCGTCAATATCGAAATCCTGCAAAACGCGTTTGTAATTGAAAATTTTAGTTGCAATAGGTTTGGTATAGGTATAATAAATTATAGGTACAGACTGGTCTTTGAAATAGGGAGGTATTTTCGATTGAACTAAATTATGATGAAGGATATTGCCTAGGTTGACCGTTTCACAAATGATATCGGATATGTTCCTTACGTCGTAACTACAATCCCCTTCCCTTTCATGAATTTGACCTACCGAATTAGACTATTTACCGGATTTGTAATCACATAAGCAACACGACGGGTGCCGCATGTGGAGCAGGATCTGCTTACCCTTCCGGAGCACCTGAGATCACCCCTAGTTTTTGGTGGGGTTCGTGTTGTTTATTCTTTAGTTTTCTATGTTGTGTCATGTGTACTATTGTTTTTCTGTTTGTCTTTTTACATTTTTAGCCATGGCGTTGTCAGTTTGTTTTAGATTTACGAGTTTGACTGTCCCTTTGGTGTCTTTCGTCCCTCTTTTTTTTGACGCCATCGATACCTTTGTTGGCAAAAGAAAGTTTTAGAAAAGATATTTTCTCTTTTTCATCTTTTCCAATGCGAACTGGCTTGAACAGTCTTTGACTAGCAATATCCGAAATTATAGCTTGTAGTTTGTACTATTGGTTTGAATGAGGGTTTGTAACAGTGGACTCCAAACATAAATTGAACAGAGAATGAAGTTTTGAAAGGGGTAATGAATAAAGTTTCGTGCGAATGTGGTGAATACCTAACGGTTTTTGTATGCATGGCAGCAAGTCATTAATAGAGACATCACGCAGAGAGGGTGATGTATAATGACGATGGCCATGACTACGTCTACGTCGAGGAGTCGAGTTGAAAATATTCATCACATTCACCGAGTTACACGAAGGACTAGATAGAATACCTATACCATCAATTTTGTCATTGCAGCCATACGGTGTTGCAGTTCCCAATTGTCTAATCCAGTAGTCGTCACCATATAAAAAATGCATACCATATATGCATTACAACTCAAAATCTATTTTGAAGGGGGTCATTATCGATCGGCCGAAATGGGGTTAATGTTTTATATCACTTGAAACTAGTTTCACAATAACATATACACATGATATTGTTATTTTTCATAAATGATATGATTATTGTAAAATTGACTTGTAAAGAATTGTGTTTATTTAACAAGACATGTTTTTTTTACGGTAATAATATTTTCAAATCTCATTTTTGACTGGAAGTAAAATAAGGTCGTCGCGTGATAACTATTACATGATGAATATAATAATCATTAATTTAATACATAATAATGTGATAATGATAAAGTCTTTAGTTATTACATGTATTTGCCGCAGGCATGACAACTGCAACAGGTGTTTGCAACTAATTATATGTATTAAATGTCTATCAACTTTTAAAGTATACACACATAATTGGCTAATATTAAAATTTAAAGTTAATATTTATATTATAACTTACTTTGTAACATAAAGCGTTGCCGTCACCATATAAACAATGTATACCATATATGCATTACAACTCTTTAATCCATTTTGAAGGGGGTCATTATCGATCGGCCGAAATGGGGTTAATGTTTTATATCACTTGAAACTAGTTTCACAAAAGTTATAGTCATGAAAAAGGATACACGTAGGCTTATAATAACTCCTTTCGAATATCGGCTGTTAAATTCATATTTAAAGCACAAAAGCATTAATTTTGCATATTTCATTGATCAACAGCCCCGTTCGAAACTTAAGCCATGATGTACATGTAACTACAAATGATTAATTTGCAAATTGCTGAAGGATGAAAAGTTATTCCATGGGGATTAAACTTTTTTTAAACTGTAAATTTGGATTGACGCATATGTGTACAAAATAATATCCCAAAAAAACTGAACTTAGAAGAATATCAAATCGGAAAAACCATAATCAAACGACAAAACACATTTAAATCGAATGGACAAGAACGGTCATATTCCTGACTTAATACAGACATTTTCATATGTAGAAAATGTGGATTAAATCTGGTTTTATAGCGGAACTAAATTTTACCAATGACCTATGTGTTGAACGTTAGAATTATCAATAAGTCATCGAGGAAAACATGTTTTTGTATCAGACATAATTAAAACTTTATATTGGAATGCAATCGATAATAGTCCATTTAAAAATATAATTTATGTTGACCTAGGAACATAGGTTCTGGGTTTCTTACAATTGAACAATTGTTAAAAAATACAGTTTCATTTTAGTTGGATCTGCTGCATTTTATATATGTGCCCGTTCAAAGTCACATCAAATTATTGAAAGTCTGTTAAATACGGCACATATTAGATTACGTCACATATCACATGTATGAGCAAAGGGTACATATTTGATGCTATATCAGATTTGACTCTTACAAATATATTCGTCCTTTCGCCATTGACATTTTCACTTAACGCTATATCTGTGCCTCATATCAAATATGAACATATATATATACAACAAAATCAGAGGCAGAACATTTGTAAAATGATAGTAATTGAAGGGATAAATAATTTTTTTTTATTTTAAAGAATTAAAGAATGCATTTGATATATTTTTAACTTGAAACATCTATAATGATATAATTTCTAGTTGATTGCATGCACATTCAAATATTTAACTTAGTTTTCGGATTCACTTTGGTTTTAACAACTCTGCCAACTGCACTGTCCAATTGAATCCGTGGCACAAACTGTTTCTCTGCTACATTTTACTGGAGGTTTACCACACTGATTTTTATTTTGTCTGCCGTTTGTCTTTTTGAATTTATAAGGTATCTACAAAATAATAATAGAGTAACAATAAAATATCTTTTTTTGTTTTATATATTTCGAAAAGCTTTGGGCATAAAGAAAAACAATATGTTCGCAACCAATTAAGACTGTGTGATTGTATACTTATCATTTCAAATTATTAAATTAAATTATTTCAGCAGTACTAGGGTTGCAATCATAAAACTTTGCTCAGTGCTTGGAGCACAAAAATCATGCTCGAAACATGAAATCCAGCATTATGATTGGTTGAGTTTCGAGTATAATTTCAAAAAACTAACCCGAAAATGTTATGACCACAAGGCCTGATCGATGATACTTGTAAGTAAAGACGTAAATTTTTACATTTAAAAAACATCTACGACAAATAATATGTTACGGAGTAAATATGGGAAGTTATCATTTGAAAATTGAAGTCATCACATTTGTCATTGATAGTTAGTTTAATGTCTCCCTATCAATAAAACACTATTCAATGGCCCGGATAACCTGACGTCTGTGAAATTTCGATTTAAGTCTCCAAACCTCAAAAATCGAATTAATAAAGTTTTTGAATTATTTATATAATTAACACTAACTAGAAATAGATTAAACTGTATAAATGTAATGAAGAATAAAGTAAAAAAAACAATACCAAACTCCAAGGGAAGTCATAACGGAAAGTACTTTACAAAACGGCCACATAAAGCTCAAACAAAATTAAAATTGGAATACGAATGTCGATATTCCTGACTTGGTACATGCATTTCATTAATTAAAAATGGTTAACTTACCTTACATTGGCAGTTTTTCTTGTATTCACCAGATAAACCGCCGAGCAATGTCTTACTTGCGTGGAGGAATTTGACTTGGAGTCCACAGAGGTTATGGCTCATTATTCCGTCGTACACACTAACTAATAGAAAATTGATACAACGTTAACTTTTAATCACAATTACATTGTGTTGCTTATTCTAATTTGAAAATATATAAAAATAAAATATCATTATATGTAGTATTAAACGATTTATAAGAACACATATCTGATTAAAACACATAATTTAGAAATGTCACTTCATGATGCGATTTTACATGCATTTCTTAAAGTGGATCCGGTAATTTTTAAAATCGGATTACAACAAATGCACCATATATCAACATATTAAATCAGTACAATCTTTAGTTGTAAAACAAAAATGGGGTTCCGATTTCGGATCTCAAATTTATTATTTTTTGTTTAACGAAAATATGATCAACAATCAAAATTGATAATTTAGTTTGAGCGTTCCTGATGAAGGATTTCGTACAGAAAATAATGAAAAAAATAATGAATTTTTGACAAGATTTCAATTTCAATTATTTTTGTTATAGTAGGTTACTGGTGAAATGGTGGTTTCGATTAAAAAGAATTATATATTGGTATACTGTATATTCATTGCCATTTTTTGGGTATTTCTTTTGTTGATTTTTTGTGTACTGTTTTACTATGATTTTAATTCACCAAGTTTATTTTTTACACGTTAAAAGCAATATATTATAATCACCCTTGGTCTATGACACAACAAGTATTTCTCATACCACTGAAATAAAACAAACTGCAAAATGTATTTAGGACTAAAAAAATAGGCATTGAAAATATTGAAAAGGATAAACTTTTGCTCGATATTTTTCATTTTTATTTTATACCTGTAAGAATATATTTGGATCCAGTTTCGAAAACTACTGGACCACAAGCGGCACTTTCTTTTGGCGTCCAAAGTGTAGTTTTATTGGACAGTCTTTTATATTCATCTTCACCCTAAATATTTGAAAAAAAAAATGTTATAAAGATGAAAAAAGGGAAATAATCAAGAACCATAAGTTGATAAAACTCAATTTCATATTTGTTTTTGGTGTACAATATAAGCATAGATATAGGAAGATGTGGTGTGAATGCCAATGAGACAACTCTCCATCAATGTCTTTTTTTCTGGGCCTTCGATATCCGACTACGATATTGGTTTCGGACATTGCTTACGAAATTCTGCTATTCAGTTTTAAAATAACATTTTTTTTATAACTCTACTACCCATTGCTAGGGTTTTAATAAAGGAACTAAAAGAGTAAATAAAACAATAGGTGATTTTTCATAGCTTTTACATTAGCAAGCTTAAGATTTCAAAAACCATTAAAATGTTTTATGTGACTTTTACAGTTAGCTGATAATTTTACATGTTTTGTATAAAAAAAATTGGGGTCAATGGGCAAATTTTTTTAATGGTTATAACCAGAAGAATCCGAAAATCTGACAAAAATTCAGAAAATGCCATGCGAATATTATTAAATGTTACGATGAACCATTGCTGATGCTTAATTCTACTTCATTTAAAGTATACTTGATATGTGTCACATTGGTAACATACCACGTCTACTTTTATCATATGAAATTTAGACGTACTCTTCAGTTCAGTGTGATGACCACTCAAACATTGCATGTGCTACCAACATGGGTTGTTCAATTATATATTTATGATCGGCATGTACGATGGAACACTTGATAAGTGATAGAAACTAATTAAGGAGCAAATTACGTCAATGTTAGTACGATAAATGTATCACTTGAAAGTCCAAAAATACATTGCCTAACATAATGATACAAAGTGGAGTATAATCTATTACATAAGGTTGTATGCTGGTCGGTCTTATATGTAGTTCAATGCCCAACTTTAATAGTTCCATTTTCAAAATAATAGTCTTTACATTCTTTTGCTCTGAAACATCAAATCATACTTACCGAGAAACAACTCGAAAATCTTATGATACCTGTGGGACAATTTCACATAAAAACAAGTTTTGAATGCATATGACTCAGAGTTTAACATATGGTGTTGGATACGTTGTGTTGCATACCAGATCATGAAACTGTTTTAGGAATGCGATATTTCATTCATATTATAAGTTATATGGTTCGCTACTGACCCCTTACGGATCCATAGAGGGTTACTAAAATCGATAGGGGGTGAGGCCCCCTATGAATTGTATTCATTGATTGATTGATGGTTGCTTAACGTCCAGTGGCAAATATTTCATGCATATTCAGGACGAGAACAAGTTAACAATAAATACAATAGGTAGGTAGTTGTAATAGAGGCAATCTAGAATGATGGTCGGGGAAATTTGGACTGCCACTTGAAAATGAGGGTATATTGGATAGGGACAGAAATTTGGCCTTGCAACAGGCCACCTACGGACCCCTCAAAGAGTTGTCGCAAGGGTTCTTAACGTGTAAAGAGCGTGGCACTCTCTTTAAACGAGGCATCGGATTTAACGTCCCCTTATGACCGGACGTGACTGCGAACTTATACATCCCGCACAGCCAAACGGACGCCCCACTTCGGCAAGCGTTTTACTGCCGGCCGGGAGAAGACCAAGTGACCATATTTCTATTCCCCAGTCACCCTTGGGGGATGAATTGTATAACCGTATAACGAATTTATCGGACGCTGGACTTTTTCTACGGCGTTTTGTTGAAAAATAAAAAATGAAACACAACACCATTAATAGATGACGTCGCCATTAACGCGTCATGAACCCCATATGAAACTTACTAACCACATACGGTCTCATAAGGGGTCACCACGTGACGACGTTTAACCAATCACAACGTGAAAATTCATCAGTGGTCCGATAAAATTTCATATATCCCTTTTTAAATTGGTTTATAAGGCTTTGAAGAGAATTACTTAATAACAAATAATACTTACGTCATAAAATTTTAATACAGATATTTCATAAAAGGTATATGAACGGTCTGATGTAGATGATTCAATTCTAGCTTTGACGACTGAAAAAATAATCACGGTATATATTTGAATTAAAGTTGACTTTAAAACATAATGTTACCAAAGCTTTTGATTTGCAATTTCTATATTTAACTTTAGATTTTGATGTAGAAACTAGTGGAATTCTGAAACATAATACTTAAACAGTTTATTTACCCCCGCCACATTATTCATGTATGTGCCTGTTCCAAAGCCAGGAGCCTGTAAATTCAGTGGTTGTCGTTTGTTTATGTGTTACATATTTGTTTTTCATTCATTTCTTTACATAAATAAGGCCGTTAGTATTCTCGTTTTAATTGTTTTACATTGTCTTATCGGGGCCTTTTATAGCTGACTTTGCGGTATGGGCTTTGCTCATTGTTGAAGGCCGTACGATGACCTATAGTTGTTACTGTCTGTGTCAATTTTGTCTTTTGTGGATAGTTGTCTCATTGACAATCATACCACATCTTCTTTTTTATATATTGTATGTCTGAAAAAGAGGAAACCAAGGAATTTATATACAAGAGAAAGTACCCCTTGAGAAAACGGACAATTTATTGTGATTGTACTTTGTACAACCGTCGTGTTAAGAACTTTGCTTTCATTTTATAGTTTCATTTACATCACACTACTGTAAATTAAATGCAGCTTTGAAACTGGTTATAAATGCGTGATTTTCCGATTTACTAGGTGAATTTCCAAAACTCATACGTGAAATGCAGTATATGAAAGGAATATATGCTATGATAGGTGACAACCTATCTTTTAAAAAGTTTGCGGAACAAACGGAATTGTAAAATTTTGTTTCATTTTATGATTAGCCACAAGGAATTTGATTCAAATCATTAAACAAAATATGTCACTTAAACACGAAAAGGTATATGTCCTGTCCCTTAAGACATTGGTTTTCAAATTGCGTCATTTGCAACTATAAAACAATGGAAAATAGTCTAGCTATTGCAGGGTACCATCGATTTAAAGGATGTTTAAATTAATAATTATTAATTATCTTACCTAATTGTGAATTGCAAAATATTTGCTGTGTAAACTGTGCTGGACATCCACACTGTTGAGACAAAGAAAATAAACAAAGCAGAAGAAAACATAATGCAACGATGACTTGCATCATTTCAACATAAGACATAAAATTTACTTTGATAAAAGATTTACATGTACACGCTAATTAGTAAATGTCGTACATGTAGGGAAATATAGACCACAATGTCATTTATCAAATATAAGTTAATCTACTGCCAGTCCACTTAGATATTTGATCACACCTTAAAATGTATTGAGGTATATACCACATGCTAGTTAAAAAATTGTAAAAGCACAGTAAGATTATTAAAAAGTAAGAACGCACTAATATTAACCCACTGTAGATTTCTTATTCGACTGCCGACTTTTTTTTGCACACAATATGCAAACTTACGTTTGGGCATAACTGGAAAATATCCACACCATGTACAAAAATATTAAAGTTTAGTCATATAGTGTTATAACCATGTTTAATTGATTTGGGGCCTTTGGTTGATGACCTTGAAATTGTACTCAAGGCAAGGTCATTGATTAAATTGTCGTTTTAGTTTTTGATCTTTGCTTATACATCATATGTAAAAACAATGATGAATCAAATAAAAGCTAGATTTAAAGACGTATTTAAACTTTTAAATTTGTGTATTTAGCTGAATTTCACCAAATGACCCTGATCTACATGTAGTTCTAGATAACATTATGATGTCATAAACAATCACATTTTTTTTAATTATTAAGCAACATTTTGATAACATAATGAAAAATATTAAAAATTATAACCCTACTTTCATATGCAAATGAAATTGTGTTACATTGTAATTACGGCGCCATTTATAGCTGACTATGCGGTATTGGTTTTGCTTATTGTTGAAGGCCATACAGTGAATGGTAGTTGTCAATTGCTGTGTCATTTTGATTTCTGGTGGAGAGTTGTCTCATTGGCAATCACACCACATCTTTTTATTTTATTTAAAAACTATGTTATTCCATTTTTTTTATTGTGCTACACAGTTTTACTAAAAGTAATTTTTGAAGTAACAATACATATGATGCTTTTTGTTTCAGTCATTATCAGGTTTGTACTTGTTCCTATAAAATAAAGGAAACTATTTGCAGGAAGATTGGGGATAATTTAGCAAAGCCCCTACATTGACAGAAAGCATCAAGACATTATTTGCTGTATTTTCAGTTGATGAACTTAATACTTGCTCCCTGATGGGGACAAATACCATAAAATCAGGAAATAAAGAAGGATTACACCCTAAAAAGATGACCTTTGTAGAAAGTAAGTTTAGATATAAGAAGACGTGATATGAAAAAAACTCGCCATTTCAGTCAAATTGTAAAAGTAAACCTTTATAGGCAGGGTTTCCCCAGGGTCAATTATTTTCGCCACCTCCTTCGCCAACTATGTTTTGGCCGAGTGACATAAACATATTTTTCGTTTAAAATTTTGCTTTTTTCTAACTAGAGGTAAGTGTATTTTTATAAAATTTATGATTTTTAATAAGTCTTTAATAAACTTCACCAATCTGAAATCATTATTCTAGTTCTTGTTTCCTGGGGCAAGTTTAAATTTTCTCAAAAAAAAAAGTCCAAACAGCATTAATTGCAAAGATGATTTGAATATTCAAATAATATGCTTTTCAAATAATAGATAAATAATTCCCTATGAAATTGTTAGTAGTATTTGAAAACTTAAATGTGAAAATTACTTTTTTTTTAATTATTTTGGAATACCGAAAAAGCTTTATATTGAATAACTTGAACCAACTGGTTTTTTTTTAAAGAATTTTTACGTTGTATTATATTTACATTAGATATAGGAAGATGTGGTGTGAGTGCCAATGAGACAACTCTCCATCCAAACAACAATTCAAAAATTAAACCATTATAGGTTAAAGTACGGCCTTCAACACGGAGCCTTGGCTCACACCGAACAACAAGCTATAAAGGGCCCCAAAATGTAGATGTTTTATACATGTTTGTGGACGTAAATCATTTGTTATTGATTGTTGTCATTTCTTTTGAGTTCTTATTTTCAAGATGTTATACATCCGAATGTACACAAACCAACTCTGCTTCTGGTAGACATCGACTTTTGCACAGCAAGGTTGTTTGGTGGCTGCTTTGTGCAGGAATGTAACCCTGATAATGATGATGATAGTGGTAACATTAACTGGATTGGGTGCACCAAATATTATACCTGGACCCATGCAAGATGTATTGGTTTTAACTAGGTACGTATCAATGAGAGTCAATTCCGTTTTGACTGCTGTTTACCACTGGACCAAGTTAAAATTCAAAGTAAGATCTTATGAAAAACATGCAGAAATCAACAACCTTTTCATCATTTAATTTTTTTAATTGATTTAGCAAGTAAAAGTTCAACATTATTGCTTGAAATATAAATCATGGATACAATTTATAGGACATGTCTTTAAGACTCCTACTTCCGGTAATGTCCAATACGGCTGATGAAATAATAACTTTTAATTTTAATATTCAAATATTTCAAAAGGTACCTTTTAATTGGTAAAAACAGAAATCAGCAATCATGTGACGCGCCCGCATGGAAACAATTTAGGATTTCAACTGCCACTTAGATTTTTGATTTCCAACAATAGACATCTTTATTTACTGGAACATTATCTCTGTATTAAACCAGGTAAGTTGAATTATATTTTTGTGTATTATTTTATTTTGAATTACAGAGTTTTAATTTATTTATATTTCAGGGTTAAGCTAACTAGAGTTAAAATTTTTTTATTTAGTTCAGTTGAATTAATGGATATATTCTGTTTATATTTTCGTTGGTTTCCATTGTGATAAATTACTTTTGAATTGGTGATTTTAAGGACGCGACGCTTTTGTTTGTGCAAACCGTTGATAAACATTTTAAGAATTTATTTTATATAAATATGTTGTATGTTTAGATATATATGTAGTTTATCTTAAGTCCGGAAATATTTGTTATTATTTCCATATAAACTTTAGGTGTTATAAAGTCTAAGGGAGACAATTTGCCATTTTTATTTGCCAGGAGAAATGTCTCGTAAATAGAGCAATGATTTTAGAGTTCATTTCGAAAGCTACATAACAAAGACACTGAACCTTTCAGTATTCTTTTTTTTCTGTAATATACACACACACACACACACACACATATCTCATAACAAGTGAATGTGTGTCGCCTACAAACGTAGGTATGTTCTTTACTTGATATATTTCAAAAGAGTAAATACTGTTTAGGCATTATGCAAAATTGTTTTATGTGCCAATTTATCACAAAAAAAATTGGCAAAGACTTCATTAATTTCAAAATTGTATTGTTTCCTTAGCAACAAGTTATTATATAAATGATTTGAAACTAAGTTTCTTTTAGTTGAAATGATTCGGTATATTTTGCATTAACCTGTACGTAAAGCTGTTTTACTTGGTAACATAGTATGGGCAAGTTGCATTTAATTAGTTCAAATTAACATAGAGTTATGTTCCCTTGATTTAGATTTTTTTTTAAATTCCAAGGTTAGTACAAACTAGAGGCTCTAAAGTGACTCTATGGATATCGGTGATGAATACCACTATATAATGACATGTAGCTACTTTATCAAGGAAAGAATAAATATGCTTCCCCCTTTTTGTCACGAAAATGTTAACATTTATAAGTTTGAACAGCTATTTGCTTCCAACAATGTAATTGTATTAGAAAAACTATGTAAATTTATAATGAACGTCCAAGAGAAGGTCGTTCCTCCAGGTTAGAACTTCTTAGTATCACTTTATATATGTATATGTAATTCACACATGCTATATAAGTTTGTATATTGTTAATATGTATATGTTCTCTGTAACAATTGTTTTAAGAGAATAAAGTATTCATTCAGTATTCATTCAAAGAGCCTGTGTCGCTCACATTGGTATATGTGAATATTAAACAAAAGAAGCAGATGGATTCATGACAAAATTGTGTTTTGGTGATGATGATGTGTTTGTACATCTTACTTTACTGAACATTCTTGCTGCTTACAATTATCTCTATCTACAATGAACTTGGCCCAGTAGTTTCTGTTGAAAATGTTAGTAAAAATTTACAATTTTATGAAAATTGTTAAAAATTTACTATAAAGGACAATAACTCCTTAGGGGGTCAATTGACCATTTCAGTCATGTTGACTTATTTGAAAATCTTACTGAACATTATTGCTGTTTTGATCTTGCCAACATAAACTGGGATATTCCATGCACCATCCCGAGTAAACCAGACATTAAGCTACATGAACAACTCCTAAACATTATAAATGAACATTCACTTGAGCAGACTGTAAAAAAGCCCACTAGGGGAGACAGAACACTTGATCTTATTCTCACCAACATACTAAGCATAGTCAACAAAGTGGAGACTATGCCTCCTATCGGAAATGCAGACCATGATATCGTCTATGCATAATCTCTCAAACGCAACAAGAAAATACCAAGAAAAACTTACCAGTACAGAAAAGCTAACTGGGAAAACATCAAACAAGATGTGAACAAACTCACACAAGAAATCAAAGGTCATTACCATAGTTCATCTACTGATGAACTGTGGAATACATTCACAGAAAGCCTACTTCAATCAGTCAAGAAAAACATCCCCCAGAAAACAATCACAAACACGAAAAAACTACCCTGGGTTGATAAAACATTAAAAATCATGATAAACAAAGTTAAACTACATAAAAAAAGCAAAAACAGTCCAGAGCAAATTAAAAAATACAAATACTTAAAAAGAACATTACAAAAAGTAATGCGTTATGCCTACTGGTATTACATTGAAAAAATGATAGTTGACCTGCCAGTAGAAAAAAAGTATGAAAAATGACAATACAGGCATTCCTGCACTTAGAAAAGATGGTAAACTTACTGACAATACATCTGACAAAACTAACATTCTAAATAGTCAGTTTCAAAAAGCATTTCCGAAGAAACAACAAGTGAACCTATTCCGGATAAAGGAAAATCGAACTATCCAAAAATGAACAAGATCACCATCTCCAAGAAGGGTGTCATAAAATTACTGGACAAGATCAATCCTAATAAAGCAACTGGTCCAGATCAAATTTGCGGAACAGTACTCAAAGAACTTAGTAGCGACATTTCAACCGCAATCACCTACATCATCCAAAAATCACTCGACACAGGAAAAATCACAAAAGATTGGAAACATGCAAATGTCTGTCCTGATTTAAAAAAAGGCGATAAACACAACGCAATAAATTATAGACCCATATCACTCACATGCATACTTTGTAAGATCATGGAACACATAATAGCCAGTAGTATGATGGACCACCTAGAAAATAACAATAGTTTGTACGACCTTCAACATGGATTTCGAGCAAATAGATCATGCGAAACCCAACTAGTATCATTCATCCTTCATCCAAGAACTAGCAAAAAATAACAACCGTAACATCCAAACGGACATAATTGTGATGGACTTTGCCAAAGCCTTTGACAAAGTTCCTCACAAAAGACTTCTCTACAAACTAAAACATTATGGCATTGATGACAACACCTTAAAATGGATAGAAGATTTTCTCACATCTCGGACACAAACAGTGATTATTGATGGTGTTCAGTCAGACAAAATAAACGTTACATCTGGTGTTCCCCAAGGAACAGTTTTGGGTCCGATCCTTTTCCTTGTACACATAAATGACTTTAACGAATACATCAAACACAGTACCCTAAGATTATTTGCAGATGATAGCATAATTTATAAAACAATACGAAACAAAGAAGACACACAAAAACTGCAAGAAGATCTCACATCAGCTGCAAAATGGGAGAAGGACTGGCTCATGTCAGTACATCCAGACAAGTGCTCAGTCCTTCAGATAACATCTAAGAAAAACCCATTAAAGTTTGACTATACTCTCCACCAACATGTACTTCAAAAAGAAACATCCACAAAATATCTGGGAATAACTATACAAACTGATCTAAATTGGAACAAACATGTAAACCATATCACAGCTGCAGCCACACAAAAGCTGAGAAAAAACAGTCAAAGAAAAAGCATACATTGCACTAGTAAGACCAAAGCTAAAATACAGCAGCTGCGTCTGGGACCCGCACACCAAATCTCAAATACACCAACTTGAGATGGTCCAGCGCAGAGCAGCAAGGTACACCTGCAACAGATACCATAACACCAGCTCAGTCACTGAAATGCTACAAACTCTAATTTGGGCAACACTTGAGAAAAGGCGAATTAGAACCCGCATCATTTTCCTCTACAAAATTATACATCATCTTGTTGCCATATATCCGACAAACCTACTTACACAATCTGATACAAGAACACGACAACATTCACATATTTACTCTTTCAGACCCATACAAACCACTAAAGACTCATACAAGTACTCATTCTACCCTAGAACAATCTTGCAATGGAACCTTCTCCCAGTAGCTGCAGTTCAATGTACTACTCTTGAAAGCTTCCGAGAACAGATTCCAATATCTGTTCTAAATAAACATCTAAACATTTAAATAAATTCCACAATGTATATAGTTTTAACCAAAATGTATAGTACAAAAACAGAAGAAAAAGAAGTTATAAATGTTGATATTTTTATTTTTATTTTTGTATTTTTCACTGTAAATAAAATTTATATCCCACGCACGCGCGGCATAGTAAAATCAGTGCCCGGCACGTTATCATCAGTATTTTGATGGAGTGCTGAATTATAAAGAAGAAGAAAAAGTGTGCATGTCCAAATCCTTGCCTGTATAGTTATGTCTGAAGAAACCGGTAATACTGTGTTTATTTTAATTACGACAAGAAAGCTCTTATGTTTGTATTATAATATATGTGAACCGAAATCAAAATTAAACTTTCGTAATCGTTTTATGTATATTAGTAAGACCTATAGAGGAGTGGTAATCTGTAATCTGTATAATAAATTCTGCCAGTCAAGGCACACCTCCAATTATAGCTGGAGTAACATCCACCATCACGAATATATAATTGAATTATTACACAAATAATAGTTCCACCCACCAGAATATTATATACACAAAATGTCAATTTATACTATACGCAATAGGCTAGTTTAAAATCTAAAATTATCTAAAATTAGAAGTGATAATTTGGAATGTCTTATGCTGAGTCACCTAGATAACACATTAAATATATATATAAATGTATATAAGCTAATAGTCTTAAACTTTCCTCCTCTTTTTAGGTTGTTTAGTATCCAGACCGAGTAGTCTATATCTTGTTGTATGCAGTAGATGTAGCATTTTCCTACATTGAGGTTCAAGAATATTTGATATATTATCAAAAATTTTACTGTTGTTGTTTTTGCAATAGTTGTATGGATCGCAAATCAATCTAAATAGTTCAATGTTATTGACTCTGTTGCTCTCAGAGAAAATTTTCCCAGCAGTTTTCACTATTTTTTCCAATATTGGTTTTCTTATAGCATCAAGAGTTGCACAAGTAAGCAGGAAATGGGATAATGTTTCTTCTCCATTTTTGCATAGTTGACATGTTGGGTCCACTGCATTAGAGTTATATTTAGCTCTTTGGGATTGTAGTATGTATACCCCTGTTGCAATTTTCACTCTCGGTGGCAATTTTTGTATTATTTTTGGGTCAGAAGTAGATATACTGACTAACGGATGACAATGACCAAGGTTGTATATTGGAGATAAATATTGTAGGCTGTTAAAATGTTCTTTCTCATCCAAAATCTTTCTATTCCAGTATGTTTTAATTTGATTTACCATAAAAAAAAAAATCCATGTCTCTTTTGTTGTTATAATATCCAAAAATTCTACAGGATCTGTTATTTGATATTTAAAACAGATTTTATTTGCATCTATGAACCAACTGTTGCTTTTGCAGGATTTAATTTTCAATTTGCTATTTTCCATTCAACTGTCGATTTGTCAGAACATAAAATATTTCCAAGTAAAGTTATAATTTTTATATCAATTTCAGCATTTATGGGTAGTAGTCCAGATAATAAATATATAGCTGGATCTGCAGTTGATATCGGTAAAGATAAAATTTGTTTTATCGTTTTCTTGTAAAAACAAATTTATTTTCGATATACCTGTATTACTAACTTCCTGTGTAATATTCGAAATAATTTTGTTGGTATTGTTACACACAATTGCTACTTATATCGATGTCGTAATTTTAAATCAGAGTGACGAACGAAGTGTGGCACAGCTAATTCTCCTATTTTAAACCCATCTATTGTGATTGCTTCTAATGAGTCTTGCCGAATTTTATGTATCTTTGGAAGAAGGTACATGTATCCATGTTTAGGATTTTTGCAGTCACTTAAGAAGTTTTAAGTGTGCTCATCAATTTCTTTGTTTGTAAATAGTTTATTTACAATCTTTGAGTCTTATGTAGACGAAACGCGCGTCTGGCGTATAAAATTATAATCCTGGTAATTTTGATAACTATTTACACCACTGGGTCGATGCCACTGCTGGTGGACGTTTCGTCCCCGAGGGTATCACCAGCCCAGTAGTCAGCACTTCGGTGTTGACATGAATATCAATTATATGGTCATTTTTTGTAAATTTTCTGTTTACTAAACTTTGAATTTTTCGAAAACTAAGGATTTTCTTACCCCAGGAGTAGATTACCTTAGCCGTATTTGGCACAACTTTTTGGAATTTTGGATCCTCAATGCTCTTCAACTTTGTATTTATTTGACTTTTTAACTATTTTGATCTGAGCGTCACTGATGAGTCTTATGTAGACGAAACGCGGGTCTGGCGTATAAAATTATAATCCTGGTAATTTTGATAACTATTTACACCACTGGGTCGATGCCATGGGTCGATGCCACTGCTGGTGGACGTTTCGTCCCCGAGGGTATCACCAGCCCAGTAGTCAGCACTTCGGTGTTGACATGAATATCAATTATATGGTCATTTTTTGTAAATGTTCTGTTTACTAAACTTTGAATTTTTCGAAAACTAAGGATTTTCTTACCCCAGGAGTAGATTATCTTAGCCGTATTTGGCACAACTTTTTGGAATTTTGGATCCTCAATGCTCTTCAACTTTGTATTAATTTGACTTTTTAACTATTTTGATCTGAGCGTCACTGATGAGTCTTATATAGACGAAACGCGCGTCTAGCGTATAAAATTATAATCCTGGTAATTTTGATAACTATTTGAAATAGATCTAGTTATAAGCTCTGTGTTTGTAAGATTTATTTTCTTGTAATGATCACTGTTTAAGTGATAAGTTCCTGCATTAATATAATCAAGTGTGTTTACGACCACAGTTGTGTTGTTTTTATCTGTCTTAGATATATAGATGCTGTCATCTTTTATGAGATAATTGAAAGCTGTACGCTCTGCTAGTGTAAGGGTGGTGTGTTTGAACTGTTTAACCTTTAATCTAGAAAATTCAAGTTTTGTATCAGTTATGTAACTTTCAAGGGCATTGTTTCCCTTAGGAGGAATATGCCCTGTTTGTGAGTATAAAGGATGGATTTCTTTAATTGTGTTTGTAGAGTAGTGAAATCTACATCTCAATTTTCTAGCTAGTTCAAGAAATTCCTTCATGATTTGTTTACGTATGTAAGTACTTGAAACTTTAGGGGTAGGAATAAACTTCATCACTTTTCCCAAAAGGAGATACTCCTCATTTGTCAGTAGTCTACTGGACAAGTTCAACACAAACTTTTTGCAAGATTCTTCTCGAATCTTTCTCGATTTGTACTTGTTATTTAGTTTACGGTGTTTAAGTTTTTCCCGTTTTCTTCAGTTCCTATATCTACAGGAACTCTTAAATCTTCTGCAAACCATCCTAACAGTAATAGTAAATTGGTAAAACTGTTTGCAGAAGGAAGAGCAGCATATGGCAAGCATGCGCAATGCACAACAAACTAGTAACCAAATAGACGCTTGGCAGAAAATAACACACAGGTGAATGAAAAGATTTAATATTTCCAATTATAATATAAACACGCAAATCCAATATTGTAATAAATCCAAGTGAGATAACACACACATAACTGACAACCTAGAATTTAAAATCCTTAGGAAATTCACTGAACTATAGTGACTAAAATCCTACACTATACTAATAGAATTATTGTATGCAAAACAAAATCTTAATATTTTCTGAATTTGTCCTTTGGTTTAAAACCACTGCTGTATTTTTGTTTACGTGGTAGATTTTCTTTGTATTTAGCCAATTTAGTGGCATATTCCTCCTTAATTTCAATAGCTGTTTTAAAGAACCTGTTTCTTTCTTCAAACTGTTCAACTTTGAGGAACTGTTCATCTACCTCTTGGACGATGCTGTCCATCTCTTTGCCAACTTCCGTAATGGCTTTAGCAATAATGCCAGACAGTGAGGAAAGCACTTCCGTCTTGATTCTGGCATTTAGTTCCCGGACTTGATCTTTAACACTATCTTTCGTTTGACGTTGCAGCATTCTAGGTGTAAACGGTCTTCAACGGTTTGACAACGCTTTGCGAATAGTAAGAAACTCAACAATTGACTTTGCAACATATATGCACATATACTCACGATGTTAGTAATGCGAAAACCAACTTTCCAACACAATTGCGAATCTCTTCCGAGGTTTTCTCATCTTCAAGAATGTAAGTAGTGTGACAACCAATTTATCAACCTAAATGCAAATATATTCGAAGGTTTGGCAACGCTTTAAGAATTGTAAGTAACTCAACAACCAACTTAACAAATAAATGAAAATCTATTCAAACGTTTGACATATACTCGAGTTCATTCTAACGTGAAACCTAACTTTCCAACTAAAAGCAAATCTCTTCCGACGTTTGATATATATTCAAGAAATAATGGTGGTGTGACAACCAATTTTGAAACCCAAATGCAAATATATGCCAAAGCTTGAAGAACTGTAAGTAACATGACAACAAACTTCACAACATAAATGAAAATATATTCAAAGGCTTGACATATATTCAAGTTGACAGTAACGTGAAACCCAACTTTCCAATCTAAAAGCAAATCTCTTCCGAGGTTTAATTTATATTCAAGAAATGAAAGTGGTGCGGCAACCAGAATTGTCTCTTAACGAAAATATATTCCAATGCTTGACAACGCTTCAAGAACTGTAATTAATGTGACTACCAACTTGTTAACTTACATGCAAATGTTTTCCGAGATTTGACATATCTTCAAGAAATGTTAGTAGTGCGACAACCAACTTTAAAACCATAAAGTAAATATATTCCAAGGCTTGGCAACGATTCAAGAATTGTAAGTAATATGACAACCAACTGTAAAACATAAATGCAAATATATTTCAAGGTTTATCATAGTTATATGAATTGTATGTACCGCTAAAGAAAATACCGATACGTAAAATATTTAGTTCTCACAGCCTTCGGAAAGCAAACATATACTAAGGATAGACATTTCTAATTTCGAAGGAAGCAAAGGATATGCAAATTATTCCACATTCTCTGTTGAAAATGCTTCTACCCAATATAAACTTAAAGTTGAAGGATTTCGTGGGAGGTCCAGTGAATCTTGTGTATCCTGTCGATCCACCTTAGCGGTGTCAGGGAAAGCTTACATTGCAACTCTGTAGAACTGAAGCAGAAGTGGTTCTCAAATGGTTTGAAATAAATGTAAAATAAGTCGGAAGGAATACACGAATTGCATTCGGAAATTTGGATTTCAGAATGAAAAGTATGAAAAAACTGTCCAATAAGTTATAAATGATATAGTAGCCAGCTAGATGATAACAATGGCTCGTATTTCAGTATTTATTGGGTAGCACACACATCCAGGGTGCTCGCATAAAGCAGCTTAACTGCATAAAACCCTCACTGGGCTGAAGGACACCATTTAAGCTTTTGTCATTACTTGGCATCTGTCGCCATAAACTATTTCAATGTCAAAAATGATCAAATAATTGTTAAAAAAACTAAATGTCAAAGTAGATTGGCACTTTAATGGCTTTATGGTGCCAAGAATTTTTTTAAGAATTTTTTTAAAAATTAAATAAATCTTCATTTTTCAAGTACAATGATAATTTCATTAATTTTAATATGAATATATGAATATAAGTATTAAACAGAATACATTTAAAGATATTTATATTAAAGAAAAGATATAATCTATTTTGGATCTTGATGATAATATTATTTTCCCTCATGCATAAGGTGTGAAAATTACTTCAGTTGTGGATCATCTTTGAGAAGCTCCATCAGGTAAAAACTGGATTATATGGTTATGACAGACCTTGATTGACATGGACAATAGGTATTTTCAAAACTATAGGTGAGTTAATGTTTATGAGCCCTTCTATAGCCATTTTTGTACGAAGTTTTCAAACATCAATTGTAACAAAACTACAGATATAAAGTAATGAATAAAAGAGACGGGCCATTTTATACATATACTAGTGGGAAATTTATAATTATAATTTACTGTTTCATTGCATTTAAAAGAAAGAGTTCTTTGTGGCAAATACACTTAAGATTTATATAGAAAATCCACAGCCTTTTATAGATATTTTGTTGTAAAATTTGAAACATAGATTACTCATTTGATTTTCTATGATGTGCTAGTGATTATTTTTTTTCAAAATGTTCTAACCAACCTGTAAATTCCAAAATGCCTCGTGTAGAGTCACTAAAGTAGAGCCCATCCTAAAAGATGTACTTCGGTTCGTCCATATTTTTTAATTATTTTAACCAATAACTATAGGTGAGTGAATGTTTATGAGCCCTTCTTTAGCCATTTTTGTACGAAGTTTTAAAACATCAATTGTAACAAAACTACAGATATAAAGTAATGAATAAAAGAGACAGGCCATTTTATACATATACTAGTGGGAAATTTATAATTATAATTTACTGTTTCATTGCATTTAAAAGAAAGAGTTCATTAATAAACTTACTTTTAAGAAATCAATGTTGGCACTGCATGCAATCATCCTATATCTATCAAATTGCCAAATATGATAGTACAAGGTCAAAGGCTGTGGATTTTCTATAAAATTTCCATATGTTTAGCATTAAGGTTCATGTGGACCCTGTGGCTAAAATGACCGTTTTTTTCACCTCAAAATTTTCTCTGAGTACAGGCAAACCTGTGCATCTGAAAAATTTTTAAGGCACAGCATGCCTAAAATTTATAAAATTCAAATGCACTGTATAATTTAGAAAATTCACAACTTAACTGGATTTTGCCGTACACTTTTTTTCGTCTCTGCAGAAGATGATAAAATTAACAAACAGTTGAGTTTACCTTGATATGGTCCACTCAGGAACACAGTTTAATTGGTATCTGGATGATTCGTTCCAACTCCGATTAGTCAAAACCATAAACCAATACACGTGTATAACAAGTGAAAAAGCCAGACCAAAACACCCTGCAGATATGAACTTTGTGGTTTGTTTTATTTTTTATTAGAAATATTTGTGATCAAATTTATCTTCTATATATATATATATATAAACATTATTGCTATAGCTGTCTTCGAAAGATCTGTCAGCTTGAGTATCGTTCAAATGCCATTTTTTTTTTTTAGAAATATTAGTATATATGCATGCGAGGTTAAAACAAATGTTCATAAAAAAATATATGCAATAGATTTTTACATACTATTATGAAAATAATTGTTTTCAATCTCTGTCCGACGTAATAAATATTTTTTTCCTATGCTTCATTATTTTGTTCTTTATTTTAGTTTGATGCTAAGCACGTACCAGATGGTTTCTAAAGAGTGACCTTAGAGTCCGTGGGGCACGCCATCTCATCTTTGCAACAGAGTGTCAACTCAGCTGCCTTGCATCTGCTAAGACGTGGTACATCGACGCAACCTTCAAGATCTTACGACCACCTTTTACTCAGCTCTTATCCATACATGCCTTCATACGTTCTGGTGCAGACTCGAAGCAGGTTTCGTTGGCGTTTGTTGTCATGTCCAGACGACGAGCTGTTGACTACTTGGCAGTAAGTTAATAAATCCTTTATCGATTAAATTATTTATGTATTACAACTAATGCAATGATTCAAATGATCGTATCTGATGATTTATGATTTATTTATAAAAACAGAAACTCAAAGATGTTGTATGATTGCCAATGATAAAAAATATTTTCAGCCTAACAACCGCATGTATCGCCTGCTGACATACATTCAACGCAGATGGATAGACAGCACCATCTTCCCCATCAGTGCTTGGACTGTTTTTGGCCAACCCATTCGTACTAACAACGACGTGGAAGGCTGGCACAACAGACTAAACCGCAAGGCCAAGGGTGTCAGCCTTCACTTGTATGTGATGCTGAAAGTATTGAGTGATGAAGCCAAGTACCTACCCATGCAGATCCAGTTAGTGTCGGAGCACAAACTGACGCGCTACCAAAGAACAGCCACAAAGAGGTCCCAGTCCAAGCTGATGGAACTGTGGGACAGCTACAGAAGCCAGCAACTAACAGTAAGCCAGCTGATGTCATCCGTTGCACTTATCGTTGTGCCATCCATTGACTAGTAGAACTTTCTGAAAAACTGCAAGACTTTTGAACAATTGTCAATGACTGGTTATTGTTATATTTTGTTATTAATATATATGTGTCAATGACATGATATCAAATAAACTTGTAAACCTTAAACTTATTTTTCTATTGCAAAAGATTCAGATTATCCCGAAATATGATAAAAGCTGACAAGAAAAGGGAAAAAAACAAAGACAATCCCAAAAAACTATGTATAAATAAACAAATATTGTACATATAAATCTGCGTTTTTCAACATAAATATTTGTTAAAATCGAACCATATAAGCCTTCAAAGATATTGCTGAAAAACGATCTTTTAATATGAAAATATAAAATATGGTACATAAAAATTGACAAGAAATTGATGATTTTTGCCGTGAACTATAGGTTGATGTACACAAAAAAAACCAGTGATATAGGGACATAAACAGTGAAAGAAAGTTGGAACAAATTGTTTAGACTGATTGAAAAACGATCTATTATATGAAATATACATAAAAAAATGACAAGGAATTGACAATTTTAGCCATGAACAATGGGTTGATTTACACAAATTCAGTGATTTACGGACACAAACATTATAATAAAGTTGGAACAAATTGTTAACTCTGATTAATAATGAACTTAATCAGTTGAAACAAATTGTTAAGTCTGATTAATAATAAAATAAATCAGTTGGTACGAATTGACAATTGACTTGGTACGAATTGTCCAAATCTGGAACGAACTGGTTTGGAACAAATCGGACTTGAAACGAATTGACTAGCATTCGTTTAATTAACCAATTATTGTCAGGTATCGATTGTCCATCTAATGTCCATGTCAATTAAAAAAGCACACTTTAGTTTTTACCTGTGGGGAAGTTCTCAAACCTGTTTCCCAATTTAGTTTATTTTGGCACCTTCTGGAGGAATGAAAAAAAGTGCACGGCAAAATCCTGGTAACTTTATTTTTCTATTAAAAAAACATAAAACATACTTAAAATTCATTTATCTAGGGCATGCTATGCCTGAATTTTTCTATAAATGAGCAGGTTTTTCTATACTAAATTTTGAGGTGAAAATACGGCCATTTTAACCATAGGGTCCACATGAACCTTAAAATCAACAGAAGGGTACATAATCCTTCAGAAAGTTTGTCCGAGTCAGTGAGTGGACAGTTTCCAAGTCATGCAGGTGTTTGTTGGATTTTACATCTTCATCAGAAAGGAAAAAAATAGCCCATCAAAACCCCAAGGAAGCTAATGCATTTAACTTTTATATATCTGATGGATCCTAGGCTTTAAAACTTTCCTTACCCTACAGATCAGTCTGTTATTGAGGTTTTGAATACGGCCATATTTGTTCAATTGGTACGATGAACCTTCAGGGTAGTCGGGAATACTGAAACAAGTGTGCAAGTCCAAATCCTTGCCTGTATAGTTATGTCTGAATAAACCGGTAATACTGTGTTTATTTTAATTACGACAAGAAAGCTCTTATGTTTGTATTATAATATATGTGAACCAAAATTAAACTTTCGTAATCGTTATAGGTTAAAAGGAAGTAAATATAGATCGCTGGCGCCACCTAGATTTTACATCCAAGATAATAGGTAGAGGTAAATTTATTTTCTGCTGCCTTGGTAATTAGAAATTAAAATTGAAATAGTGAGAAATGAGTGTTGGCCATTGGTGTAGAAATAGCGAGAAATTTAGAGAAAACTCTCTAAGACTAGCAAGATTTTCTGTGCCAAATTAAGCATGGGGTGTTCTTCAATCATACTATTTCGAAAATTCCGGAACCGTTGAGTACCCTTAAAAAATGCCATTTTTCTATCAAAAAAGCTGCGGCACCATATGTGTTTGACCATTGCAATTACACTCAAAGGTGTTGATAATTCAGAATTCGATTTTTTTTTAATGGATCTTTGATAGTGAAAAGACAGGACCAAACTAGATATCATTGAGATGGGAGCCATCTCTGTGGGCCCCGCTGTCAATAACGTGGGGTAAATAAGTTGTATGGATAATCTGATATGAAGCATTATTTGAAGTTATTACAGTCTCATGTGTGAATTTAATCTAAGATTTTAAGTGAAAACTGATAAATATTCTCAACTTACTTTCATAGTATAATAGTGATATGACTGCATGATGTGAACTCATTGTTGACTACTCTAAGGTGACTTCTGGATGTATGGATTGATATTTGAACAAAATGTTTAAGTGCTGCCCAATTGATATTTGTCACATATTTGTAGAATTATGCCTTCAATAAATTATCACCCACCAAGTATAAAGTATGAAATATTTACGGTTCTCGAGAGGTAGAGCGGACACAATTTGTTAAGAGCAACGAACGAATGGACAGACCAACGGACTGACCTTTGACCTAAGATGCATACATTATGACACATTCTCTGGTGTTGGTTAATATATATGTTAAGTTGAAAATGTTTGTCAGGTATAAAGTATGAAATAATAACAGCTGTCCTCTCAAAATATAGTGTGGATCAAATTTGTTAGCGATGGACAGACCAGCAGACAGACAGACCTTTGACCTAGGAAGTGGTACATACATCATGACACACCCTCTGGTGTTGGTTAAAATGGATGTCAAGTATAATATTTAAAATCATAACGGTTCTCAAGATATAGAGCTGACACAATCTTCACAACAGGACACAGGGTTTTCAACTGAAACCAAAGTTTTTTTTTATGTTGACCTTTGACCTAGGAAGTTGTACATACATCATGACACGCCCTCTGGTGGTGGTTAAAATGGATGTCAAGTATAAACTTTGAAATCATAACGGTTATCTAAATATGGAGCGGACAAGATCTTCCCCACAGTACACAGGGTTGTCAACTAAAACCAAAGTTTTTGACCTCACCTTTGACCTAGGAAGTTGTACATACATCAAGACACACCCTCTGGTGTTGGTTAAAATGGATGTCAAGTATAAACTTTGAAATCATAACGGTTATCTAGATATGGAGCGGACACGATCTTCACCAAAGGACACAGGGTTGTCAACTGAAACTAAAGTTTTTGACCTTGAACTTTGACCTAGGAAGTTGTACATACATCATGACACACCCTCTGGTGTTGGTTAAAATGGATGTCAAGTATAAACTTTGAAATCATAAGGGTTCCCAAGATATAGAGCGGACACGGTCTTCACCAAAGGACACAGCGTTGTCAACTGAAACTAAAATTTTTGACCTTGACCTTTGACCTTGGAAGTTGTACATACATCATGACATACCCTCAGGTGTTGGTTGAAATGGATGTCAAGTATAAACTTTGAAATCATAACGGTTCGCAAGATATAGAGCGGACATGATCTTCACCACAGGACACAGGGTTGTCAACTGAAACCAAAGTTTTTTTACCTTGACCTTTGACCTAGGAAGTTTTACATACATCATGACACACCCTCTGGTGTTGGTTAAAATGGATGTCAAGTATAAACTTTGAAATCATAACGGTTCTCAAGATATAGAGCGGACACGATCTTCACCACAGGACACAGGGTTGTCAACTGAAACCAAAGTTTTTGGCCTTGACCTTTGACCTAGGAAATTTTACATAAATCATGACACACCTTCTGGTGTTGGTTAAAATGGATGTCAAGTATAAACTTTGAAATCATAACGGTTCTCAAGATATAGAGCGGACACAAAGTTAAAGTGTTACGGACGGACAGACGGACGGACAGACAGACGGACGGACGGACAGACTGATCACTATAGGGCGACCCGCCTTAGTCGGCGGGGCCCTAATAAGGCTACCATTGTCGCCTATGTAAATAATTACTTCCTTGTAACCTTTAAGTATATTAGTAAGACCTATTGAAGAGTGGTATTGAAATCAAATTGAACATCTAACAACAAATTTATTTTCGATATACCTGTATCACTAACTTCCTGTGTAATATTCGAAATAATTTTGTTGGTTTTGTTATACACAATTGCTACTTGTATCGATGTGGGTGACGGAGCCGGTGGGTGTCGATGAGAACGGACGTGAAATGTTTTGCAGAGAGAATCCATCAACATCATCCAAATTAGTCTTCTAAATTGCTTTCTTGCATGCATTTTAGCATCCATAGATTATATACTTTCAATTTCGGTCATTATTTTCTTGTTGAGGAAAACCTCTGCAGATATTTTCAGGTATGTTTGAGACACGTGTTCTGTCCATATGGAAACTATCAGACCTATCATTTGAAGTCTGAGAGTTCTTGCTGTTCTCCTAATGGTTCGGTAGTTTCTTTCCGAGATCCTATTCAGTAGGATTTTCTGCTTTCCTCTACCTTGATACAGCAGGGCACTTGGTTATACTTTGAGGACTGAGCGAATCGGGTGAGTGTGTGATATTTTATTTTTGTTATATTTTATTATTTTTAGGGATGGTTAACTTTCTGGTAATAAGACCCGTCACGGCCTGGCTGGGGAATTGGGTAGGCAAATGCTTCCTTTATACGCCATAATATATGGTGGTGATCCTTATAACGGATGCTTATACGGAGACAAGAAGAAGAAGTCGTAATTTCAAATCAGAGTTACGTACGAAGTGTGATGCATGTCTCATAACTTAAAATCTATATATTTGAATGTATGATGGCCAAATAACTGTTCGTGTTTTAAAAGACGTCACTCTGTTCACTTAGTAAAGGTTGCATGGATTTCTAAATTTAACTCTAAAGTAGTAGCAACGACAAATGTATTTTTCATCTACGTGTACGTCCGCACATCTGTCAGGTTGTAACTCGGTGATTGCGATATCATTGATTTGATTTGAACAATACGCAATTAATGGCAAGTCATCACACTTTTGTGGATTTTCCACATGCTACGAGACTAATACAAACCCGTTCAGATTTCATTGAGCATTCATTTAACTTCTTGGAGTTACGATTGATTTTAAATTAAACTTTAATTTACACATTTCAAATATTTGTAAAAAGGCTGCAAGGCAATGTAATGTTTTGAAAAGAATTGGGAAACATCTAAACAAACTGAGTAAACTTACAATTGACTATTCTTTTATTATGTCTAATTTTAGTTACTGCCCTTTGAGTTGGCATTTCTGTGGGGAACAAAATACCAGAAAAATAGAAAAAATACAAGAACGAGCGCTTCGATTTATTTATGAAGACCATCTGAGCTCATACGAAACACTCCTACAGATTTCGAACCTTCCATCATTAAAAACTCGTAGAATGCGCTTAATTGCCTTGGAGACCTTTAAAATAATTAATAACAAATGTTCTTTATTTATTCAAGATTTAGTTGTAATAAAAAACCATTCATATAATTTCAGGTATGTAAACACTGCTGAGGTACCTAGACCTAGAACCTCCAGTTATCCCCAAGGGTGACTGGGGAATAGAAATATGGTCACTTGGTCTTCTCCTGACCGGCAGTAAAACGTTTGTCGAAGTGGGGCGTCCGTTTAGCTGTGCGGGATGTATCAAGTTCGCAGTCACGTCCGGTCAGAAGGGGGACGTTAAATCCGATGCCTCGTGTAAAGAAAGTGCCACGCTCTTTGCACGTTAAGAACCCTTGCAACAACTCTTTGAGGGGTCCGTAGGTGGCCTGTTGCAAGGCAAAATTTCTGTCCCTATCCAATATACCCTCCTTTTTCGGTGGCAGTCTAAATTTCTCCGACCATCATCCCAGATGGCCTCTATTGTATCAACCTACCTATTGTATTTATTGTGAACTTGTTCTCGTCCTGAATATGCATGTGGAATATCTAGACGAGCCAGTAAGGAAAATGTAACGACTGAAAGGTAAATACGTAAACATTACATTCATGGCTTCTTTCTGGTTCATTGTTTCAACATTTTCACCTCACACAGTTGGTATTAATTGTTCACCGTTTCAATGCTTTTTATGTAATTGAAATAGTTAATTACTACATAGATAGGAAAATAACTTGAGGATAAAAACAAGTTACCTTTGTTGGTCGAGAGACTCCTAAAAGGGATATCTGTGAGCCAGAAATTTGGTTTCATGCTTTCTCGCAATATCCCCTACTGACTTTCTTCTTCTTTGTCACTGAAAATCAGGAAATTAGTTATACACAAAAAGAAGTACTTAAAATAAACCCAACATTACATGAAAGTGTGGGTCTTGTTATTAATTGTAGTGACTTATCAGAAAGTTATGAATAAAGTAAAAACACTATATAACAGTAAGTGTAATGTTTTCATTTACATGCTTAAAATAAACGCTGATCATGTTGGTTTCATGATAGTTTAATTGACCTCTTCAGGATAACATTTTGATTACATCTCTGCATAAAATTACAATCTGAACTCTCTCATATATTGTTATTAAAGAGTGCATAAAATATATTTTCAAAAAAATGTTGAAATTTATTGATTTATTTTTTGAAACTATAGAAATCAAAGATAATGTAACTATGGAAGTTGTATCAATCACATGGAGCTAGTTTTCATTTCATAAATGAGAAATATGACAAATACTACAGTGAAAAGAATGATAAGGAAAATATTGGCCCCTCTTATATGTAAGTTCAATTTTACATTAGAAAAGAAATATTTAAGGTGACATGTAGACATGATAAAAGGTGAAATAGAACTATTTTTCATAATTTTTTTTTTTAAATTAGAAATTGTTTGGGATCAGAGGAAATTTAAACCATAAAGTGATTGCATTTATAATGTTTTTGATTTCACGCCAATATACTTACTGTATTTTTGAGTGATATCCGATAAAATATGTCTTTTGATAGTGGTGTTAGTCTGAACAACATCTGTGGTGATAGCTGGTAATACTTATCAATATATAAAAGACATCATTAAGAAAACAAAATCCTAAACATTTTTATTTGATTACAAAAAACTAATAGGCAGCATTAGTGTTCATTCTTAATATCTAAATGTAAGTTGTATTTGATAATAATACATTACATATATAAAGGTAGAGGTTGAACACAGATGAGGCTGCTTTCAGATCTTATAGATCTGTATGTTTTTTTTTATATACAATTTTAATTTGTAATAAACAATATACTGACATCTTTGCCTCTCTATAATGGCAAGATTTATGTTTTTGAATAAGAACTGTTACACTACAGGTCATTCCCTGGTATTCATGTGCAGAATATCTGAACACAGCCCTTGGAATTTGAAGCATTACTCACTTTGTGTAAATCATATAAAAACTGCAGGTCATCATTGAGTGCATATAAACGTTTAAAACTTATTTTTTTTAGAACATTTATTATTAATATGGAAATGTTTTGTCATGAGAAATATATAAATCAGTAACAAGTCATGCATATTAAGGCATGCGGACGAATCATTTTGCTATATATATAAATCTTATTCAAATACTTTTATGAGGCTTACCAACAAACAACCGCAGAAAACAAGAAAATTACACCACTACAATATAACAATTGTTACTGTGAGGTTGAATTCACTGTAATTTATTCATCATCCACACATGAACACATGTCCAAAAAAAAATACATCTAAGTATACCTAAACCTAACTAACTTTCAGGTATAGAGGTTTCTCAGATAAGTGCCTGTGACATCCACCAGAACTTGTGGTGCTCTCATGTTCAGTACTTCAGTACTTTGTTTATTTATATATATGCAGGTGTAATGACAAAATAAAACTATGTAAAAGAGGGACGAAAGGTACCAAACGGACAGTCAAACTCATAAATCTATAACAAACTGACAACGCCATGACTAAAAATGAAAAAGATAAAAATGTACATGTAATTGATATTTTCAAGTTTGTTAACAATGCACCTTAGGAAAAGAAATTTGCACTTATTTTCTATTTCATTTTTTACGAAGTTTTTATCTATCAAAATAAATCTTAATACTCGATGATGTAGACCTTCTCTTATTGTTGGGATATATGGAGCCTTTCTGTAAGCTGTTTCTGTAAATTTTTCAATGAAGTCGGTTGTTTTGACATCCATCGACCTTAGAGATCCTTCAATATTGTAAACATATGTCCTGTTCAATTCAGTGTTCAATAAATGAAATATGATTTGACCATTAAATAAACAGTTGTATAAAATTGTATACATTACATGTTATATCTGTTTTCAAATTGCAATAACAATTTTTAATAACACTTTAACATTCATCTTGTAACTTGTATATCGTAACTTCCTCCAATAAAGGAGCACCTCAATCATGAGTATTCCACCACCTTGTAAATGTACATGTACGGTGTGAGCCAAGGCTCCGTGTTGAAGGCCGTACTTTAACCTATAATGGTTTAATTTTTGAATTGTTGTTTGGATGGAGAGTTGTCTCATTGGCACTCACACCACATCTTCCTATATCTATGTTTATCTCTAAATGATTAAAATAGAGTCACACTGGTAGACATCTATCATCATGAAAAGGAATATTAAAAGTGGTTGTATATACATATGTATCAGCATAATAACGTGAGGTAATTCAATGTCATGGCATTTAAAAATCTAAAATATATTTCCTCGATATTTACAGTTTATTTACATGTTGATCCGCGGAAATCGGTCTTCTGTATATTTGCTGGTTTTATTTAAGATAGTTAGGCCACGTACCCACGCTTACTGCTTCAAAGGATTTTATTGGGCTAAGTTGTAGTAAGTTTCAGTAAAGTGTGGCGAGATCCACGCTTACTCTATTATAAACAATGACAAATATTTAGCCTCTTCAATAAAGTGTGGCGAGATCCACGCTTTTGTTGTGTTGACGTATATGTGTTTGTATAAGAAGGCATTATGGATCAGTTAACAAGTGTGGCGAAATCCACGCTCATTTTGTAATAATGTTGAGGTCGCTTCATAGTTGTGTCCCAAGAGTGTGGCGAAATCCACGCTCATTTTGCAATAATATTGAGGTTGCTTCGTAGTTTTATCCCTAGAGTGTGGCGTAACCCACGCTCAAGGTATCTATTAAGCTAACTTCATGTTCGATCGATATCATTGAGAATTCTTGACCTGCTTGTGTGTAGTAGAAAGCACAGTCTCCTTGATTGAAATTCTATGTCCATTAGGATTGATTTGTCACATCTGGGTTCCAGTAATCCAATTGTGCTTGAATCATCTATCACTTGGATAAGGCCTACTTCGCTACCGTTGTTTTTGAATTGAATACGGAGCTTTTCGTGTAGCATTTGGATATTGCTCAAGATTGATTTTCTCTGGTTCGACAGCGCAGGACAAAGCAGTAGGAAACGTTCCAAGGTTTCATCTGATGTTTGGCACAAAGGACAAGTTCCCAATAATCCTTTGTTTTTTTAATGCTTTGTTCTGTCAGCCATGAGTATATAACTTCCTGTTGCTATTCTTAATTTTACGGGTATTCTCATAGCTTCTTGCATGGAATTACTAGCAGATAGGTTTACTAATACATGTGTCTTCCCTGGTATATATTGAATATTTAAATACTTTAGTGAGGGGTATAGTTTACAATGACCCTCGATAAAATGTTTCCAATACTTTGATACTTCTTTATTTACCATGGTCTTCAATTTTAAATTTTTGAATTTGACTGTCTAATACATGTAAAGCTGATGGTAAGTTGTATTTCGCTAGAATCGTTTTAACAACGATAAACCAGCTGTGACTATCATGCGTTTTCATAAGTAGTTGTCTGTATGCAATTTGTTTTTCTAAACTATCATGTGGTTGTCTAGATATATTTCCAAATAATGACAAGATCTTTTTATGTATATTCATCATATACCAAAGAACACTTAGACTTTTTTAAATGAAAGAACAGTTGTATTTTTGACCCAAATGAGGACAAATATTTCTGTTTTTACATGACACCAAATGACAAAGAAATGCATTTCGGTTCTAAAGGAAATAAATCAAATTCATGTACACGCAATAAAAATAAATTTGCCACTGAAAACTGAAAAGTAAGAACTACTAAAATTGTGGAAATTGAACTTATTATTCAGTCACCGGAAACAACAGATAGAAATTTAAAAAAGAAAATCTTCTGAACAGGCCACCCAGGCTGTACATCAAATGTTTTTTCTTCAACAGATATATCTACAAAAATGCATGAAAAAAAGGAATATAACTTCCTCTTTCCACATTTATAAATAGCTCATTTACCTTTACAAATCACCGGCTGCCTACTTTTCTTACTCTTTAGAAGGTAAACCACCAACAAATTGGGATCTTCATCCTCCACCCAATTCTTCACCTTCAAAAATATTTCAACACATTTTTTTAATAAAACACCATTTTATTCAGATGATTTGTTTAACACATTGACATGATTAATGAAGCAGCAATTTCAAAAGCATTCATCTATGAATTTGTTTAGCTGACACTTGAATTCTTCCATAACCACATTCCGTTATTATTGTATACTAGTATAATAAAATTCATTGAACATTGACAATTGATATAAAAATAAAAGTATAAAATCTAAACACTAATGTTATAAAAACCTATGAAATGAAATAAGCAATTGATAGTTTACATTTAAAAATTAAGACTCCCCAAGGGTGACTGAGGTATAGAAATATGGTCACTTTGTCTTCTCCCGACCGGCAGTAAAACGCTTGTCGAAGTGGGGTGTCCGTTCGGCTGTGCGAGATGTATCAAGTTCGCAGTCACGTCCGGTCAGAAGGGGAACGTTAAATCCGATGCCTCGTGTACAGAGAGTGCCACGCTCTTTGCACGTTAAGAACCCTTGCAACAACTCTTTGAGGGGTCCGTAGGTGGCCTGTTGCAAGGCAAAATTTCTGTCCCTATCCAATATACCCTCCTTTTCCGGTGGCAGTCCAAATTTCTCCGACCATCATCCCAGATGTCCTCTGTTGTATCAACCTACCTATTGTATTTATTGTGAGCTTGTTCTCGTCCTGAATATGCATGAAATATTTGCCATTGGACGTTAAGCAACCAACAATCAATAAATCAATTAAAAATTAAGGCTGTCATTCCGTAAATTGTAAATAATAGAGCATCAAGATGATCATACAATGGATTCTAACATAAGAAGTGATACCTTTTCTATTCTTGTTAGCCATTCCAGTACATTTCTGACAGCTGGGGATGGATGGAGAGATTTTTGTACACACCTCACAAGGACCATCCATCCCCTGTATATGTCTGCACGCTACACGTTGTTGGGTGTAATTTCAATTGAATATTTTATTATCATAGTAAAGTATATTTTTTGATAATTAAGTCCTTGATTTTTGTATTGGTTTAATCAATGCATATTTTATCACGAAAAAAGGCTAGTACATACAGTCGTCTACCGAGGTCCACAAGTTTGCCCTCTCCAACTGTTTTAACTGACGTTCGTTCCTTGAACTCTTTGACCAGGTCAATATTGAAGCCTTCCAACTCTTCTGTTGTTTCGAGAACCTGAAAATTATATGAACTGCAGTGGCTGGCTATATATAGCTAGATTAGTATTGATGAGCTCGAGTGGGAAATTAGCTTGTTTTTTAGGGGACGACCATTTGATATTCAGGGGGAAAAAGGGGGGGGAGGATTTTGAAAATAACTAACTCAGCCTTGATAATCACAAAAATAAATGCTTTGTTCTTCGGTATTTTGAAAATAAATTACCTGACTTGCAATGTATTCAAAATAAATAACTCAGCAGGTATATAGCTTCTTGGGCCTTCAGCGGTTCCAAAACCCTTCAAATTCTTTTTTGCCTCGACCCATTCGGCCAATTAAGTTTGACAAATCTGTTGAAAGAGGCTAGGTAAAACCAACTTTTAATAGTACTATGTATGTAATACATGTACATACATGTATGTATATTGGTTGGGAATATATATAATTGGTTCATTTCGTGAAGAAAAGTATAAACTACTTAATCTAATTATACCAATTGTCTTGTATAATATACTATGTATTAATGTTTCGTTTGTCCTGTCTCGCTATGTATTATCTTAATATGTTTATATATATTGTCCTCTTTACACAAGAATGTGTCTGATGTTGTGAATAAAATCTTGAATCTTAAAATTTCTGCAGGGGATAATGATTAGTTCTGATTAAATGGTACACAATAACTTGACTATACATGCATTATTCATAATTAACAAATATTTTAAAAATTGTATGTTTTCGAATATCATAAATATAGTTGTGAAAATGAATAATCAGTCCCTTGCTTTAACGAAAATAAAAAATCTTGCTTCAATAGTGCAGAAAATGAATAAGCTGTCCTCTCAGCTTACAAAAATAAATAACCGGTCAACAACAAATCCTCAACCCTCCCAACCCCCCCAAAAAAATGGTCGTCCCCTTATCTGTAGTGTAAACTTTTTCATACGACCATAATTATTGAACATTTGAAAATACGGATCTGTACTTCAAGTGAATATACTGGGTCAAAAGGATAAGCATAGCTGGTTGTGGAATATATGTATCTGGATAGTGTAGTGCAAAATTATATGAATGTATTTAGTTTCGTACGTCCTGTGTGTGATGTGGTATATGGTGATATACTACATGTAGTTGCGTACCATACTTGCAATTTCGTAGGAATCGTTAGTGGTTGATATATTTTCCAAGTATCCTTGTTTGAATTGCAGAACATAGAAGATTCGTTTATGCAATCAGTGCATACATGTAATAAAAGCATTTTGATGATGATCTGAATTAAACTAATGCAGCCTAATGACGTGAATAGTAAAGCTAATGATCGTATGCTAAAGTGAAGAAACGTTTTTTTGCTTGTATTAAAATTATGTTTCTTTCAGACATATGTTTTTGTTGGTACTTTGTTAATAAACATGCATATAAAATAAATTAATCATTACACTGTTTTCTATTTCTACATCGTCAATTGAGAACGTATGATCTAGTATTGTGTCATATTTCTCTTTTTGATTGGTTAATATACATGTACTACTCTTATCTACACAAATAAAATATACTGTATGTCGGAAAGATGAGCATTTTATTTTCGATATCATCATTCAAACACATATAATCCAATACTATATCGTATACTTTTTTCTTTGTTTTTACATAATAAATAAGTCATGAAAAAACATAAAAATAACAAAAAAATAATAAAATCGTATGATTATGTGGAACTAAAAAGTCGATTCATGAAGTGCTTGTGATTGACGGAACATTTAGCATATGACAAGAGGAGGAACTAGGATGTTCCTATAGAGTCCTACACCAGGATTGATTGCTTAACGTTCAGTGGGAAATATTTCATGCGTATTCATTGATTGATTGGTGGTTGCTTAACGTCCAGTGGCAAATATTTCATGCATATTCAGGACGAGTTCACAATTAATACTATAGGTGCACTGGAAAATGAAGGTATATTGGATAGGGACAGAAATGTTGCCTTACAACAGGCCCACTACCTACGTACTCTCTAAAAGTTGTAAGGGTTATTAACGTGCAAAGAGCGTGGCACTGGCACTCTCTTTCCACGAGTGATCGGATTTAACAACCCCATTCTGACCGGACGTGACTGCGAACTTAATGCATCCCGAACAGCCAAACGGACGCCCAACTTCCTACACCAGGATTGATTGATTGTTGGTTGCTTAACGTTCAGTGGGAAATATGTCATGCGTATTCATTGATAGATTGATGGTTGCCTCACGTCCAGTGGCAAATATTTCATGCATATTCAGGACGAGAACAAGTTCACAATAAATACAATTGGTAGATTGATAAAATAGCGGCCATCTGAGATGATGGTCGGGAAAATTTGGACTACCACTGGAAAATGAGGGTATATTGGATAGGGACAGTAATTATGCGCTGCAACAGGCCACCTACGGACCCCTCAAAGAGTTGCTACAAGGGTTCTTAACGTGCAAAGAGCGTGGCACTCTCTTTACACGAGGCATCGGATTTAACGTCCCTCTTCTGACCGAACGTGACTGCGAACTTCATACATCCCGCACAGCCAAACAGACGCCCCACTTAGGGAACCATGTTACTGCAAGTCGGGAGAAGACCAAGTGACCATATTTCTATAACCCGGTCACCCTTGTGGGTCTTACAAAAAGATACAATAAACGATTTAAAATTTTATAGTGAAAGACAATAATGTTGGAGAATCAGTATAATTATGTATTTCATCTTTTATAAGGTTACAGGATTTCAGAAACTCCAGTATACCTCTGTGTAGTATGTTTTACCCTTTTGTTCCTTATTAACAAAATATGCCTTATTCTATCCCAAAGTAATACATTTATAGCGTATGCTATCAATTTTATGATGAAATGTATTGTAGATTATTTCTGTTAAAATTATTTCTGGAAAATGAGGGTAATATTGGATAGGGACAGAAATTTTGCCTTGCAACAGGCCACCTACGGACACCTCAAAGAGTTGTTGCAAGGGTTCTCAACGTTCAAAGAGCATGGCACTCTCTTTACACGAGGCATCGGATTTAACGTACGTGACTGCGAACTTGATACATCCCGCACAGCCAAACGGACGCCCCACTTCGGCAAGCGTTTGCCGGTTTCAACTGGAATCTGGGCAACATCAACTGCATACACATTCGAATACTGCAGTTTTATAACAATAAAAATTCTGTTTGCATACATGTATACATGTCATTATATAAAATCATACTTTCATGAATCATGGACCTTTTCTCCCAGAAACCAAAATGGTCTGAACCCTTTGCAGATGACATATTTCTCAGGTCCACAAATTTTCAAATTTATTACATGATAAAATTACCATGAGCTATGCATATCGTAACATTTATAATTAATTTACAGCCTGAAAAGGGGGGTGTCATTGTTTTGTTGTTCGACACGGATATTGTTTTGAAATTATTTACGCTTACATGTTATTTTTCAGTGATGATGAATCGCTTTTTGAACATGTATATTTAATTCATTAGTACTTCCTTATCAGTTTAAATTTCCCCCTTTTCATGATTTGTTTACATCATCTTTCGCATGTTTGTCGGACCTTTTCTAGTGTAAAACAAGGGTGACACTGGTCCATAAGCTACCAAAATGAAGATCGTTATCTATAATTTCGATCAGCATTACAGTATTCATGAAAAGCAGTTCACGTGTTCGATAAATACGAGTTTTCTCTCTTCATTCTTCTACTTCGTAAACATGCTCCATATTTATTTTTAGAACGGAAGTTCTATTTTAACAATGACAATTGTAACAATAAATTTTATTAAGTTTTGAAATTGCATTTAAAAGTTATTCAACGCTTTCTCAATGCATAAGATTATTTAAATGATCATATTTTACTGTTGTGAATTACGACACTACATCACTTACGATATCAATTCGCAGACGGCGCGAAAATTCACACCCCCGATCTACCTTAAGATGTTAAACAAGATCACACTATGCATAGAGTGTTGGTTGCTTAACGTCTAGTGGCATTTATTTCATGCATACTCGGGACGAGAACAAATTCACAATAAATACTACAGGTAGGTCTTGTCCCAATTGAGGCTATCTGGATTGATTGTCGGGGAAATTTAGACTGCCACTGGAAAATGAGGGTATATTGGATAGGGGCAAAAATTTAGCATTGCAACAGGCCAACGTATGAAATGCATGATGATGTTAAGGGAATACCCATATTTTTTTTTTACATATGGTGGATTACCTCCTTCATCAGCCACACACCTTTGAAATTTATAGAATATTTATATTGTTTTATCCGAATTCAAATAGAAATAATTTATTAATTTACGATAACATAGACCTGTTGGGCACCTGTCTATCGGTCCAAACAAGTCTTCTTCTTGTAACAACTACAGGGAAGACTTTAAAAAAAAAAAAAATTAAATTAAACTTCAAATCAAAAAATGGTGAAAATTATAATAAACTATTTTCTCTTGAAGAACTTAAAACATCTCTGTCAAAAGCCCATGATACAGCTTGTGGGCCTGATAATATTCACTACCAACTTTTAAAACACTTGCCAGATTCCTCGCTAGACGCTCTCTTGCAGCTCATGAATAACATCTGGGAATCTGGTGATTTACCATCAATCTGGAAGCTTGCAACCGTCGTGCCTATTCCAAAACCAAGTAAAGATCATACGGATCCTATTAATTATCGACCAATTGCTCTTACCAGTTGTGTCTGTAAAACACTCGAACGGATGGTCAATGATCGACTTGTTTGGTTCCTGGAATCCAATGGGCTATTAGCCAATATCCAGTGTGGATTCCGACAGGGTCGCAGTACTCTTGATCATCTTGTTCGATTCGAATCATTTGTCCGTAATGGTTTTGCGAAAAATGAGCATGTGGTGTCGGTCTTTTTCGACCTTGAGAAGGCCTATGATACTGCATGGAAATATGGTATTTTAAAAGATTTATTTGATATGGGGTTGAAAGGCAATATGCCTAATTTTATTTCTAATTTTCTCTCTAACAGACAATTTAATGTTAGAGTTAATTCGACCATGTCTGATCTGTATGATCAAGAGATGGGTGTCCCTCAGGGCAGTATTTTATCTGTAACATTATTTAGTCTTAAAATTAACAGCCTTGTTGAAGTTTTAAAAAGTAATATTGAAGGTTCATTGTACGTTGATGATTTTTTAATATGTTACAGAGGCAAAAATATGAATAACATAGAAAGACAATTACAACTATGTCTTGGAAGAATTGAAAAATGGGCCTCGGAAAATGGTTTTAAATTTTCCACGTCAAAAACGGTCGGGATGCATTTTTGTAACAAAAGAAAATTGCATCTTGACCCAGAACTAACTTTGTACGGCAACCCAATTAAAATGGTTGATGAAACCAAATTTCTTGGTTTACTTTTCGATAAAAAGTTAACCTTTCTACCCCATATCAAAATGTTAAAAGCGAGATGTTTAAAAGCTTTAGATATTTTAAAAGTTGTCGGCAGCACTGACTGGGGTGCTGATCGCAACATTTTACTTAATTTATATAGATCTCTTGTTAGATCGAAACTAGATTATGGCTCTATAGTGTATGGCTCTGCAAGGAAGTCCTACATACAGATTCTCGATGCTGTGCATCACCAAGGTTTGCGTCTCTGTCTTGGCGCATTTAAAACCTCACCAGTTGAGAGTCTGTATGTAGAGGCTGATGAGCACTCACTCACTGACAGACGTTTGAAGCTTGGACTTCAATATGCTGTCAAACTAAAAGCCCATTCAGATAATCCTGCCTACAGCTGTGTTTTTAATCCGATTTATGAAGATATTTTTGCAAAACATGAAAATAAAATTTCTCCGTTAGGTATACGTTTAAAACCACATTTAGCTTCTTTTGATTTAAAATCTGTTGCTCAAGTTAAAACTTGCAAATGTCCTCCATGGGAACTTCCCAAACCAAAAATGATATTTGATCTCCGTGAACACAATAAAAATAAAACAAATCCTCTTTTAATTCAGCAACACTATGCTGAAATTAAAGCCGATTATCTAGATTTTTCAACTGTCTATACTGATGGATCAAAAGATGGTGATAGAGTTGCATCTGCTGCTGTCTTCAGGGACAGAGCTGCAACCCTCCGTTTACCATCTGATGCATCCATCTTTACTGCTGAAGCAGAAGCAATAATTTTAGCTTTGAAATTTATTGCTTCTTCAGATAAATCCAAATTTATCATATGTTCGGATTCACTTTCATGTTTACAAGCTATACGAAATACTAAAATTAAAAACCCAACAATCCTGAAAATTTTATATGTAATGAGGAATTTAAAAATTCTTCTGAAAGAAATAATATTTTTATGGGTTCCGAGTCATGTTGGAATCCTTGGAAACACAGCTGTAGACCTTGAGGCAAAGAATGCCCTGGGTGACCCTCTATCTAACTGTGATATACCATATACTGATTTTAAATCTAATATTAGAGAATATGTTTTTAATATATTGAAAAATAAATGGAGTAAAAAAGATGATAATAAATTGCATGAAATTAAACCTAGTTTAGGCAAACCTTTTGATAATATTATGTGCAGAAAAGATCAGTGTGTTATTACTAGATGTCGTATTGGTCATACTAGAATAACACACGAGTATCTTTTAAAAAATGAAGATGAACCACAATGTGTTCCTTGCAACTGCAAGTATACTATTAAACATGTTTTAATTAATTGTATTGACTTTGCTGATATTCGTAAGAAGCATTTCAATGTCAATAATATGTATGATTTATTTAATGATGTTCCATTTACAAATATTGTTGCTTTTTTAAAAGAAATTGGAATTTATTATAAAATATAAAAATGTTATTATATTTAAATCGATTTTAATTTTTATCACGTTATTTTACTGTTGATTTTTATTTGTATATACTCAATTTGCTTTAGTCAATAATTTTAGTATACTGAAGGACTTTTTGTCTTATTTTAAAATATGCTTTAAATTGTAAAAATATTCGAATTAGCTCTCGCCGCGATATAGCCTTTTTGTGCTAATGCGGCGTAAAGCAACCAACAATCAATCAATCAATCAATCAATCAATCGGTCCAAACCTTAAAAGCATTCTCATGTCTACATTTCTCAATATATTTAAGGATATATATGTTCGATGTTACTAGCACAGATGTATTGAACAAGTTTGAAAATCATTATTGTTTTAGAGAATTTTACGTTTATTCATTAAAATAAAATCATTATACTGGGTTCGGTGGGGGATATGTAATACTGTTCTTTTATTGCTGTTTATTTTGTAATTAGTTGAAATATTTAAAGGAGTTCGTGAAGGACAAAGTTCTATACAAATTTGAAAACGCAAGAAAGCTGTTGGACGAAAACCACCCGGATGTCAAATTAAGAATAAAGAAAGTGACAACAGAGGAGAAGTCAGACGAAAAAACCCAACGTTACCTGGGGTTAGGTAGAAGCTAGATACCTTCCAGACATCACAGTTACAGAATATTAAACATCTCTAGATATGCATACAAAATGGTTTTAATAAGACCATAAAAAGACTTGGAAAATGTTAACAGAAAATTGCACCCAACATTCTGGCAAAGGCGAAAACAAATAGTGGAAGACATAATGATGTCAGGAACAGGGTTTCCGCTGGCGAAAAAAAAATCATCATTTGCGAAAAACTGGTGATAGAATTATAAACATGTTGGCCCAAGACCACAATTAATGACCCCGCTTTTCGTTGTCCACGAATATAGTTCCTTTTAATTAGAGTGTATTATCCTTTTTTTTTCCTTTCCTTTCCTCACTCAATTCCTTAAATCTTTTTGGGTGGAAACGAAAGAAAAGAGGTCAAATAAAGTTTTGGATGTTGCATTTTAACTGATTTTGATATGAAATGAGTGATTATGCAAAGTGCAAAAAGGTGATATTTACAGTTTTCGGAACATCTCTTGACTTGTCAATAGGGGTATGGATGTGTATTGGCTAAATTTGTAAAAGTGATTGCTTCAATCTTTCTGAATTTTGGATATATATTTGGACTAGGACAATACATTACACACACAAAAAAAATGACAAAAGTGCATGGTGCAATTTTTTTAATGATGCAAAAGAACTGATAGAGGAATTAATTGTGGTTTGTGGCCTGTTTGAAATCGTCCATCTTGTTTTTTTTTCTTTCGGACTTGTCGGATTTTTTCTCTAATCAGTCACAATCGGATTTTACTTTAAACTCGTCACGCGATACGATTTTGACAGAAAATCAATTATCAGCAGATTGTCAATAAGTACAAACAAAATATAGCTATCGGCAATACACTTATCAATACAAAGATGTTAAACATATGGTTTTATTAAATTGTGTGGTCGAATGACTTCATATGTCCAATAAGTGAGTTGTTTAAAGATCTTTTAACAACATTTCAACGATGGGCCGAAAAAGGACTCTTTCTTTTCGAAGAAACACTTACAAAGATACGAAAAATCTCTGATTTTATTCAGAGTTCTTCAGCTTTGTCTAAACGCAATTCTATACCAGAACATGTACAACTGTTTGAAGATGAAATCAGACCAGCTGATGGTGTACATACAATTATTAGGACACCATCAAAATCATCAAAAAGGTTGCAGTTAGAAATTTTAGGGAACAGTGGTGCCACAATAGACCTTGGTTGAAATACCACCAGAAACGAAGAGCATGTACTGTGGAACGCCACGACTGTCTTCTGATGTTGATTGTTTAATATGTTCGGTGCTTGATGCATTATGTTTAGTAGTATGTATTTTATGTTCAGTGGATATCCTATTATGTTCAGTAGATATTACATTATGTTTAGTAGTTTTTACATTATATTCGGTGCTTTGGTTATTATGGTCAGTAGTTTCATTATTATATGCAGTGGTATTTAAATTATGTTCGGTACTTCTGACGTTACATTCAGTACATTTTTTATTATGTTCAGTACTTTCGACATTATGTTAGTTTCTTTATATTCAGTAGATTATTCATTATGTTCAGTAAAAGCATCGGTAAATTATTCGGTTCGTTCAACTTTATGTCCAGTGGTTGTATCATAATGATGATGTAGTAAAGGTCCGGAAATTGTCGGATAAAAAAGAAAGCGGTTATTTTTGACGGACGTTTTATTCATGAATACCTTTACGCGACTGAATGAAAATGGAAGAAATGAAAGCAGTTTTAAATCGGGGTGGTTTACGTTCCCAAGTCGTCATTTTCCACCAGGAAAAATAACTCCTGACTTAATTTGTAAGTTGTAAGAAAAGAAAAATAATGGAATGAAGAATAACTTGTGTACATTTCAGCAGCAATATTTTGACTAAGAATTATAACAAGTTTTTCGTTCCCATTGAAGCACTGGAATCCCTGCTTGAAATCGATTTAACTGTTATGGAAATTAGTGAGATGTTAAGTGTATCGGAGAGTACAATTTAACGGAATATGAAAATGTATAATTTGAGTAAACTTGAATTTTCTAACATTTCTGACGAGGATTTAAATACTTATATTGCAAAACAGGTGGTGGAATTTCCTTGCTGTAAAGTGATTCTTCTAAAGCAGATATAAGCCCAACAAAACATTAAAGCGGGTCTATTTAATAATTAAAACTTGCGTCCGAATTTTCAAATCAGAGAATGATAATGAATATAACTCTCAAAATGCAAATTTAAAATAATTGTTACACAGTCAAAATTCAAACACATTCTTTTTTATAGGAACAACTGACGCATACCGACACTTTTTGAGGATTCGAATTTCAAGTTGCCACGAAAACTTCTCTATATATTTAAATGAAAACGTATGAGGTGACACGATGAAGGACAATTTTAATGAATTTAGCTTTACATTCATATTAAATATCTTAACTTAACTTATGCATAATAAATCAATTAAAATCGTTCTTTGGTTAGATAAAACTGATACTGAAACTCCGGCTGAACAATCATTTGAATCGGAAGATGAAATTCTTGATTTTGAGGAGAATGAGATTTAAAAAACAACAACATATTCATTCGAAAGGTATTGAAATAAAATATGGGGAGGACTAAAAGGAGAAAACTGGAATCAGAGACTCCTACCATGCGTACTTTTCCAAGCTGTTTAAGCATATAATGCCTCATTTAAGGAAAAATATAAAATAAACAAATACAAGAGAAAATAATTTGACGGGGCCCTTGCAGATGATAAACATAACAACATTGATTTAGGTCTTAACAGACGTCATTCAAGATGATGATCGGGGATAATTGGTTGATTGATTGTTGGTTGCTAAAATGTTTCATGCATATTCAGGACGAGAACAAGTTCACAATAAATTCAACAGGTAGGTTGATACAATAGAGGCCACCTGGGATGACGGTCGGAGAAATTTGGATTGCCACCGGAAAAAGAGGGTATATTGGATAGGGACATAAATTTTGCCTTGCAAAAGGCCACCTACGGACCTCAATAATAATACCTGTGTGACGTTAAAAAAACATTTGTCATAGCTATAAATTGCTATCCTACATTTTTTTCCGGATTTATTACAGTAGAAGTATTTAATTTAAACATATTTATTTATAGTGGATTGAAAAACAAATTTTTTCAACTTATATTTATCCCTTTCCACTTACCAAGTGCTGCCTTGTAGCGGCATTAGCCTACTCTCTTTCGAAATCTACAAGGGTGTCTTTAACGTGCAAGATAAATGGCTCTCTCTTAACACGGGTCAGCCGTTTGTCGTCCCTTTCGACGGACTATCATCGTTTCATCAAGACCATACTCGCAGATTGTGTCAAGGGAGAGCCGTAAATTGAGTTCCTGAAATTTTCATCTCAAACGGAAATCGAACCAGGAACCTTTGTGTATTTAAATAACACGTACAGAATTTATCGTTCATTTTTGTAGAACAACATAGATAAGGACCAACAAGCTGATGAGTTACCAACAATGTTTACTATTCACATGTGGTCAACAAGCAAAAAAAAACTAAATATGTTTGTGGAGCGTCCTTTTGCTGTGCGGGATGTATCAAGTTCGCAGCCACGTCCGGTCGAAATGGGAACATTTAATCCGATGCCTTGTTTATAAAGAGGGTCACGCTCTTTGCACGTTAGGAATCCTTGCAAAAACTCCTTGAGGGATCCGTCGGTCGTCTGTTGCAAGGCACAATGTATATTCCTTTCCAGTATTCCCTCATTTTCCAGTGTTAGTCCACATTTCCCCGACCATCATATTAGATGGCCTCTATTACAACAACCTACCTATTGTATTTATTGTTTACTTGTTCTCGTCCTGAATATGAATGAAATGTTTGCTACTGGGCGTTAAGCAACCAACAATCTATCAATCAATATAGCATGCAGTATAACAACATAATTGAGTTATCTTTGAATTCAGAAAAAGAAGAAAAGATTATACAAGACATGAAAAATACAGAGGCCAGTGATGTGGTATTTAGTCAGTGGAAAAGAGTTAAAGTAGAAGAGAAGGGCAGAACAAAAATGACAATGAGAGTTGTAGACAGCACAGTTGACAAAAGTGGATTTATAGCTCATATAACTTTGTCATTACAAACTATCCAGATTATTGACATATTCCTAAATTTAACCCAACCTTTTAAATATTATTGGCATGAGTTTAACTCTGTCAAAAGATATGCAATTTTGAATTAGTGAGAAAAGAGTGAAAAGTTCAACAGGACCTAGTTGTTCAAAAGTGTCGTTAGCCTTAACGATGATTAAGGCTAACGAGTCGTTAAATCTTGACTAAATCGTTAGCTAACATGGGTTATATTGTGTAGTTTAATTTTTTTTAACCACAATGTTAACTAACACTGCGTTAAGAGTCCTTGTATTTATTGTCGTTAAATTGTTACCCATAATGCACCGAAAATCTTCACTTCCTGTTACCAAGATGGCTGAATGATCTGCCAAAAAAATAATGCCTAGGGACAGAAAAGCCAATTTTACATCCATTGAGGCAAACCTGATCAGCTCTAGAATAACACACGAGTTGGAGTTGTTGAAAGGGGGGTTTCCCCAGAGGTGACCAATGAAAAGAAAAATGAGGTCTGGAAAGTCATAACAGAGGAGGTCAATGCATTGGGTGTCTGCATGAGGAGTGAAACGGAAGGGAGAAACAAATATCGAAATATGTGTCGGGTGCAAACGAGAAATTAACCAATAACAGAAAGTAAATGAGCGAAACTGGAGGTGGGGCACCACCCACTCAGCTGACTATTGCAGAAGAGAACATAGTTAATACTACGGGGGATAGTGCCTCGTTCATTGGAGTTGGTGTCTTGGAGACAGAAACAACTTACAATGGAATGTTTTTTTGTCGAGCCTTCGACTTTAGTCGAAAAAGCGAGACTAAGCGATCCTACATTCCGTCGTCGTCGTCGGCGGCGGCGTCCACAAATGTTCACTCTGTGGTTAAAGTTTTTGAAATTTTAATAACTTTCTTAAACTATACTGGATTTCTACCAAACTTGAACAGAAGCTTGTTTATGATCATAAGATAGTATCCAGAAGTAAATTTTGTAAAAATAAAATTCCAATTTTTCAATATTTTACTTGTAAATGGACTTAGTTTTTCTGCGGAGAAACATTACATTCACTCTGTGGTTAAAGTTTTAATTCGAATAAAAACTATCCTGGGTTTGTACCAAACTTGGACAGAAGCTTGTTTATGATCATAAGATAGTATCCAGAAGGAAATTTTGTAAAAAAATAAATCCATTTTTTTCCATATTTTACTTTTAAATGGACTTAAGTTTTTCTGCGGGGAACCATTACATTCACTCTGTGGTTAAAGTTTTTAAAATTTTAATAACTATCTTAAACTATCCTGAGTTTGTACCAAACTTGGATAGAAGCTTATTTATGATCATGAGATAGTATCCAGAAGTAAATTTTATTTTTTTCCATATTTTACTTGTAAATGGACTTAGTTTTTCTGCGGGGAACCATTACATTCACTCTGGTCAAAGTTTTTAAAATTTTAACAACTTTCTCAAACTATCCTGGGTTTGTACCAAACTTGGATAGAAGCTTATTTATGATCACAAGATACATGTAGTATCCAGAAGTAAATTTTGTAAAAAATATAAATCCACTTTTTCCATATTTTACTTTTGAGTGGACTTAGATTTTCTTCCAGTTAACATTACATATATGTGTAAAGTCTGCAGTTAAAGTTTTCAAGACATTTCTTTGGTAAATAGATTCATAAACTATGATGGATATTTACCAAACTTGGACAGAATCTTCTTACAATCAAAAGATTGTATCAAGAGGAATATTTTTATTGATTTTTTTCATCATTTTTGTTGAGCCTGCGATTTACAGCAAAAGTAGGCGAGACACTGGGTACCGCGGAACCCTTACAATTTTTTTAAATTCAATTTAATTTTTACTCTTAATTTCATTCTTTAATTTGACTTAAAATCTTTGTTTTTAATATGTAAATATAGAAAATATTTGGACCTCTTTAAGAAAAGTGAAAATATTTTGCATCTACATATATTTTGTCTACAGAAATATATATATATACCATCTGGGACTAATAGAATCAAATTTAGTGTTCTCAATGTTATGTATAATTATGATCTGTGTTATACTACATTGTTTTAAAATGCCTTATGAGGCTGATTTAAAATTATTAATCAACCATTTACTCACCTGTGATGTTTTGAAAACATGTGAATCATGACAACAACGTGGCCAATTAGCATTTATGTTAGTATATTTTCCTGAAAAAAATTCAGTTAAAACATTATATAAAGCACTACTGTAACATGTTTAAGTTACTTTTTGTCAATTAATATTATTTTCAAAAACTAGTAACCCTTAAGAGACATTTCACAAAAGGGAGGGGTCAAAGATTATAAAGCCCAACTGTTTTGGATTCGAGCGTCAGTGATGAGTCTTTTGTAGACGAAACGCGCGTCTGGCCTATATACAAAATTTAGTCCTGGTATCTATGATGAGTTTATTTACTACCCCTTGGTTGATGCCACTGCTGGTGGAGATTTATTTCCCCGAGGGTATCACAAGCCTAGTAGTCACCACCTTTTGTGCTGACATGAATTATCATTGATATGGTTATATTTATAAATTATATGTTTACAAAATTGATAATTTCTGAAATACTAAGGCTTTTCTACCTCAGGCATAGATTACCTTAGCTTTATTTGGCACAACTTTTAGAAATTTTGGTCCTCAATGCTCTTCAACTTCGTACTTTATTTGGCCTTTTAAACTTTTTTGGATTCAAGCGTCACTGATGGGTCTTTTGTAGACGATATGAAGATTCATGCTGCAGACACCAGTAAGAACAATTTGAGTGGAGACGACCATTCAGATCAAACACATGTCAACAACCAGGAATATGAAGGACAACATGCAACAGTTGCTGTTGGTCTTCTGCCAAGAAGAAAACTTGGAGAGAAGAAAAATTACCTACCAGTAAATGTGTATGGAGATGGGAACTGCTTGACTAGGGCTGCAAGTGTAATAAATGTATAAAACGTGTCGCAGTACTTGTCTATCCCAAATTCATGTATTTGGTTTTGATGTTATATTTGTTATTCTCGTGGGATTTTGTCTGATGCTTGGTCTGTTTCTGTGTGTGTTACATTTCAGTGTTGTGTCGTTGTTCTGTTTTATTTAATGCATTTCCCTTAATTTCAGTTTGTTACCCCGATTTTGTTTTTGTCCATGGATTTATGAGTTTTGAACAGTGGTAAACTACTGTTGCCTTTATTTATGCTTTGGAAATGAAAATAACCATTTAGGATTAAGGAGCAGAATTGCAATAGAGTTGTGTCGTTATGTGGACACATATATAGATAATAATTTTCTTTCTAAAGATTTTCAAATAAAAGAAGAAGCTCAACAATTAGTGAAGATATATGCAATGTTTTCTAGTGAGAATACAGTAGGTGACAGATTAACTAAAAATGTAATTAGACGCATATATGAAGCAGAAGCCTTGAATATAACCAAACCAGGAGAATTCATGGGGATATGGCAAATATTTGCTTTAAGTTCAGTTAAGAATGGAAGAATATTTTCTGTGTACCCAGACTGTGGCCCCATAGTACCACAGAAAGTTTTGCACCGACTGATATTACCAAGAATCGAAATGGAGCCCAATGCAACAACAATCATAAGCACTAAAGTATATGTGGTGTGGACGTCAACTAGAAATGACATGACATCTGAAAACTGGGTGCCTAACCATTTTGTCCAATTAATAAATGCAGAATTAGAAGCTGATGAGATTATTCTAGATGAAGATTTACAGTGGGATATTGATAGCAAAACAGATTTCTTAGTGTGTTAGTCTAACTAGAAGTAAACGCATTAAAAAGAAGGCAGCAACCATTTGATTTTGTTTGGGGGGTTGGAGGGGGGGGGGGGGGTGCTATGGAATTGTTTTTCGCCGAAAAACAATCTTTTTTTATTTCAATTTTAGCATTACATATAGTGGAAGCTGACGGTCAAACAAACATTATTTTTTTTCTCCAACAACTGGAAACAAACTTTTTTTTGTAGAAAATCAAATGGTTGGTGCTTAAGAAGAGAACAACGACACAATACTAAAATGTAACACACACAGAAACGGACCGAGCATCAAACAAAATCCCACGAGAATAACAAATATAACATCAAAACCAAATACATGAACTTACACTCAAAACTCCAAAATAAGAGAAAACAAACTGACACAACGTTAAACTGTAATACACACAGAAACGAACAATAATATAACAATACCCATATTCCAGACTTGGTACAGGGCATTTTTAAAGGAGAAAATTGTGGAGAACACAATTGCCAAAGAATCACACGAACAACATCCAACAAAAGGCAACAAGTTCAAACTTTTAATACGCCAGAAGTGTTATTTTATCCACAAGAGACCTTCAAGTGACGCCCAGATACAAAAGTTTGAAAGCCGAAACAAGTACTAAGTTGAACAGCATTGAGGACCAACATATCAAAAACGGCAAGGTGTTCTGTTAGTTACCAGAACATCCTTATTATTTAGAATATTTAGAATAGTTTATACTGTTGAAAACAGTAAATTTTATATAATGACTATACAAAAGATGTACATGATAAAACTTAAGTATTAACTAATTACAGAAATACTGTTAGTTACCAGAACATCCTTATTATTTTGAACATTTAGAATAGTTTATACTGTTGAAAACAGTAAATTTTATATAATGACTATACAAAAGATGTACATGATAAAACTTAAGTATTAACTAATTACAGAAATACGTCATAACCAGACATTGAAGGCCGTACTTTAACCTATAATGGTTTAATTTTTAAATTGTTATTTGGATGGAGAGTTGTCTCATTGGCACTCACACCACATCTTCCTATATCTATTTGAAACACATTTATGTAAAAAATTTCAACTGATTTACATGTAGTCATTAAAAACGCTCCGATTCAAACTAAAATATAAAAAATCTCTCAAATATGCATAACCAAAACGTCACTTTTCAGATGTTTTTTTGTTAAAAATGAAAGTGGCCGCATCGGTGTTCATCCTCAACCTTTAAATATGTTATGTATATCATCAAATACAACTTACATTTCAATATACTTTCAATTTAGACGGAAACCAGTCTAAAATTTAACTAAAACGCTCAAATTGTGACGTTTTCAGTAATTTGGCATGATTTAATGATGCTAGTACTCTATATATGTGCATTTTGTTTTCAAACATAGCCCATATTTATGTAGCAGAAGCATTCTATTATCTAGTCTACAGCTGGGTTTCCATTTACTCCACCATGACTCGGCACACACAGAACTATTATTTCTTTAAGATTAATTTTAGTATGATGTAAAGCTTGTAAGCATGCATGCAAGTGAATCAGAACATATAATAAATTTGTATTTATCTGAAGAAGCAATACATTTTAAAGCCAAAATTATTGCTCCTGCTTCAGCAGTTCAGGGCAAACTGAGAGTTGCGGACAGAGTCGCGAAGATAGCAGCATATGCAACCCCGTCACCATCTTTTGATCAATCAATATAGACGGTTGACAAATCTAAATAATTGGCTTTAATTTCAGCATAATGAAAATTCTGTCGCACAGCTTCTACAGGGAGTTATCACACTGTAAGTTATAAAAATATAAAATATATTAGTATAATATTAGTATTATTTAAAAAATAATTATAAAAACATTTCTTATCAAAATATAAAATTAAATGAATTTATACATGACAAACTGTATAATATTAAAGTAAACTTACGAAACTTCCTTCCTCAAAGCAGGGGAATTTTTCCATAATTGATCCAAATTTTCCTGGCTTTAGCTTTGATTGCCAAGTCAAACGCCCATCTCTAGTGTGTTGAAGAAGTGTTATCAAATGTGTTTGTGACCTTTTGTTTTCCCATTCTTTTGTTATTTCATTAACATGATTTTCCCAGTCCTCCTCTGGAATGACAGGATTTGATTGATCTCTAGTTCTGGATCCTACTTTAAACTTCTTAACTGGTGTTACATTATCATTATCACCATCAGACTGATCACGCTTACTTTTTCTATTTTCAAAGCATCTTCTTGTTCTTATTCTTTGACTTTATTTCGACACAAAAAAACTCTGTAAATACAAAACAAAAATAAAATTCTAAGTGCAATAAATGTTTAACGTGTTTTCCATGCCTTAAATAAAGAACTAGTATTATAGTATTATTGCGTAACACTATTCATATTGGCTTAGTTATAGGTCCGAGGGTAGCAGTATTGGCCTGCGGCAAAGCCAAAGGCCAATGCGGCTGCACGAGGACCTATAACTATAACTTTCTGATTAACTCTGGAGTAATCAGAAAGTTCAATGAAAAGTCTAGGGTCACTCGAATGTGCTAATTAAAAAAAAAATTAAGTTGTCAGTAATTTTTTTAAATTTCAATCCAATCAAACAATGTAAATTCTAATAACACCCAGAAACCATTTTTTTCTTTTATTTCTAAGTAACAGTGCCTATAAACTATCAAGCTTCTAACCCCAAAATCAAAATGTTTCTTCTGCTTTCCTTTATGTTCATCTAAATAAGTTATATTTGAAGCCAATGATGATGAAAAAGCATCGGACTAACAGACAGAAGAATGGATGCATAAAGCAGATATTATTATATATTTCGTCACACACTTACCCATAGATTTGTGCCATCTGCAAACCCCAAACAACTGTTCTTTGAAACCATTTTTTCCCAATCATTTGGTAGTAGGACGAATCAGCCATGCCTGGGTATGTTGCTGAATAGAATATTTCACACTCCTTGAGAACTTGATTGAAAATGCTGGAGTTCTTCTCTCCAGATGAGAGGGCAATGTGTAGTGCTGGCGACAGTGTAGGTAGTTGAATTTTGTCTGGATGCGGGAGACCACTTGGTAATGTGGTTTTTGATACTACAATTTTATAAAGTCTGAAAACAAAATATTAAAAGATTTAATTTTATACTTAAGTTAAAAACAAATAATAATAATTAGGAAAAATTTCATACATATGTAGATTGATCTTTCATTATTTTTACAAATTTTCTTCTTTTTAGCCAATCATGTTAATGGGCCATGCAAAATTAAAATCCACTTGACTTGCATTAATTTATAAGTTATCAACTCAATATCAAAATGAAGAAGATAGACATTTATCATACATATATATAACAAAAGAATAAAAAGATGTGCAAACCTGGTTGTGTACTTTTATCAGACTCTGTATCGTCAACAGAGTTTTTATCTGGTGTCAATTCAGCTTCAATTTCAACACAAACTGGTGATTTACGATTGATTATTTTGTGTGTCCACTGTTGTTCATCAGCAAGTGCCATAAAAATATGAGAATTTCCAAACTCCTGCAAAACCTCATCATCTATTTCAGTTCCATCATCTTCTAACACCAGAGTTGATAGGGTTATGTTCATTTTTTCCAGAACTAAAAGAAAAAGATAAAGTTCTGTCTTACATTATGTTGCTTAAGGTGTTGTGTTTACAATTTACATAAATGAATATGCATATTTCATGTGCAATTATATCATTTTATTAGGCCGCCCTTCAAAAAAAGCTGTGATTTTACCTGCCAATGCTTGAAAGGTTTTGGAGGTAAATGGTTTTTTTCCCCTCCAAAAATTAGTTTCATGTTTTTTTTTATGTTGCAAGTGATGTTGTGCTAAGCATCAGGAAACACGAAGCTGGTATTTTAAAAATCTGAAAAGTGCTTACACATTACAACTCATCACTGTTAAGCTGGTGGCCAAGTATGAAGTCATTCATTTTGGAGAAGTCTTTGATGAAATATTTTGAAGCTCATTTTCCATATATATTGAAAATTTTATGAGGCATATATTGTACTGAAGCTTTTGGATATTCTCGACGAGAGTAAGGATAAGAGTCTATTTGTGAATTAAGCCAGTTCAGTGAAAAGTACTTTTTCATGTCAATGCAGTGAGTAAGTAAAAGTGACATTTCATAAGGTAATAAACCTTCAAGTAAAACATGCATTGGATCATGAGTTAATTGATTGATTGTTGGTTGCTTTACGCCGCATTAGCACAAAAAGGCTATATCGCGGCGAGAGCTAATTCGAATATTTTTACAATTTAAAGCATATTTTTAAAATAAGACAAAAGGTCCTTCAATACACTAAAATTCTTGACTAAAGCAAATTGATTATATACAAATAAAAATCAACAGTAAAATAATGTGATAAAAATTAAAATCGATTTAAATATAATAAAATTTTTATATTTTATAATAAATTCCAATTTCTTTTAAAAAAGCAACAATATTTGTAAATGAAACATTATTAAATAAATCATACATATTATTGACATTGAAATGCTTCTTACGAATATCAGCAAAGTCAATACAATTAATTAAAACATGTTTAATAGTATACTTGCAGTTGCAAGGAACACATTGTGGTTCATCTTCATTTTTTAAAAGATACTCGTGTGTTATTCTAGTATGACCAATACGACATCTAGTAATAACACACTGATCTTTTCTGCACATAATATTATCAAAAGGTTTGCCTAAATTAGGTTTAATTTCATGCAATTTATTATCGTCTTTTTTACTCCATTTATTTTTCAATATATTAAAAACATATTCTCTAATATTAGATTTAAAATCAGTATATGGTATATCACAGTTAGATAGAGGGTCACCAAGGGCATTCTTTGCCTCGAGGTCTACAGCTGTGTTTCCAAGGATTCCAACACGACTCGGAACCCATAGAAATATTATTTCTTTCAGAAGAATTTTTAAATTCCTCATTACATATAAAATTTTCAGGATTGTTGGGTTTTTAATTTTAGTATTTCGTATAGCTTGTAAGCATGAAAGTGAATCCGAACATATAATAAATTTGGATTTATCTGAAGAAGCAATACATTTCAAAGCCAAAGTTATTGCTTCTGCTTCAGCAGTACAGATGGATGCATCAGATGGCAAACGGAGGGTTGCAGCTCTGTCCCTGAAGACAGCAGCAGATGCAACTCTATCACCATCTTTTGATCCATCAGTATAGACAGTTGAAAAATCGAGATAATCGGCTTTAATTTCAGCATAGTGTTGCTGAATTAAAAGAGGATTTGTTTTATTTTTATTGTGTTCACGGAGATCAAATATCATTTTTGGTTTGGGAAGTTCCCATGGAGGACATTTGCAAGTTTGAACTTGAGCAACAGATTTTAAATCAAAAGAAGCTAAATGTGGTTTTAAACGTAAACCTAACGGAGGAATTTTATTTTCATGTTTTGCAAAAATATCTTCATAAATCGGATTAAAAACACAGCTGTAGGCAGGATTATCTGAATGCGCTTTTAGTTTGACAGCATATTGAAGTCCAAGCTTCAAACGTCTGTCAGTGAGTGAGTGCTCATCAGCCTCTACATACAGACTCTCAACTGGTGAGGTTTTAAATACGCCAATACAGAGACGCAAACCTTGGTGATGCACAGCATCGAGAATCTGTATGTAGGACTTCCTTGCAGAGCCATACACTATAGAGCCATAATCTAGTTTAGATCTAACAAGAGAACTATATAAATTGAGTAAAATGTTGCGATCAGCACCCCAGTCAGTGGTGCCGACAACTTTTAAAATATCTAAAGCTTTTAAACATCTCGCTTTTAACATTTTGATATGGGGTAGAAAGGTTAACTTTTTATCGAAAAGTAAACCAAGAAATTTGGTTTCATCAACCATTTTAATTGGGTTGCCGTACAAAGTTAGTTCTGGATCAAGATGCAATTTTCTTTTGTTACAAAAATGCATCCCGACCGTTTTTGAAGTGGAAAATTTAAAACCATTTTCCGAGGCCCATTTTTCAATTCTTCCAAGACATAATTGTAATTGTCTATCAATGTTATTCATATTTTTGCCTCTGTAACATATTAAAAAATCATCAACGTTCAATGAACCTTCAATATTACTTTTTAAAACTTCAACAAGGCTGTTGATTTTAAGACTAAATAATGTAACAGATAAAATACTGCCCTGAGGGACACCCATCTCTTGATCATAAAGATCAGACATGGTCGAATTAACTCTAACATTAAATTGTCTGTTAGAGAGAAAATTAGAAATAAAATTAGGCATATTGCCTTTCAACCCCATATCTAATAGATCTTTTAAAATACCATATTTCCATGCAGTATCATAGGCCTTCTCAAGGTCGAAAAAGACCGACACCACATGCTCATTTTTCGCAAAACCATTACGGACAAATGATTCGAATCGAACAAGATGATCAAGAGTACTGCGACCCTGTCGGAATCCACACTGGATATTGGCTAATAGCCCATTGGATTCCAGGAACCAAACAAGGCGATCATTGACCATCCGTTCGAGTGTTTTACAGACACAACTGGTAAAGGCAATTGGTCGATAATTAATAGGATCCGTATGATCTTTACTTGGTTTTGGAATAGGCACGACGGTTGCAAGCTTCCAGATTGATGGTAAATCACCAGATTCCCAGATGTTATTCATGAGCTGCAAGAGAGCTTCTAGCGAGGAATCTGGCAAGTGTTTTAAGAGTTGGTAGTGAATATTATCAGGCCCACAAGCTGTATCATGGGCTTTTGACAGAGATGTTTTAAGTTCTTCAAGAGAAAATAGTTTATTATAATTTTCACCATTTTTTTATTTAAAGTTTAATTTAATTTTTTCTTTTTGTTTTTTAACTTTTTTAAAGTCTTCCCTGTAGTTGTTACAAGAAGAAGACTTTGCAAAAGTTTCACCAAGTTTGTTGGCAATATCCTTTTCAGATGTTAATAAATTATTGCCGTCTTTCAAATGTTTTACAGGGGCTTTAGAATTTTTACCTTTTATTTTATTTACCATATTCCAAACTTTTGTCATCGGAGTGCGAGATGTAATCCCCGAGACAAATTTTTTCCAGGATGTTCGTCGGGCTTGCCTACAAGTCCGCCGTGCCTTAGCGCGAAAAATACGGAAATTACTCAAGTTTTCCGTCGTTGGTTGTTGATTGAACCGTCTTTCAGATTTTTTACGGTCACCTATGGCTTGATCACATGCGTCATCAAACCATGGTTTACTGGGATGTTTTGGATTTGCCGAGGTCTTAGGAATAGTTCTGTCAGCAATTGACGTTAGAACTGTATTAAAAGTTAAAATTGGATCTTGCACAGTCTCAAACATCTTTGACTGAAGTTCCGCTCGACAGAGATTCTCAAACAAGGACCAGTCCGCCTTGTCAAGTTTCCAGCGTGGTACTCTCTGTTGGGCAGAATTTAAAAAGATGTTCAAGTACTATTGGAAAATGATCACTTCCACATAGATCATCATGAACACGCCATGAATAATCCAGAAGCAGAGAGGGATCGCATATAGTGATATCAATAGAAGAATAAGACCCGTTTCCAGGATGAAGATACGTATTAGATCCATCATTAAAAATGCATAATCCTTCTTGAGAGACAAAGTCCTCAATGATCTTACCTTTGGCATTATGAGTCTTGCTTCCCCATAATGGATTGTGGGCATTGAAGTCGCCCATAAGTATAAATGGTGAGGGTAATTGATCAATGAGGTTATTGAGTTTTGCTTTATCGATAATTGAATTAGGTGGAATATATATCGAACATAATGTAATTGTTTTGTCTAATGATAAACGAATTGCAACTGCTTGCAGATCCGTTGTGAGTTGGACTGTGCTATGAATGACGTTGTCCTTCACAAAAATGGATGATCCGCCTGCAGCACGTTCATCTACCTTGGAAAATGTACTATACATGTTGTATCCTTTTAAAGATACGTTGTCACTTTCTTTTAGATGAGTTTCTTGAAGACAAAATGTAATAGGTAAAAAAGACTGAACTAGAAGTGTTAACTCGAGAAGATTTATTTTAAGACCTCGGCAATTCCATTGGATTATATTTGTCATTATTTAATAAAAGAAGGGCGAATGCTGTCGAGTTTGCCAGCATTCTTATTTCGCTCACCCTGAGATCGTGATCTTTCGGGTGGCGGAACACTTTCAGTTTCCATTTCAGTTTCGATGATAAGTGTTGAAAATCTGTTGTGCGAGGAGAGTCGTCGATCTTCAGGACTACGCGCAGCTGGTGTTACTCCGCCTCGACCCCTACCCCGCGACCTCGAATCAGAAGACTTCTGAGAGGATGTATTTCCTGGCTTCTTTTGGACATCCTTCTTTTCTTGAGAACGAAGAGGAGATGGGGCTCTGGTAGACTGTGTACTGGACGAAGAAGATACCTTCTTGGATGCAGATGAAGGAAGACTTTTGGAGGTGGAAGAATCATCTATGTCACTGGGAAGATCCCAGACAGATTCACCGCTCCAATTGTGTATTTCTACTGTTTCTTTTTTCTTTTTATTTTTTTTCTCATTTTTTTTTGGTGGTGATAGTGAACTCTGTAGGGAAGATTGAGTTGACTGAGTACTGGTTTTGGAAGATATTGGTTTTCTTGGAATTAATATTCTATCGGTAGGTTCTGTTTCAACAGGCAGCATTTTAAAATTGTCCGCACCAATTGGCCAAGTCATGCGAGTTTGTGTATTCTCGTGACTGAATGAGCGGACAACTTTGCTGGCGTACGATGGTCTGTTTGGAACAAGGAGATCATTCGAAACAGAAGCTATCTGTTTAGCTTCTGGGTAACTAATGTTTCTTTCTGTTTTAATTTTAATAATATTTTTTTCTTTAAGGTAAACAGGGCAGTCCCTAGACGATGAAAAATGGGATTCACCACAGTTTACACATTTAGGAGATTCCGAGTGACAGTTTGTTCCCTCGTGTCCTTCGTCAGAACACTTGAAGCATCTCTGCTTACCACGACATTGTTTGCTTCCATGACCAAACTTTTGACAAGTAAAGCATCGAATTGGGTTTGGGATAAACATGTCAACTCTGATTCCGAAGCAACCTAAAGTAATAGATGGAGGAGGAGTTGGAGTTCTAAAGGTCAAAAGATAAGTATTTAATTTGATTATATTTCCATTCTTTTTAATTTGAAATCTAATAACATTAGTTACACCTTGGCTTGAAAGTTCCTCACCGATTTCTTCCACGGTAAGGTCACCAAGGTATTGACTTCAGGATCATGAGTTAAACATTGTATGATATCAAAATTATCTAAAGAAATGAGACAGCTTCTACTGTTTATACCAAACATTTTACTCCAATAACTTTTTGTTTCACGTGTCATTTCACCCTCTAGAGTTCTACAACTTTGGTCATAATTAACATTTGTTCTTTCGATGAAATGGGTGTCCCTAAATTGCCTGCTCAATTCATTGTTAGATATAAGACAAGTTCTACACTTTTTATATGCAAACCCCACACCTTCTTTAAAGCCACCTAGACTGTTTGCAGCTGGAGTGTCAGCAGGCGCCATTACAAATGCCCCTTCAATGTTATGGGCTCTACCATTCATTTGAATTTCAAACCCACCTGATACCAATCTACTAACAGTTTGAATAAAAATTTTCAAAAGTTTTGACACACCATGCTTTCTGATATATCTTGATTTAGCAACAGCCACTAAAAAAATTGATTGTCGTTTTGAACGATATTCTGGAGGAATATATGCAAATGCTACATAAAAAAGTTTTCAAATTTTAATGTATTTCCAGTTTAAATCAACACATGTTTTGTTCAGTGAACCGGATATACGATAGTGATGTTATACAGTGATCCTATCAGGTGAGAAAATCAATTGTAATTAAATATAATTATGTATGTAAAACTATTGTATAAACTCATTTGATATTTTCCCTGGTCAAGTGAGGATGTTAAAAAACAGGGGCCCCTAAGTATGCAACCTGGGCTACTTAGGTATTTATACAGCAGGAAATGATTGAATAAAATATTTGTTATCGTTAAAAAAAACAAAAAACAATACAAATGCATGGCATTCAAGGGAGATTGTAGTTCAAGGTCAGACTCTATTATGATAACAGTTTCTTGAGAAGAAATTAAGTCCCAATTAATTTTTTTTAAATATACAGCTATTCATCATTATTAAGGAAAATATTACCAGTACTAACTGTGAACATTTAAAAAACCATCATAAGAATGTCACAATAATTCAACTAGATCATTTAAGGAAGCTGAGGCTGGCTTGTCATGTTTTGGTTTTTTTTGTCAGATTTTCGGAATCCTCTAGTGTAATCTAGTTGAATACCTTGAAAACATTTGTCCGGTGACCCCCATTTTTCTTTTCATAAATCTTTATCATGTATTATAATAAGTCATCTGTCAAAGTCTTATAAAATTTTAATTAATTTTTCTCTAATTCTATTGAAATTTATCCCTTTCCGAACCCATTGTATAAATAAATTTAATCAACGTGTGGTTGCTCGTGATCTCAAAAGATCATTGGATGATTTTAAGGGTCATGACCTTTTTAGCCAACTGGATGAATCAAAATATGCTAACAGGTGTTAATTAAATTGACAACTTCGTGCAATGTGAAAATTGATAATTTAACTATCTGGATTGGATAAATCCGATAATCCACTGGTATCAATGTAAGAATCTATATTTAACAGTTTTTGAGAACTTCAACCTGTCCATGATAAATCTATAAAGAGTCAAGAGAGAAAATTTTCCCGCCAAAATTTCAATGGCCAATATCTCGAAAACAAGCACGGTGACCCATATATGTTTTGGCTCTTCGGATTTTCTTTTTTAATCCCCTATCAGTATTGACTAGTGTTTTGAAAAGTCAATTACTTTGAAACTGCAAAGCCAACTCCAATGACAAGAGTATACAGATAAAAAGTTATCTCCTTTGCGCACACCAACATTGCTTCAAAAGAAACATAAAAGTTCTTCAACCTAAACGAACACAAGATTTAACAATTCTAGACACCCGTTCACGGGAAGCTTGTCACGGGTATAGCGTCGTCTGTCTGTCTGTCCGTCATACGTTGTCCAATAACTCAAAAACGCTTTCACCAATTTTCATGACAATGTGAGGAATACAGTTTTTCAATCCCGTGGATATTATAGAAGTTTTCTTTTTTTTGAGGTTTCATTAGATCTTCTTTCTGTTTCTTGGTATCATGTTTTAATAAATACATTGAAGAAATGATAACAAAAAAACCAACAGAAATTCATTGTATTGAATTAGGATCATTGGTAGACGGAAAATGTAGACAAGTGTTTTAGTATAATTAACACAAACAGCAAAAACACAGAAGTTATAGGCGTTCTCAGAAAAACCTACTGTATACCAAAACTTCAAAATGCTTCAAATTAAATGGAACTTTTAACATATTTGCTAGTTTATGTAGACTAGACTTCTCAGTTGACTTCTCAGATTGGAATTTCAAAAAATGGCCACCGTTACCATGGAAATGGCTCCAATATAAAAAATCAAAATTCTTCATATTTAATAAAACTTTACACACACATTATCTGGCATCATGGATACCGCAGAACAATGATTTGGGGTCCGTTTTGGTGACTTTTGTGTAAGCATCCTAGCAAAGGATTACTTTTTTAGATTTCTTTACCCGTATGAAATAAACATGTTTTTCTCAATATATATAGACTTTGGAGATAGTTACTAGTGTAGAAGTGTAACCAAATTAAAAGGCCCAATTCTCCCCACTGTCTTATTTAGAAAAAGTATGGACAGTGAAACTATTGACATGGTTTAAATCTGCTTCGTGAAAATGTTACTAGAAAATAACATACAATTAGAAACTGGTTAATTTTAGCAAGTCATTATAAGTTCAGTTTCGTATGATTGATTGATTGTTGGTTGCTTAATGTCCAGTGGCAAATATTTCATGCATATTCAGGACGAGAACAAGTTAACATTTAATACAATAGGAATATTGTTGCAACAGAGGCCATCTAGGATGATGGTCGGGGAAATTTGGACTGCCACTGGAAAATGAGGGTATATTGGATAGGGACAGAAATTTTGCCTTGCAACAGGCCACCTACGGACCTCTCAAAGTGTTGTTGCAAGGGTTCTTAACGTGCAAAGAGCGTGGCACTCTCTTTACACGAGGCATCGGATTTAACGTCCCCCTTCTGACTGGACGTGACTGCGAACTTGATACATCCCGCACAGCCAAACGGAAGCCCCACTTCGGCAAGCGTTTTACTGCCGGTCGGGAGAAGACCTAGTGACCATATTTCTATTCCCCAGTCACCCTTGGGGGGGACAGTTTAGTATGAATTTGTGGAATATTTCAGAAAGAAATTATTGTAAACCAGATGCTCCGCAGGGCGTAGCTTTATACGACCGCAGAGGTTGAACCCTGAACGGTTGGGGCAAGTATGGACACAACATTCAAGCTGGATTCAGCTCTAAATTTGGATTGTGATTAAATAGTTGACACAGCATAGGTTTCTGACACAGAATGAATGTGTTATAATGAACTTAAAATTTTTGTTTTCTCTTAGAGCAATTCACTATGCTGTTGAATATTAATCCTCTCAAAAAAATGTTTGAAGAAATTTTCTTTTTATTTATGAAATTTCAAATGAGAAAAATTGAACCCAATTTTTTAATCACATCCCCCTTTCCCTTATTCCAAAACTATTCTCAATTAAAATATTCTAATGGAGTTTGCAACAATAACTACTCATTTAAATACATCATAAAATATTAAGATGTAAAAAAATGCTTGTTATCACTGAATGGTAAAGATCATTTAAATTTATCAGTTGGTAGTAAAAAGTGAATATACATTGTATATTGTATATAACAAAGTTTTAAGTTGATTCTGGACAAAGAAAGATAACTCCAATTAAAAAAAATAATCTTGCAATAAGATATTTCTTGCTTACTATTCTAGACAAAGAAAGGTAACTCTAATTAAAAAAAAATTGCTATTTCACAATATTGTGAAATTAGATATTTCTTGCCATTGCACAATACTGTGCAATTGAAAAGACTTGCTATTGCACAATACTTCATATAATAATTTTAGATCCTGATTTGGACCAACTTGAAAACTGGGCCCATAATCAAAAATCTAAGTACATGTTTAGATTCAGCATATCAAAGAGGCCCAAGAATTTAATTTTTGTTAAAATCAAACTTAGTTTAATTATGGACCCTTTGGACCTTAATGTAGGCCAATTTGAAAACGGGACCAAAAATGAAGAATCTACAAACACAGTTAGATTTGGCATATCAACGAACCCCATTTATTCAATTTTTGATGAAATCAAATAAAGTTTAATTTTGGACCCAGATTTGGACCAACTTGAAAACTGGGCCAATAATCAATAATCTAAGTACATTTTTCGATTCAACATATCAAAGAACCCAACCGATTCATTTTTTGTCAAAATCAAACTAAGTTTAATTTTGGACCCTTTGGGCCCCTTTTTCCTAAACTGTTGGGACCAAAACTCCCAAAATGTATACCAACCTTCCTTTTATGGTCATAAACCTTGTGTTTAAATTTCATAGATTTCTATTTACTTATACTAACGTTATGGTGCGAAAACCAAGAAAAATGCTTATTTGGGTCCCTTTTTGGCCCCTAATTCCTAAACTGTTGGGACCTAAACTCCCAAAATCAATACCAACCTTCCTTTTGTGGACATAAACATTGTATTTAAATTTCATTGATTTCTATTTACTTACACCTAAGTTATTGTGCGAAAACCAAGAATAATGCTTATTTGGGCCCTTTTTTGGCCCCTAATTCCTAAACTGTTGAAACCAAAACTCCCAAAATCAATCCCAACCTTTCCTTTGTGGTCATAAACCTTATGTCAAAATTTCATAGATTTCTATTAACTTAAACTAAAGTTATAGTGTGAAAACCAAGAAAATGCTTATTTGGGCCCTTTTTGGCCCCTAATTCCTAAAATGTTGGGATCAAAACTCCCAAAATCAATACCAACCTTCCTTTTGTGGTCATATACCTTGTGTTAAAATTTCATAGATTTCTATTCACTTTTACTCAAGTTAGAGTGCGAAAACTAAAAGTATTCGGACGACGACGACGACGACAACGTGATAGCAATATACGACGAAATTTTTTTCAAAATTTGCGGTCGTATAATAATTACTTAGTTCTAACCGAATGTCACCTTACATGGGATGTGCTCCTGTTATAAATACTTGCAACGACAATTTGTTTACCTGTGAATAAACTCTCATAGATACCGGGATTAACTTATCCAGTATTGATGTTCCAGACCGTATTAGTATTTGGACCGTACGCGTACGGTCTGGACCTTATGCGTGCTTTTTCATAACACTCATACGGTCAGACAGTACGCGTACGGTCTGACTAATATTAAAAAAGATGTTCAGGTTTATTAGATAAAAAAGCATGTGGCAGTTTAACATAACTTAACTATCAAATTACTATAAAAAAGTGCAATTGTAATTGAAACAAAAACTGTTATTTGTCTAACAGGTAACTTTGAACCTCTAGATTATATTGTTTCATTTCAGGCAGAGATTATATTAGGGTTTTTTTCAGGCAGAAATTCTCACATAATACAGTTGTCTGCTATCAACAGCCAAAACACAAAATTAAACAGATACATGAAACCAGCTAGACCAATATTACCACAAGCCTCGAAAGTGACTGGTTTGAAGTTTCAAAATGGGAAAATGTACCATGATGATAGAGAAGTTCAGACTTTTGGAATTTCTAATGCCTTAAAAGCTTTTATTATCTTTCTGAAAGAAATTCATAACACTGTACTTGTTGGGCATAACTCCAAAAATGTTTAAGTTCAAATAATATTAATTACTGCACTTGAAAAAAATGGTATACTTAATAACTTCAGGAATGACACGCTTTCGGGATACGGGAATTCGGTGTTTTAGTGTTTTTAAGCCCAGGTCTTCTGGATCCGGTTTTATTGAGTAATTAGGTCTTTCCACTTTTCCGTGGAAAGACCTATTGCTTTTCTTCTGATTTTTTTTTTCTTCCGGCTATTTTTTTTTTTTTTGTTGGAAAAGCGCGAACAAACACTTTAAACATAAAAAATCTGACAAAGCATCACAGAAAACACCTTTTATCATTACAAATTAGAAACAAAGAATTTACAAAATATTTTACTAGTTACAAGATTATCCCTCCCTCAGACCTGATTGGATTAATTAACAAGGTGATCAGACATTACACAAGTAGAGCGCGTGTCACCTTAAAAATGTTAATAACTATTAAATTTCTTTCTATCAGCGAACCCACTTTCAACATATGTTTTTTTATTATAATAATGTATCTTAATTAATGATCTTGGTGCATATTTAAGCCTCTCTTCATTTCCGTACTGCAGTATGTATAAATTCGCCAAGCTTCATTGGATCCAATCAACAATATGACAACTGGACACATTACACAAAATCGGCGCGTGTCATATAGTGTTAATAACTCTTATTTCTGAATATATTTACACTAAAATTTAAATATATGCTCTTTATTCAAATTTGTGTCGTCCTGAATGACCTTGGTGCTTATTAGACTGGTCCATTATGGGCTTAGTGCACTTCCTGGAGTTTAGTGCACCAAGGCGGCCTAGGTGTTGCTTAGACGTACCGTATACAAAGTCGCCTTTTCTTTAAAGTACAGGCTTTATGTGTATGTCTGTGAACGCGTATGTTAAGGTCCAATGCAGCTTTCTCTTTCCTCTTCACCCATTCAAGAGATGGTAATTCAGAATGAGATAAAGTATAGTCCCCAATTTCGTAAACGTATGAGGGCATTTCGAATTGTCAACAGCTCTACAGACTTAAGAAATTTGATACAGTTATTCTCCCTTTTGCCAACTTAAACCAAGTATCATTATCTGACTGATCACCGGTACAACCTTCAATATGCAACACTTCATCTTGTTCTATCAGAATAGTTGGCAGTTTATGGAGTAGCATTTACAGTTGCTGACTTCATCGACCAACTCCAACATCAATCGCATGCTATGAAATCAGAGTCTTCATCCATATCTGATGGGTATATAACAAAACTTATGCCTGCAGTTCCGTGGATATCTTAAAAAAAAATAAAAAAAATGTGTAATTATGCAAATGCACCATGACAATTCACTTTATACATACAAGTATACCAATATTGTTGTCACCTTAAAATTCACCTATTTGAAGTTCATCAATAAATCGATTAAATTTCCCTCTTTGTTTTTTGTGAGTTGAAAGAAGAGATTATTGTCCGTTGTTCTTGTGTCAACGAGTCGTTGTCTCTCTATTGTCCGTTGTTCTTGCGTCAACGAGTCGTTGTCTCTCTGTTGTCCGAAGTTTTGCATTTTCGATTCTGCATAGTTTTCTAAGTTCATATGTACATCCCCCCAATGGCGACTGGGAATAGAAATATGATCACTTGATCTTCTTCCGACCGGCAGTAAAACGCTTGCCGAAGTGGGTCGTCCGTTTGGCTGTGCGGGATGTATCAAATTCGCAGTCACGTCCGTTCAGATTTGGGACGTTAAATCCAATGCCTCGTGTGAGGAGAGTGCCATGCTCTTTCAGGGGTTCGTAGGTGACCTGTTACAAGGCAAAATATCTGTCCCTACCCAATGTACCCTAATTTTCCAGTGGCAGTCCAAATTTCTCCGACCACCCTCCCAGATGGCCTTTATTTTTTCAAGTATGCATTGTGAACTTGTTCTCGTCCTGAATGTGCATGAAATATTTGCTACTGGACGTTAAGCAACCAACATCAACCAATCAATCATATGTACAATGTAGTTTGCTGTGTATTAAAAAAGAGGATTTGTAATAATTTCTGGTCTTCTGTTGAGTTGGTACAATCGATATTAAAGCTCTAGACACTGCATTGTTGATGTTGGTGGTTCATATACAAGAATTTAAGAATAATACAAAAATATTTTTGTAGAAATAAGTGTTCTTTATAATATATGTCCAGAATACTTTAATTTGTCTGAAACAGATAGATTACAATTAATTCTATCTACATTTGATATTATGCAGCTTACTGCTCCGTTCATTAAAAAGTCATTTGCACTGAGGGGAGTCGACACAACGCCTGCATAAATATTATTGTTTTATCACTTTATATATGATGTTTTAATATGTTAATGTCTCTATTGTGTATATTGTATTGTTTGTATATGCCTTCAACCCCCAGGGGTATAAATGTGCATTTCATAAATAAAAAATTCAAGAAAATGTTCAGAAAGAATGAGTTGTGACTTTTTGTCCTGTGACGTTCTGTCCTGCATTATATTAAATAAGAAACAACACTGACTCCGCTTTAAACCGGGAGTGTAATCAGGTGCTCCGAAATTTACAATTGTAGTTGTATTTCAGTCAGGTTTGTCTAGTTAGATGTTATATAGGTGTGTTTATTAAAATTGATTTTTTTTCAATTTAATTGTTTGATATTTTTCTGTCGGTACCTTTTACAACCGACTGTGTTTGGTTTGCTCACAGTTGCCTAAAATTGCTTTCATTCACTTCATTTGAACTTTGTTATTTGAATTAGATCACTGTTGATTTAGACAAATGTTTTAATATTTGACACCTCAATTCCAAAGGAAAAAGAAAAATGCCAAAAGGTTAGAATGGACAGCCAAAAAAAAAAGGAAGCTAAAAAAACGACCTCAACAAAATATCAATGGACCCTCTTTCAAAAAAGAAAAAAAAGGTAAAAAAAATTGAATCTGCATGGGACCAATGTTCTTCAAAACATACGTGTTTGTTGTAAGGCCAAATAAAAAAACTATGTGTTAGAAATCTAGCCAACTTAGTTTTTTTTTGTCATTTTTCAATTAGCTCTGTTAAGTCATGTATGCAATGTGGTAATTTGCTGAAAAAGTGCTGTATTTGTAGGAAGACAGTAGAAAACCGATTTAAAATTTTTCGCTGTAAAAGTCAGTCTGTGCTAAAAAAAAAAAAAGGGACCGTTTAGTCTATGCTCAACAATATACCATTTATATGAAGGTGCTTTAGGTTTGCACTCTGTCGGTCTGTTTGTCTGTCATTTTGTACGTCCAGCAAATAGGTTTTACATGCTAACATGTGCCTAACATTAATGTTCACTCCTTTACTCATATGCCTCCACCAGCAGTCAGTCAACCACCAAATAAAATTAATACCATTCCTCTTTCCCCAGTTAACATGAATGTCCCTTCACCATCACCTGTGCCTAACACTTATGTTCATTCCTTAACTCATATGCCTCCACCAGCAGTAACCAGTCAACCACCACATAACATTACTAATTTCAATCCTGGCTTAGTTAACACACATGTTCCCTCTTCTGCACCCTTCCTTACATAGCAACTACCAGTCAGAGACCTACTTACACTCCACTTGTTAATGCCCATGTTTCCTGTTCATTACCCTTGCCCTACACAGCAGAGCCGTTGCATCATTATCCCAATCAGAATAATAAGCAAGTCTCAGCATCTAATAGTTATGTTCCTTCAGTTCTTCCACCTCTCACATCGGGTTCTCATTCCTTTGTGTCACCCTTGCATGTGTCAACTAATAGTCAGCAGTCTTCTGGCAAACATGTTGACACATCTACCTCAAGACCTGTTATAATGAGCAATAATGACATACCAGCTTCCAATAATTCAACATCTACTTCTACAAATCCTGTATCAAATTTTACAGAACTAACTGATCTTCAACCAATTGACTCACTTCATTCAAACAATAACTGTGCTGATTGCGTTATGAAAGACAAATAAAGTGCAATATACAGCAATATATTGAAAAACTTCACAAGGTGAACGAGGCTATGAGGCGACCACATGTGAAGGCTTGTCGCCGTTGACTTACACTCCAAATTAGGGATGGCAACGAGTACTCGAGTTCAGTTTTAGTACCTAAATACCCGTTTGCTTTTTATACATCTTCAGATACATGTAGTTCTCTTCAAATTTCCACTCACTTAAGTTCTGTTGAAATACCCCCTTCGTAGTACTATATAAGATCTATAAACAACAAACATAACTTTATCATGAGATGTACCAGCAACGTCCCTTTCTTACGATGGAATATTTTCATGTGCACAACTTGTAACAAAAAATAGAAATGCAGAAAGTCTTTCGTCTGAAATTGTTGACCAGATCATATTTCTAAACAAGAAACAAGTGACCTGCGGTAAACCATACGCAACTGATTAGAGACATTTAGACATTTCTATCGATGTTTGTACACGGATTAACACTTTCCGGGATTAATAATTAACTTAACACAAGCCGTAAAACTTTCCTTTGTTTGTTAATCAAGACTTTTATGTAATTGTAATTAGATGTAAATTTAATTATTTTAGTTAATCTGTATTTGAAACTTAACTATAATTGTTTATTTTACAATTTTAATTTAAATATCGGCGAGAGTGACATTCAAACCCAAAAGTTGAATATAATTTACAACGTCGTGGTTAAAAAAACCGAAAATCGGACAACGTTAGTGCAAAAAGAACACAGAAAAAGGGCAGGTACAAGTAATTTGAAGTCATATATTGTTGTAATCAAATTTATGGACAAGTCGTATTATAACAATTACCAACTCATCAGGAGCAGATGATACATATATTGTCTACTTCAAATTGTCGGACTTTTCATGCAAATATTATTGGTTTGTTTGTAATTTTGTTTTGAACACGCCCACAAACAAAAATTGCTATTTTGACAGGTTATTGTGAAAACGGCTGTCGCTAATTCATTGTTTAATTGACACAACAAAAACTAGAGGAGCAAGCTATGTTTGAAATACGTTTGTCTTTCGTTAACATGTTTAAAATAGGTAATAACAAAAACCCACATAAAATCTAAACTTTTCAATAGACGTTTAAGACTCATCGAGTACTCGAGTATCATGACCGAGTATCCGAGTATTAAATTTCAGATCTTTTGACATCCCTCCTTCAAATGCACCTTATAAATGTGGTGATGAGAATAGTGTTACCAGTTCACTTATCTATCAGTATCATGCAACCTTATGTGTGTATATATGATCTGTAGTCATTTGTTTGTTTATCTATCTGTAATTATCTATTTTGTTTATTTATATATATGTAGTCGTCAATTGGGTAATGTTATAATTTGAATATACAAAATAATGTGAAATTCAATAACATTTGGATAATTATGTTTCAAGTCAGTACAGTATATTATATCTGTATTCATTTTTCAAAAGCCTCGTCTTAATTAATAAACTATCATTTATATATTTTTTTCTTGAATGGCCCAGAATAGATATGTTGGGAAACAGTTTTAAAGTACATATATATAAGATGACGTGGTGTTAGTGCCAATGAGACCTCTCTCCACCCAAATTACAATTTATAACTAGAGGCACTAAAGAGCCTGTGTCGCTCACGTTGGTCAGTGAATATAACACAAAAGACAGATGGGATTCATGACAAAATGTGTTCTGGTGTGTTTGTATATCTTACTTTACTAATCATTCTTGCTGCTTACAACTTCAGGTCACTGTACGGTCTTCAACAATGAGCAAAGCCTATACCCAATAGTCAGCTTTAAAAGTCTCTGATATGACAATGTAAAATAATTCAAACGAGAAAACTAACGGCCATATTTATCAACTAATCAATTTCAAAATTCTGTACGAATATTCTCGTATAACAGTATTTTGCCACCATAGGCCGTTCCCACGTATTGACAAACCTGAAGATCATTAACGTCTTTTTTTTTTAATTAAATATATTAGCTGAGGTATTGATTTTATCATTTTATCTAGTATATTTAATGACTTTACCGTACAAAACTTTATGCCTCCATATTTTGATACAAGAAACAACTTTATATTGGGTATGATTATGTCAGTAGTTAAAATAAAGCTATTGAAATTATTTTGTTGGTTTTTGTGTACAATGGTTTTCCTCATTGGAAAGTAATATGCAAAAGATTAATATTTGAAAACTGCACACATTCTGTATTTTTTATCGTCTTCATGAAAACGGTACATATTATTACATAGTTAAGACATCATCAGATTGAAAATCATATATTTTTCATTTATATTTCTTAATTTTAGAATTTGTATTTCCAAACAAAAAGTTCAAATTTGATTGATTGATTGTTGGTTGCTTAACGTCCAGTGGCAAATATTTCATGCATATTCAGGACGAGAACAAGTTCACAAAGAATACAATAGGAAGGTTGATACAATCGAGGCCATATGGGATGATGGTCGGAGAAATTTGGACTGCCACCGAAAAAAGAGGGTATATTGGATATGGACAGAAATTTTGCCTAGCAACAGGTCACCTACGGGCCCCTCAAAGAGTTGTTGCAAGGGTTCTTAACGTGCAAAGAGTGTGGCACTCTCTTTACACGAGGCATCGGATTTAACGTCCCCTTCTGACCGGACGTGACTGCGAACTTAATACATCCCGCACAGCCAAACGGACGCCCCACTTCGGCAAGCGTTTTACTGCCGGTCGGGAGAAGACCAAGTGACCATATTTCTATACCCCAGTCACCCTTGGGGATAGTGCAAATTTGAAATTGTTCTTAGGAAAAACTTGGCCTAGATCCCAATAAATGATTTAGGACTTTTCAATTTCCAAATCGGTCATATCTAGCATGCCCACACAATTTGTTTTTAAATTTTTAAAGGTTAGAAACAGACCATCAATTAAATCAAGTTACTGTCATGGGACGCTTGCAGATTTGGGAATTAGTAGAGATACACTGGTACTAGTATTATGTGGCAGTTAGGATTATTATGTCGTATTTATTTTTCTTGTTTAAAACTATAAATTTCATATTCCTTTATTTGATTATTTAGATGAAGATTATTCAGTACATATTTTTTAAATAACATAGCTTTTGCTATTTGAATTCATTTGTTAAAGATATTTATTTATATTGAAAAGTTTAATATTTGCACCGCGGCAAAACCTTTGATTACCTTCTGTGAGAAACTTAGGGTGCGCTCGATTGGCAGGTTTGGAATGCTCTGAACCTTCAGGACTCGCCGGAAGTTGAATAAAACAGATTGGAATTGTGTTCTGAACTCATTCCTCGTGTTCCCAAAATATAAGTGGTGCTGACAGAATTCAAAATGGCGTTGAAGGGAACAGAATGGTAAATTACAAAACGATATAAAGCTTTCATGTCCTCAGACATACTAAGATATTACTGTTGTGATGTGTATTTAGTTATGTCTACCACAAGCAACATTTTAGCTCACCTGGCCCGAAGGGCCAAGTGAGCTTATGCCAGCACTTGGCGTCCGTCGTCTGTCGTCGTCGTAAACTATTTCAAAAATCTTCTCTGAAACTACTGGGCCAAATACTTCCAAACTTTAACTGAATGTTCCTTAGGGTATCTAGTTTATAAATTGTATCCGAAGTTTTGATCTATCAACAAACATGGTCGCCATTGCTAAAAATAGAACATAGGGGTCAAATGCAGTTTTTTGGCTTATAACTCAAAAACCAAAGCATTTAGAGCAAATCTGACAGGGGGTTATATTGTTCATCAGGTCAAGATCTATCTGCCCTGAAATTTTCAGATGTATCAGACAACCCGTTGTTGGGTTGCTGCCCCTAAATTGGTAATTTTTAGGAAATGTTGCTGTTTTTGGTTATTATCTTGAATATTATTATAGATAGAGATAAACTGTTAACAGCAATAATGTTCAGCAAAGTAAGATTTACAAATAAGTCAACATGACCGAAATGGTCAGTTGACCCCTTTAGGAGTTATTGCCCTTTATAGTCAATTTTTAACCATTTTTCGTAAATCTAAGATATCTTTTATAAAAATCTTCTCCTCTGAAACTAATGGGCCAAGTACTTCCAAACTTTAACTGAATGTTCCTTAGGGTATCTAGTTTATAAATTGTATCCGAAGTTTTGTTCTATCAACGAACATGGTCGCCATTGCTAAAAATAGAACATAGGGGTCAAATGCAGTTTTTGGCTTATAACTAAAAAACCAAAGCATTTAGAGCAAATCTGACAGGGGGTAATATTGTTTATCAGGTCACGATCTATCTGCCCTGAAATTAATCAGACAACCCGTTGTTGGGTTGCTGCCCCTGAATTGGTAATTTTAAGGAAATTTTGCCGTATTTGTTATTATCTTGAATATTATTATAGATAGAGATAAGCTGTAAACAGCAATAATGTTCAGCAAAGTAAGATCTACAAATAAGTCAATTTGACCAAAATTGTCAATTGACCCCTGAAGGAGTTATTGCCCTTTAAAGACTTTTTTTCGCAATTTGTTCATCATGTTGACTTACTTTAAAAAAATGTTCTCCTTTGAAACTGCTGTATCAATTTAAGCCAAACTTAGGCTAAATGAGTTTCAGAGTATCTAGTATAAATTTTATATTTTATTTCCTTGTATGTAAAGAAACATAGCTCCTATGGCTAAAATAGAACAGAGGAGAAAATGTTTTTTTTTGCTTTTGAAGAAAATAGGACGATCCACAGAACATTTAAATAAATTGAAAAGCCAAAATAATCATTGATGAGAGATTTAACCAAAAGAATTAAGGTGAGCGATTCAGGCTCTTGAGAGCCTCTTGTTCTAAATTTTTATGGAAATCAAAGCACAAATAGCGAAGATTTTACAATTTAAACAGGTCAATCAAGTTGACACTACACGAAATATTCCTTTATCAAGGAACATTACTTCCTAAGGGCATAGGGGAGCAACCATTCAACTTTAAGGGGAAAAGGGGGGGTTCCTAAATAAAATCTGATCCCCAATTTGGTCAAGCAGATGACTTAAAAGAAATATTTTGAATCCAGATTTTCCCCAAACCTTATAGCTTTAAATTTTAAAGAAAAAACATGTTAAATCTGGGAAAAGATATAATTCAGAAAAAAAGCCATATCTCCTCTTTGAAGTAAAATGGTTGCTCCCGAAGGGGTGGAGTCTGTGGGGAGGGGTACAGTTTGTAAATTTATGCTTAGAAACGTATCACGTAAGGGTACCCTAATTGCCCAGTGTACCCAAATCACCCACCCCCTTTTATTCTGTCAATGGCTATGGTAATTTGTTATCAGAAAAACTAATAAATGTTTTCCGGTATAATTTTGACACAAGGCCTGACCATAAATAACCTATGCCTAGTGGGAGGGGCCAAAATTTATATTTAGTTTTTCGAAGCTATCAAATATGTTTTTCATATTAGTTTAACATTGACCACAACATTTGCTTTCCCTGTGTGCATGGTGAGTTAAGTTGGATCCCCTCCTAAGCAGATGAAATTGTAGATATATTACAGAAAGAAATCAATTAATGTCACAACATACACATGAGTAGGAATATGCTTTGCACATGTATACAATTTATAATTGTAAGATTGCTTTGGTTTAATTATTTAAACACTGGAAGATGTGGCAATTGGTTGCCAATGAGACAACTATCCAACCAAAACCAAAGTATAACCAGATGCTCCGCAGGGCGTAGCTTTATACGACCGCAGAGGTTGAACCCTGAACGGTTGGGGCAAGTATGGACACAACATTCAAGCTGGATTCCGCTCTAAATTTGGATTGTGATTAAATAGTTGACACAGCATAGGTTTCTGACACAGAATGAATGTATTCAAATGAACTTAATTTTTTTGTTTTCTCTTAGAGCAGTTCACTATGCTGTTGAATATTAATCCTCTCAAAAAAATGTTTGAAGAAATTCTTTTTATTTATGAAATTTCAAATGAGAAAAATTGAACCCAATTTTTTAATCACATCCCCCTTTCCCTTATTCCAAAACTAATTTCAATTAAAATATTCTAATGAAGTTTGCAACAATTACTACTCATTTAAATACATCATAAAAAAATATTAAGATGTAAAAAAACTGCTTGTTATCACTAAATGGTAAAGATTATTTAAATTTATCAGTTGGTAGTAAAAAGTGAATATACATTGTATATTGTATATAACAAAGATTTAAGTTGATTCTGGACAAAGAAAGATAACTCCAATTAAAAAAATTTCTTGCAGATATTTCTTGCTTACTATACTGGACAAAGAAAGATAACTCTTAATTAAAAAAAAATTTGCTATTTCCCAATATTGTGAAATTAGATATTTCTTGCCATTGCACAATACTGTGCAATTGAAAAGACTTGCTATTGCACAATACTTAATATAATAATTTTAGATCCTGATTTGGACCAACTTGAAAACTGGGCCCATAATCAAAAATCTAAGTACATGTTTAGATTCAGCATATCAAAGAGGCCCAAGAATTTAATTTTTGTTAAAATCAAACTAAGTTTAATTTTGGACCCTTTGCACTTTAATTTAGACCAATTTTAAAACTGGACCAAAAATTAAGAATCTACATACACAGTTAGATTTGGCATATCAAAGAACCCCAATTATTCAATTTTTGATGAAATCAAACAATGTTTAATTTTGGACCTCGATTTGGGCCAACTTGAAAACTGGGCCAATAATCAAAAATCTAAGTACATTTTTAGATTCAGCATATCAAAGAACCCAAAGGTTTCAATTTTTGTTAAAATCAAACTAAGTTTAATTTTGGACCCTTTGGACCTTAATGTAGACCAATTTGAAAACGGGACCAAAAATTAAGAATCTACATACACAGTTAGATTCGGCATATTAAAGAACCCCAATTATTCAATTTTGATGAAATCAAACAAAATTTAATTTTGGACCCTTTGGGCCCCTTTTTCCTTAACTGTTTGGACCAAAACTCCCAAAATCAATACCAACCTTCCTTTAATAGTCATAAACCTTGTGTTTAAATTTCATAGATTTCTATTTACTTATACTAACGCTATGGTGCGAAAACCAAGAAAAATGATTATTTGGGTCCCTTTTTGGCCCCTAATTCCTAAACTGTTGGGACCGAAACTCCCAAAATCAATACCAACCTTCCTTTTGTGGTCATAAACATTGTGTTTAAATTTCATTGATTTCTATTTACTTTAACTAAAGTTATTGTGCGAAAACCAAGAATAATGCTTATTTGGGCCCTTTTTTGGCCCCTAATTCCTAAACTGTTGAAACCAAAACTCCCAAAATCAATCCCAACCTTTCTTTTGTGGTCATAAACCTTGTGTCAAAATTTCATAGATTTCTATTAACTTAAACTAAAGTTATAGTGCGAAAACCAAGAAAATGCTTATTTGGGCCCTTTTTGGCCCCTAGTTCCTAAAATGTTGGGACCAAAACTCCCAAAATCAATACCAGCCTTCCTTGTGTTTAAATTTCATAGATTTCTATTCACTTTTACTAAAGTTAGAGTGCGAAAACTAAAAGTATTCGGACGACGACGACAACGACGACGCAGACGACGACGCCAACGTGATAGCAAACGTAATGGAAAATAAACTTGTCGTTTTTGGGATACGATTGCTGTCAAGCAATCTGTAGACTTTTACTGTTGACCCATGCTACATTCCCTCACGTCATTCATTTTATTCTAAACATTCAGCAACATCTCAGATTCTTATGATTGTCTTGCTTTAAAAAGTAAAACAAGCAAATGATTGAACATAAACAATTTTCCTGTAATGTTCTTCTCATAATCTTCATGTGTCATATTTTCCTTGACTTATATGCGTGTTTTTAGCAACACGGACAGGGGCGTAGCTAGCATTCAATTCAACTGTAGGCACAAATCGGCAGGGGGTTCAAACGGTTTTCAGCATTTTAGTTGCATAATTTTGTGTACAAAAATATCATGTTTACTGGTTTTTATCATGATGATATCCATGAAGAAAAGTTCGAAGAATTATGAGTAATTTTACATTAACACGTGAATTAACGTAGTACAATCAGAAATCTGAAAAAAATAAATAAAATATTGATATTTACAATATGCCCAGTGTAGATCAGACTAGTTTTATAGAGGGTCAAAGGAAAAGATTTTTAACTTTTTTAAATGTATCTTTTAACTTAAATTTTGGGGGAAAAAATTGTTAAACATTTACATTTACTCAAAGTCAAGTCGACGGTTTTTCCTGCCGATAAAATCAGTAATACTCGCATCAATATCAACATTGAGGTGTCGGTGAATATGAAGAAGAGATAAATTTGAAAGTCGTTCGTCTCCCATTGTCGATCTCAGGTAGGATTTCACGCGTCTCATCGCGCTGAATCTTTCACTAGTTGCCGATGAAACAGGCATTGTCAATAAAATCCAAATAATCCTATACACTGAAGGGTACAGATCGGCGTTTGTTACGTTAAGGACACCAAGAAGTCTATCTCGTCTGTTGTCTTCAATACGCCAACGGGCTTTCCATCGTGTTATCTCATCATCAAATTCTTTTTTATCACCTAAATCCGAACGGTAAGAGTTGTAAATTTTGTCTGCTATTTCTGGAGTCAAGTTCCCTAATTTGGCCGGAATGAAATAAGAGGCAAGGAAGCGTTCCTCGTTGCTAATCAACCGCTTTGTAATCTCAGCAACCAAGTGGTCGAGAAACACGTAGTATAACGAAACTCTCCAATAGTCTGACGGCTCAAGAATTGGATGGTTAGCTCTGTGTCGTTGACGTCCAGCCACACGCGGAACTGATGGCTGGATGTCGTGTTCTGCTGCAATATCTGTTGCTCTTGCAAACAAGGACTCCCAAACTGTATCATCACCTCTTTCATCGGAAAGCCTTTGAATTACAATTTTAGCCTCTGTCAAAGATTCAATCAAATCAATATCGGTTTTCTGTAAGTAATTTGTCAAGGCGACTGTTGCGCTCAATATGTGTTCAGCAACAACAAGACTAATAATAAATTCAAATCGAAGTATCGCATTCATACTCCAAACCTTCCTTTTGTGTTCATAAACCTTGTGTCATTGATTTCTATTCAGTTATACTAAAGTTATTGTGCAAAAACCAAGAATAATGCTTATTTGGCCCCTAATTTCTAAGCAGATAAAACCAAAACTCCCAAAATCAATCCCAACCTGCCAATTGTGGTCATAAACCTTGTGTCAAAATTTCATATATTTCTATTTACTTAAAGTGCGAAAACCAAGAAAATGCTTATTTGGTGCCTTTTTGATCCCTTAGTCCAAAACTGTTGAGACCAAAACTTACAAAACCAATTCCAACATTCCTTTTATGGTCATAAACCTTGTGTTTAAATTTCATAGATGTCTATTTACTTAAACTAAAGTTATATTGCGAAAACCAAAAGTATTCGGACGACGACGCAGACGTGAGACTAATATACGACCAAAAAATTTAAAAATTTTGCGGTCGTATAAAGTCATGGTCACTGAGTAGGGTGGACTCAACAACTGCATGATACAGTCGGGGCACTTTATTTTAATAGCGAACTCCTAATAGATAGATACATATATTTATATAATGTTTTGTTCTTTAGTTGGTTACTCTGTAAGATGTATTGTTAAATTATTATGTTCATTTATGTATGCCTTCAACCCATATGGGTACAACTGTGCATTTATATTCAATCAACTATTATAATAAATTCATTGAAACAAATATATGTGACTATTAAAAAACATTTTTTTCTATTCGATAGTATGGTTGGATTCGTTTAAAGTAAAGTTCCAAATATTGCCAAGGCGTCATCTACCACATAAAGGCGGAAAAAATGTCTCCGGCAGTATGAAAATACAATAAACTCGCGATGTGTTGTAATACCAGTTCAGTTCTACCTTTCCGTGATACCATCAGATGGGGCCTCCTACAGACGTTCCATTGCAGGAGAGACAGCATCAGGACACACTTTTTATAATTTATAAAGAAGAAAGTGGGTTTCTTTTTGTGATGGTCATTAATCTTTTTGCTTTAAGTTATCCTCTCAACCACTAATCATAATCTGTAATTGATATTTAAATAAAAAGTTAACACTTACGGTAAAAAGAAAACAATATGGCGTAAATGTCAAAGATGAGTTCTCAATCCATATCTTCGATGCAGAGTTTTGGATAGCTTGATTAAAGTACTAAAACATCTTAAAGATTGCTGATTTATGGCCGCACATACATGTTTGCAAAATTCAGCAAGTGAGAGGGAATTCAAAATTTCAATTTAGCGAAATGTTTAAAGGGCTGAACAAAATATTTCCTGCTACTTTACCTTTGTTTGAAATGCTCAAAAGTATAAGATGTATTTGTTTTGCAGTTTGTCCATAAGACCATATACTTTATATGAATTTTATATCCAGCTCATCGCCAGCGTGTGCTCTGATTCCAGAAGTTTCCGATGAAAAGCACAAATTGAATGATGTACTGGATTTCTCAGAAGACCTGCAAGTTATCCAGACATGCTGTTTGTTTGCCAAAACAATTTACCGTTATTGTTTGAGATTCTGGAAGACTGGGGATCTATACCATCTACCTATAAATCAATATTTAAAGGCATATATGAAAAAATCAATACTTTTCCAGGTCTTTATTTATAGATGATAGCCTATATAATACGTGTAATTTTCCTGAGAAAATGAGGCCAAGAGGAAATTTCATAGCAGATATATCAAAACTGTTAAAATAACTTAAAAAAAGAGACATGGCATCCTACACTTTTGCGTAGGATATTAATTGTATTATAAGTACCTCCTATCAAGATAGACTATACGTTATGAAGCACAAAAGAAAGAGATATGTATAGCATGTTGCAGAACAAATTTTGGATGCTACCAAGTGTTTCATCGTAGGAGTTATTTACATAAATTTCATAATTGGTTCATTGATTGATTGTTGGTTGCTTAACGTCCAGTGGCAAATATTTCATGCATATTCAGGACGAGACCAAGTTCACAATAAAAACAATAGATGTTCTCGGACATTTGAACTGCCACTAGAAAATGAAGGTATATTGGAGGGTTCACATACATATTTAAGTACATTGGATGTTTGGTTTCTATAATTAATTATAATATACTTATGCACTGAAAGTACTCTTTTTTTTAGCACCAACTACTGTCATCCATGACTAACTGGATTGAGCACTCAAAACGATGCACATATATTAAAATTATCATACTGATCTCGGCCGAGCTAATATTGGCATAAAAAGTCCCAGTTTGAAGGAAACCGTTGTTAATCTCCTTGATTAATTTAAGTACTGTATTCTGGTCTATTTGTTCGATGATATGACTTCTCTGTACGTCATTTTTTTAATGTAGACCTTTGTGTTGGAGTTGACATAATGATGGATAAAGAAGAAAGAGTATGAGTGCTAGTTAGGCAGCAACCATTTGATTTTCTGGGGGGCTATGGTTTTTTTCACGACAAGTCGAAAATGATTTTTTTTTCTTTCAATTTTAGCATTACATACAATAGCAGCTGAGGGTGAAACAAACATTTTTTTTTCTCAGAATCAAAAACAGATTATTTGTATCTCCAAAAACTGGAAACACTTTTTTTCCAAAACGAATCAACCCCCCTCCCCCCTGCGAAAATCAAATGGTTGCTGCCTTATAACACTCTGTATGAAAGTCACAATTTGTAAACCTAGTAAACCATTATAGGCCAAAGCTATAATACAAGCTTTAAAAAGCCCCAGAAAATGACTAGTGTAAAACCATCCAAACAAGAACACTAACTCTCTGGTACAGCGGCATTTTGCTAGTTCAGTGAAAAAGCTCTTGGAAGCCTCTCGAATTATTTATCATGATTAATCAAATATTTGTAACTGAAAACACAGAATTTTTCTGTGTAAACTGGGAGTACCTAAACAAACAATATGGTATCAGTGGCGTATCCAAGGAGGGTTGGGGTGTTAAAACACTTATTTTTGCCATTTTTTCTGCATTTGAATGTGGACAAATAGTTGAACCCCCAACACACACACATTTTAAAATGGCTGGGATGGGTATGACTTGCAACTCTTTATAATAAATAAAAAGCAATGCCGAACGTCGTTCGTCTAGTAATTTCGTCCATGTACAGGTTAACGAATTTAACAAACTTCGTGTACATTTGTTATGAATATCCCTTATATGCCCCTTAAAAGTAATAAGTGCTTGCTTGCTAATACAAAGATGTGACGTAATATAATAACAATGACCTTGACTTTAAGTGTTGCAGTTTGTAAACAATGCTGGAAACGTACGCTTTTATTCTCATGTAAATGATTTTAGTTGTACGACCTGCAAAGGCAGTCTGGATCGATTTAGGAATAAAATTTGTGAATTCCAAAATGTAAGTCAGTATATTATTTTGTTATTAAAACCTCTATTCTGGAAGGGAAAGCGTAATATGGTGTTTCAAATTAAGTAATGCAATGAACGAAATTTGAAGAATATAGGATACATGTGGTAGGTATATCTTTAATGTTTTCAATCTAAATGTTATATTTTGTGTACAAATATACGAAATAACATTTTCAACATCATTATCAAGTAGGAATAATCCGAAAATACAGCCACAAAATGCAGCGCCCATTGAGAATCTGGGATGACAATTTTTATAAAAGATATTTGTATTCAAAATCGTGAAATGAATGACTGAAACGATTTCCAAATGACGAACAGGGTTCTGGAAAATATGTAAACACACTTTTTTTGGTCAGTTTCTATTTACTTTTGCTACAAAGGATTTCCCCGTCTGAACATACGATGCGGGGGTTAAAAAAATGATTTTTGACAAATAAATAACCAAAAACTAATACTTACTGAACTAAATTTTGTCAACAACTTCTTGATGCTTGTCCGTTAAAAAAACACGATGACGTCATCGGATTGACCACGACGTTTCGCGGAAAAATGCAAATGACGGTAACTGGTCGTCGACCAGTACACATGTTCATTGTGATGCCATCTATCTAACTTTTTTGCCAAATGAGAGGTTAAAATCAAAATTTTAAAAACATTTGAAGAATGGGCAATGTGGCAATGTTTACAACTTTGTAAAAAATTAGTTAAACATTGTGAAGAAGAAGAATGAATATCACACAGTAAACATTATTCAGACTAAAATAGTCAAATTTGTCACGATTGTAGAAGTCAGTGTATAATACAAACAAACCCAGATTTATAAAATGCTCAATAATTGTAATGGATGTTGAGACCAAATATTAATGATGCATAATATAAGGGTTAGATAATGTTAATGAAAAAAAACATTGGCCCAATTCATATATACCGGGTATACAAAAGTATAAAAAAGTAAACACATTTTTGTTTAATTTTTAGATTGCAGTTACAGAAAGTGAAGCAGTACAGCCTAGTGTCAGTTCAACTTAACCGTCACAAGCTGCGTTGAAGCACAAATGCATATCATCAATTTCGCCACCGAAAGCAAGTAACATTTTGACCCCACCAGCTCCAAGATCAAGTTACAATTTAAATGTGGAAACACAAAGTAAAGTAAATGTCTTCATCCAGATGAAAAGATCTATAGCCACCCAGACCAATCAAACATATTGACATTCCACCCGTATCACCAAAGTCAGATATTGTTACTATCAACATTCAGCCATCAGAAGTTCATCCTGAATCATCAGCATTTTCATCACTAGATCTCTCATCAACTACTTGACAAGCAGTAACCAAGCAAATCTTCAGTATACCAACATCAAGTCTCACATTCCCAGGGCTGGACAGTATAGTAAATCAGCAGTTAGACTCTGGTAGATTATTGTCCATAGGGAACACAGTAAAAGATATTCACACTATATTGCTTGAATGGTAGTCTGTCAAACCAATACAACATTCTGTATGAACCAGTGAAGTTAAGTCACAAAACAATCAGTGCATCCATCTTCAATAACTACCTTGTCAGACTTCAGCGAAATTCCAGCTACAAATACAGAATATGTACCTTCGACATGTTCCACTGAAACAGCTTCTCAAAGACTGTGGAAGTGAAAGACACGCAACAGCATTACATATAGAAAAAGAAACACAATTTTCTTCTCCTGTTTCCAATCACGAAGGGGAGATTGAAAAACAGATGTGTCATCAAGATGTACGCAAATATGTGGTGAGGGTTTTAGTGGAAAATCATGCGCTAAAACCTTGCTTGTAAATGTTTACCCAGATGGTAAGCCAGAAAATGCCATACGGACATATGCAATTCTAGACGACGTAAGTAACAGGTCGCTAGCCAGGTCTACATTTTTTGACATTTTCGGATTGAACGGAAGTTCTTTGGAATACACTTTATTTTCATGTTCAGGAAGGAGAGCTTTTAACTTGATTGTGGAGTCATTAGATAGACAATGAAAGTTATAACTCTGAACATTGATAGAATGCAACCAAATACCTGATCAGAAGGACGAAATTGCTAAAAAGGAGGTAGCACAGTCATACTCTCATTTGAATGACATATGCGGATTTATTCCGAGTTTGGATGAAACTGCATCAACTCTTCTGCTGATTGGAAGAGATTTACCAGAGACGTATCACGTGTTGGATCAACGTTTTTGTCATAGGAAATCTCCGTACGCTCAGAAATTACCATTAGGAAGGGTTATTGTTGGTGAGGCATGTATGGGGAAAGTGCATGCTCCAGAAGTAGTTAATTTCAACAAAACATATTACCATCAATGTACAAAACCTTTTGGCTACTTTAATTAAGTGTATAATTTGATTTGTTTTTCATTAAGTTTGCAGACAAATACCTAGCTAGAATTTCATTGCATGTAACTCCAGCTGAATCCAATCAGACGCGAAAGAGTATTGCCCGCTGTCTGATGATGTTTGAAGGTAACTTTCAGTCATTTTAATGGCATTTTATTACATATTAAATGTACCAGATCTTTCTTATTCTTAATCTAGTTTCAGAACTGGATAATTATATAAAGATGTTAACTTAATAATTTTTTCTTTTGAACGTTGATGCAACATAACTTTTATTCGACATTTAACTCTTAATAACTTATGTTTCCTATTACAGGATATATGGAAGGTTGCTGTCCTTGTTGCGGTTGCCACACCAAACCGATGAAAAACCATTGGTACTACTTTAAACTGTCGTCATTTTATAATAATGTTAATTTACATTTTTTGTCAGAAAAGAAGATGACAAATTTTTATTTTCTTTTAAATGCATACATTCATGGCAGCTAGCAAAATAGACAAAATCACAGATTTTCTAAATAAATCATGCTCTATTAATACATTTGACAGTGCTCATTCCTCTTCTCAACATACAATATTGTCACTACGATGTAATAAACATGTGGAAATTGTCATTATCAACAAAGAAAACAAATTACTCAAGATTTTTTTTTTCTTAAATAGATAAGACAGCAACCATCAGCTGCCACTATATGTAATGCTAAAATTGAAAGAAAAAAATTGTTTTGACTTGTCGCGAAAAAAAATAATTGTTTTTCGCCAAAATTTCAGGGTAGCTACATCTTGACTTGATAAACAATTTAACCCCTTGTCAGATTTGCTCTAAATGCTTCGGTTTCAGAGAAATATGCCAAAATCTACATTTTACCCCTATGTTCTATTTTTAGCCATGGTGGCCATCTTGGTTGGTTGGGTCACGCCAAACATTTTTTAAACTATATACCACAATGATGATTGTGGCCAAGTATTGTTAAATTTGACCGAGTAGTTTCAGGAGATGAATTTTGTAAAAAAAACCGAAAAAATTTACGAAAAATTGGTAAAATTTGACTGTAAATGGCATTAACTCCTTAAGGGATCAACTGTCAATTTTGGTCATGTTGACTTATTTATAGATCGTACTTTGCTGATCATTATTGCTGTTAACAGTTTATCTCTATCTATAATCATATTCAAGATATTAACCAAAAACTGCAAAAATTCGTTAAAATTACCTATTTAGGGACAGCGACCCAACAACCGATTCTCCAAATAGTCTGAAAATTTCAGTGCAGCTAGATCTTGACTTGATAAACAATTTAACCCCTTTTAGATTTGCTCTAAATGTTTCGGTCTTAAGAGTTATAAGCCAAAATCTACATTTTAACCCCTATGTTCTATCATAGCCATGTCGGTCATCTTAGTTGGTTGGCCGGATCACCAGACACATTTTTAAAACTAAATACCCCAATGATGATTCTGGTCAACTTTGGTTAAGTTTGGCCCAGTAGTTTCAGTGATGAAAATTTTTGTAAAAGTTACCGACGAAGGACGCCAAGTGATGAAAAAAGCTCACTTGGCCTTTTAGGCCAGGTCAGGTGAGCTAAAAATAATTCAAAAAAAATATCCAAAAATTGAACCGCTATTTATTCGAAAAACATGGGATCAGCCAAACCAAAATCGACACGGTACGGGAATCACATGGATACATAATGAAGATTTGTCGAAAGTGTGGGAAAGAGAAAACTCGTCTTAAGAGACCATCTCACTAGAAAACACAAACTTCTGGTTACTGGCGTGCTAGACAGTCTGGTGAAATTGGCAGATCCAGTCTCTGGGGAATACAAGGTAAGAAATCAATAAAATAAGTTGAATAAGCGTTTGGCTCGACTAATTTTAGCGTGGCACTCTCTTCACACGAGGTATCGGATTTAACGTCCCCATTTAATATCACCGGGCGTGACTGTAAACTCGATACATTCCGCACAGCCTAACGGACGCCCCAATTCGGCAAGCGTATAACTGCCAGTTGGGATAAGTGCAAGAGACCACATTTGTTTTCCAATGCTTAATGCTAACTACACAGTGTAGATACTATTCTGTACGCTATCCGGAAGAGATGATTTCCAACTGACTAACAGAACGGTTTTGCCTAGGATGACTTTTCTCATAATTTGTTTACTCCTATATCTATAAAGTGCTTTGGACATCTTCAAGGTATGTATAGCATCATAAATATGAATAACTGTAACAAAACATGCATAAGAGTATAAAATATCCGTGTGCATCACACCAACTTGATTGAAAAAAGTGAAATCGATGGACAATTTTGCTCTCGTAGTACAAAGCAACTAATCTTTAATTGCAAATATTTGCACCAGTTTACAGTTAAATATATACTGTTTCAATATTCTTTTCGTAATTAAGAAGAATATTCGTATTTCCCCTAAAAAATATGTTTTCCTTGAGAATCCTTAAATATATTACTGTACGATCAGTCTAGAACTGACTGTATTCTAGAAGCGATTTCAGATTTTTTGACTGTATGACCAGTCATGATTTGAAAAAAACAACAGCAACGGCAATTAGAAGGTATATACCTGTCTATGTGATATTATGAACTGTCCAGGGAACTATAACGTATATTTTTTTCATCAGAAAATACAAATATATTTCTGATGATTTTTGTAGACGGCTAAGTAATTGTATTTTGTTCCGTCAGTCTTATTTCAAATCAAATGCCTAAAAAGCAATACATGATTAGCTTGTGGACTTTGTAATATTGTATCGTTGCAGTGATCTGTTTAGCTATTACATTTTTTAAGGCTATTTACACCGACTGCCGTTGAGGGGGGTAATTCGTGTGATATAATTTAGGTAAGTTTACAGAAATGATTATATGTATCAATAACGAATGAATTCAAAATGAAAAGGATTTTATCAGTTTACTTAAAACGATTTCTGGGTTAATCCATATATATCATTGTACTGATTGTATTTATTAATTGCGTTGCAACTTGTGAAAATAATAATACTTAGCTTATACACTTTTATCCCTTTTAACAGGAATTTCCACAGAAAAATCAGTTGGCATGTTGAAGGTTGGTGCGACCATTAAAACTGTTAAACTTGCTGTACTAAAATATTTTAAAATAAACAAATTCAAATTTTGTCAGTATATTCTATTGCATTCTTTTTTAGAAATTTATTGTTTCTTGATTTTCTTGCAGGATTCGCTACAAGTCTCCTTGGAAGATCCAGTTGTATAGATGTTTGTTGTGGTACAGTTTGACAGTCCACTTGTGTTTGATTTTCTCGATATTGAACCTTCACCGAGTATAATAGTGTTCATGGTTCTACTGTATGTTAGGTAAGTAGGATTGGTATTTGCGCAATTGTGTAGACCCCTTTGTTTTCTAAAACATCACTGTTAGTTCGATTTGGAATAATTCATGAGGATATGCGTTGAAATCTATATTTAAACATTTCATCAAAACCCACCAGGAGTGGGGTAAGATCCTCTCTTGTTCGAAATGATAATAGGCACTTCTCTTTATCTTTGATTTCAGTACTTTGCTTAATACTAGCCTCCCAAGCTCTGCACCAATTCAGGAACTCTCTGTTCTCGTCAAGTCTTTTATCAGAATACTGACATATGGGACGTTGATCCCTAAATTTTTTTGCAAGTATAGAAGTTTGTTTTAGAAATTCAATGCTACTGTTTAGCTCGTCTCTTTTTCCTTTCAGTGAAATTTGGACGCATTGCATTTAATGAAGCATATTTTCATTTAAAACATCCTCAGCTAGTTTATTCCGCATCTTTGATTGAGATGTGAGAAAAAAATGTTTCATAGTTAACTGCTGATAAATTTTGAATGGGTTCACAGCTATGTCCCTTTGGTATGCCTTGTACCAGTGCTCCAAAAAAATATGATTTGTTTCAAATTTTAATACTTTTTTATGAGTATTGAGAAGACCGCTTTTTGATATGTTGTTTCGATTTTTTTTCTCATAAAATTGGAATAATCCATTATTACATGTATATTTGGTTTTGAACTGTCATATATGTTCTTAATGCTCATTGAAAACATTGTGTATGATGTCTTACCATCAATTAATATCTTCATGAAGTCTCTGTTGTATTGAGCACCATCAAGACTAACATATGTTACTGTGAAACCAAACAGTCCTAGCTTTTTTACTGATTGCCAAAATATTAAAAGCATTTCAGATGGAGTGACTTGTGTCGTCGGATAATGTGCAAGAGGGAACCTGAAACCTGTATGTCCTAAAAACAAAAGTTGCAACACATGGGAAGCTAGTTGAAGACTTTCTTTACCGCTACAAAGAGTTTTCATATAGTTTGTTTCATCAATTCCCTCATTTAAGCCAATGATTTCAAATGAGTTGCCTTTATAGCGAAGTTCTAAGTCCTTCTGAATGGACATCTCATCCAACATAATCTCGCCTTCATAGATATGTTAGTCCAATATTTTGGGCTAAAGGATCATTTTTCATCCAATGTAAAAATGTCTTTTTGTATTCCAGGTTCATGCTGCACTCTGTTTTTATACGTTTGGAGTAGACACTTGGACGGAAGAACCATAAATCCACTTTTTACAAGATCTTCATATGCACGAGGAGAACGAAAGTAAATTGATAGACACATTCTAATGATATCTTTATCCAAGCGCCTAGCATGAGGATTTAAATTAACAAACTGGGTTAGTGATAATAACAAAGATTGTGCTTTTTCTGGAAAACCACATAAAAATTGTTTTAATTGTAACAAATTATTGTTATATACTGGTAAATCATCACATGGTTTCTGTAAAGACTTGTCATTTTGAAAATTATTGTCATTATTTTTTTTTCTTAAATTTCCTGCATACCACACATACATTTAATTTTGATTGAAACGGAACAACACCTTTGAAGTTTTTAAATATCGAATCATGACTGGTATCTGCACGATTTTCTCTTAGCGCATTTTCTGGTAAATCAATGATGTTGTTGATTTCGGATTTATCAACCCCAGAACAGATTATAAAGTTGTTTGCTAAGTCAATTTTGCACTTTACACTTTCTTTAGACAATTCAAATGTGTCAGATATTTTTAAATCATCAAGAAAAACCTTTTTACCTGAAATCGTTACATTCCATATACCAGAGGAATGAAAATTAATTTCTGTTAAAATTCTGTTGCCATTAACTAAACAACCATTAAAGTGTCCTAATGTTATTGCATAGTCAGTTTTACTTATTAAAATGGTATTTTCTTTAATCATATTTGAAATGTGTTGAAATTTAAATTCATCTTTTTTTGTAACCGGAATCTTCCAGCCAAGTCCATAATATACTTTGGTGAATTTTTATAATTATTTTAACATCGCGTAGTTTTAGCCACACAATTCATAAACATTGGAACCCACGTATCAAACAGAAAATTGTTGAAACAAACATTTTGTTAATATGAAATATTCCGGACATTTCGGTTTCATATGTTCACAATTTATTGTTTGCTTCGAAATAGAAAAAAAACTTTTAAAAGTGGAACTAGTTTTTTTAAGATTTCTAAAACCTGGAAAGTTGTAGGTGTACGTACTCGAAAGTGAGACTGTAAAAATATTGTTTTTGTTTAAACAATATTTATTCAAATAAATCAAAACATAGTATATAGTTCTGATACAGGAAATAAATAGGATTCAGAAACGAGCAAAATTGCTTTCATTAGTCTGTCTCCTTAGTCTTGAGGAATTAAAATCGGGATAAGGCATTAAATGTCCGGCTGGCTCCAATATTTTTTGGAAGCCTATGTTGTCCGTACCTGAAATAATTTTTTTTGATTGATTTCACTGCAACATGTCAAACCAGCGTGGGAGGGGATCAATATCCACGATGCTAGAACGTTTGCTGCCCGATCAAGAAATCATTGTCCACAACTGTGGTGGGAGCAACACCTCACATGAACCAGCTGAGCGTAAGTTACATTTTAATATTAGGGAGCTACCGTTTGATTTTTATGAGGGGGTGGGCGCTAGGATGAAATTTGAAAAAAATAGGCAGGACAGGAGTTTTGAGTAAAAAAAAAAGGCAGGATGAGACACTTGCAAAAAAAAGTCAGGACTACAATTTAGGTAAAAAAAAGTCAGGATAAACTAAAAAAAAAAGAAGGCAGGACCGAACAAAGTGAAAAAAGGCAGGACAGAGATTAGAGCTAAAAAAAATGCAGGACACATTTTTTCATCCAAATTTTTGCCTTGCAACAGGCCACCTACGGACCCCTCAAAGAGTTGTTGCAAGGGTTCTTAACGTGCAAAGAGCGTGGCGCTCTCTTTACACGAGGCATCGGATTTAACATTCCCCTTCTGACCGGACGTGACTGCGAACTTGATACATCCCGCACAGCCAAACGGACGCCCCACCTCGGCAAGCGTTTTACTGTCGGTCGGGAGAAGACCAAGTGACCATTTTTCTATACCCCAGTTTGTTCTGGAGAAATGCGCTCATAAAAATAAAAGAAAAAAGTTACTTCTTGTTGAAATGTAAAGTGGTAGGTTTTATACGAATGAACGAGAGATTTCAATTCGTGACCACGTAAAATTGTATGTGATTCAAGATTCCGAATCTTAAAACCAGTTCTTTGATTTCGAAAACCTACGGCATTGTAGTGATCGAAAATTTCACTTTTTTCACATAAACTAGAAACAGGAGCAAGTTGATACATCAGATGTGTATGTAAATTCTAGAAAAACCACTGCTTATATTCGTTTATTGTTTTCACATGATCAGCCTGTTAGTTGTATAGATATGTCAATTGTGAAAGAGGGACGAAATATACCATAAGGATAGTCAAACTCATAAATCTAAAACAAACTGACAACGCCATGGCTAAAAATGAAAAATACGAACAGAAAAACAATAGTACACACGACACAACATTGAAAACTAAGGAATAAACAACACGAACCCCTGTGAACTTGTTAGTTGAATTCCTCAATTTTGTGTACCCTTTTGCTGATTCAATGCCAGACATGGTAATTTTATAGAAAACCCAAACCTTTCGCCTTGTTCTCTCAAGTTAGGTAATGCGATGAGCGATTTATATAGGCTTATTGCATACAGTATTAGCAATGATTTCTTTCAAACAAATTTATTGGTTTAAAGAAATCTACATTTGGATCTATTCAAGAAGGTGTGCTCGACTTAAGTGGCTTCGCACGTGGTGTTTGGAATTTTAAATGTTGTTTTATTGGACTTTTTGTAAACAATAAACGGTAGCTAGTCATAGAAGGAGAGAATACCCTCTATTAAACTGTATGGAATATCTGGAATTTCTTCTAAAACCTTGGGTTTATTTTCTCCATTTTTTCTTTCTATTTATTGCAATTAATTGATAAATAATGTTACTTTGCACAACTTTTCCCTGTGATATATGTACATAATGATCTATATCTATTTTTCATTATCTTGGCTGTTTTAATATTATTGCAGTATGAGAATTTCGTAATTAACAGGCCACAGAAATGATCATTAACCTTAAGGATTATGTACCCTTGTGTTGACTCATTGCTAAACATGTGGAAATTTAATAGAAAATCCACCTGTAATATTGTAAGTTGTGTCTTTTGAAAATTTACAAAACTTTTGTCAACTTCAGATATATTTCTAATATGAATCTGAATTTGCCTTCCTATTTTAAAAAGTTCTAAGGAACTAAAATGGGGATAGTTCAACCTTAATATGCATGACTGTCGAGCAAAGCAATTTGGCTTTGACATTATCCAAAGCGCCACCACGCTCTAAGTAACTGAATGCATTATTGGTTTTAGCATACAATTATGGGGAGCATCCAGTTACTGAGAGTGTGCGAACCCAAGAAAAGTCTGGTGGGAGGGAGGGGAAAACCGGCCGCTATGCATTAACCACTATGAATACGAGACGAGATAGACCAACACTGATGAGTCTTATGTAGACGAAACGCGCGTTTTTTTCGAAAAACTTAGGATTTTCTTACCCCAGGAGTAGATTACCTTAGCCGTATTTGGCACAACTTTTTGGAATTTTGGGTCCTCAATGCTCTTCAACTTTGTATTTGTTTGGCTTTTTTTTAACTATTTTGATCTGAGCGTCACTGATGAGTCTTATGTAGACGAAACGCGCGTCTGGCGTATAACATTATAATCCTGGTACTTTTGATAAGTATTGGTAACTATTTACACCACTGGGTCGATGCCACTGCTGGTGGACGTTTCGTCCCCGAGGGTATCACCAGCCCAGTAGTCAGCACTTCGGTGTTGACATGAATATCAATTATATGGTCATTTTATTAATTTTCTGTTTACAAAACTTTGAATTTTTCGAAAAACTTGGGATTTTCTTACCCCAGGAGTAGATTACCTTAGCCTTATTTGGCACAATTTTTTGGAATTTTGGGTCCTCAATGCTCTTCAATTGTATTTGTTTGGCTTTTTAACTATTTTGATCTGAGCGTCACTGATGAGTCTTATGTAGACGAAACGCGCGTCTTGCGTATAACATTATAATCCTGGTACTTTTGATAAGTATTGGTTAACGATATTACTTCACTATCAATCACGACAGACATCGGAAATATTTCCATGGACAATTTTTACCTGAACAAAACATCTCATTACAATCGGTCTAATATACATCTAACCCCCATCGAAAACAGTTCAAAAGTGAAAGCATGCACGCATTCTCGTTACTTCTCACGTGATGTCGATTAGGATATGACATTATCCAAAGCGCCACCACACTCTAAGTAACTGAATGCATTATTAGTTTTGGCATACAATGTTGGTCCACATACAACACGTTTGACTGTTTGAATATGAAAAAACACAGAATCTTTAGTACAAAAAATCATCAACCTCAAAACTTATCCCAAAACTCATGATTTTCTTTTCTTAAGATTCCGTTAAAAGTTACCGACACTAAATATAATGAATAATAATCTACAACACTAATATGTTCTGCAATCTGTATATGCATATTTTATGCATTAAACACTCGTCAGCAGTACTCATTAAAAAAAACAGTACTCATGTTCGAGAGAATATTAAATGATACCAAGATGACCGAAATTGTAAAACCGGAAAGTTCAAAGAACAGAGCCATAGATGGAGACAAGTCATCAACTTCTGAAACTGCTTATTATCTGTATTATCAATACTGACCCTAAATATCATAAAAATTAGGTATGCTACATATGTATTTAGAAGACGATTAAACTATCCCCATCCAAAGAGAACCTTCTGGTACATTATCAACCATACAGATAATTGTGTACACGTATTTCGTCGTGTTCAGTTGTATTATTAAATAGTTGTCATATTGACGCATACCACATATCCTAACCGGAACAAAGACTTGAAAATTAGTATTTACTGCTTCTCCGCCAAGCACCCGACATTGAGGAGTTAGAGCAAACTTTAAGACTGGTCAGCCCGGACTAGGAAAAAATGTGTCCGAGTAAGGTGACATTGCGTCCTGCGAAATGTAACCTTGTGAGCTAGCACGTTAAAATTCGGTTCAGAGTATCGGTCTAGTACAAAGCAGGGTTAAAATTTGTTTCTCAGTATGTTCTCGTCCTGAATATGCATCTGACTTGCCACTGGACATTAAACAACAACCCATCCATCCATGCGTATCTTATACAAGAAGACATTTAAGAATAATATTTATTATTATTGCATCTTTTTTTAATACAGAAAGTATGACAATATACATGCTACTTGTACAAAAAAAAACAAATATATATATCGCCAACGGCAATTTACAATATTCAAAATTTCATAGTAATTTGCTAGTATCCCCGTACTTGTCATAAACCGAACTTGCATATGAAGGGTTATCAGAAACTTGCTTAAAAATAATTCCCACCGTACTTTTATCTGCCATTTTGCCCAACCTTGAATATCTGTCCAAGCTACCTCGAGAAACCCAGCCTACATGATCCATTATGTCTTGAGAATTTCCGAAACCATAGACGGCCAAAGTAACAGCACACCCCCTCTGATACCATGAGGAGTCTCGCCTTCATCCATTCCCAACTCCCGTAAATATGACTTCAGGCGACCATACATAACCGAATGACTAACCGGAGCTTACGTCAAGAGGCAATGGATAACTAGAGTAAATAATGTAAGGGCTAATTTCGTTGTAAATGGTAGTTCAAGAATTTGCAGTTAACATTTTGAGGGTTTATTCACAGACCAATCATTACCAACAAGATTTCCATCAAAGTCTCAAAAGGAAATTAAAACAAGAAGACCTCTTTTTACGTATTAATTAAATGTTGATAACAATAATAGCATTCCTCCATCTGGTACACAAATGAGCCATATTAATGATACCAGCGTTTTAGAAGATTTGAATGAGAATGTACATGCCATGTAAACTTTGAAAAACTGCAGATTGCTCCACAAACTATGGATAAAGGTATGAATGCAACACCTGAATATCTTCACGTGGAAAACAAGTGGGCCACACAAAAGATGTGAAAGATAATCTATAGCGTATAACACTTTACTTCTTTCCTTGATAACTTTAAAGTGGAATAATTTATAGGCCATATGCAATACCTGTCTAAATGTTGTCTTGTGGAACACGGTGAAATGGCTAAACCTTTCATCATTTAGAGTTGCATATGCTGCCCTACCGTCCGAAAATATTGTTGCACCTAGCTTACCATGCTTCTTGATCAAAGGAATAAGCGTTTGCCTATTTCTTCTGTCTACCGGATACAACATCAAGCGGTTGGTGGATCTCTCTACTATCCTAAATATCCAAACTTTACATCCGGTGTCCTTTCCCATATGGTATTAACATTTTCGACCAAAAAGTGACTCGTCTCATTCAACCTCTCTATCAAATGTCATCGAGAACATGTTATTGAATACATATTGAGTAAAAATATGTCTCAACTGTTTTGCCCAAAACACTGAAGTTGTATTATAAGAAATACCGGCGTTTACAGAACACAAATGTAATGAATTTCTTTCAAGATATCCCCTAATAAATTGCAAGACATCCCTACAGTTTGCATGGGATTTGCTGAAATATGAATGGGTAAAAACCGAGTATTCATGGTTTTTATTCTGTAGGCATCGGAAGCTTTGACTTCCTTGTTTGTCCTTTCAGTCACCTATCCTGCATGGCTTACTACATTTCATGCAGTCATATTCTGCTAGAAGTAGATTTTCTTGCCTTAGCCAATTGTTAACAAACTTATCATCTTTGCTAAAAAGATTAATTGATTGTTGGTTGCTTAACGTCCAGTGGCAAATATTTCATGCATATTCAGGACGAGAACAAGTTCACAAAAAATACAATAGGTAGGTTGATATAATAGAGGCCATCTTGGATGATGGTAGGGGAAATTGAATTGCCACTAGAAAATAAGGGTATATTGAATAGGGACAGAATTTTGCCTTGCAACAGGCCATCTACGGACCCCTCAAAGAGTTGTTGCAAGGGTTCTTAACGTGCAAAGAGCGAGGCATCGGATTTAACGTCCCCCTTCTGACCGGACGTGACTGCGAATTTGATACATCCCGCACAGCCAAACAGACGCCCCACTTCGGCAAGCGTTTTACTGCCGGTCGGGAGAAGACCAATTGTCCATATTTCTATTCCCCAGTCACCCTTGGGGAGTGCTACAAAGATGCCGATATGTCATCCCCTAATTTCCTATAATTAAAGTTACTAACTTTTTGAATTTTCTTTGTCTTATCTTTTTTCGCTCCTCCTTCAGCCATTATCATAACGAAAATGAAACCATTTGTACCCAAAAATCCTTAGTGAGTTAACTCTGGTGACCGAACTCTCAAACTTGAGGCCTTAAACAATAAAAAAAAAAAACTATTTTTGAATATGCAAATTAAGTTCAACTTGGTTATAAACATGTATTCAAAGTCTAGTTCACGGCAATTAATACGGTATTTTTGTTTTGAAAATGAAGCATTTATTTATAACACGATGTGTATTCACATCTTATACTTTCCCCAACTCTCTTTCAGTTAATTAAATCCGAAATATTCTTTTAATCTATCATATTTGAAACTTATAAGTAGTTTAGTTTTCATCATATAAAAAAATAAGATCATTCTGCGCTTGAATATCTTACATCGGCGTATTTATACGGGGTGTATAGCAATGCGATAGAAGTAAAACATGTAAGCACTTGTACTGATAATTTTAACAGTTTGCGTCCCATGTTCAACATAAACAAATAATGTTAAAGTATATGAAACTGAAATAAAATACTGTGTTACTATAATATACATACTCACCCCAAAACCTCCTCTGTTCCTTCTACATGTTCATAGCGTTTCTCTCTACATTCCATGCAAACTGTCTTGATTGGTATCTATTGTATAGCTTAAACAATGCGCTAAAATGTCGAACGGCACCCGTATTTTCACATAGTCCTATCATTATTATCCATTGATAAAATAAGGCAAATGGAAGAGAGTTCACATACACAAAAGTTGAAATGTTAATTATATCACTATACTGCAACTTCTCGGTCCAGAATAAATGACGTCTAGACCTAGGCCACTGTACAGCAGGACCTATGCATCTTTGAATTCGATGCCATAGCACAGCTAATATCCTGCTTCTGTCCATTTTGAACGATCTTGTACATTGATTTGTGAAATCACCTCACAGTGTTGATATACGTTTAACAATATATAACCAGGGAAATTGTTCATGGCACTGCTATTAATGTTATCTCAACATTTGTTTCAATGCTTACATTAGTGACATGTTCTTCAATACAATTTGTTGCAGCATCCATTGCAGTTTTTGTGCTGATCTGACGTTCCCATTTCTCTGTTTGCAGTTTTGAAAAAAAAAAAAATTTCGTTTTCAGCAGAAGTGCCCGCCTCATTATCCATACTGGAAATGTCTGCTTCCTCCGCATCTGTAGATATTAACATCATTGAAGGTTTCTTTTTAATCAAACGCTCTATTCTCTTCTGTAACCTTTTTATCTTTCTGTCTGGTTCTATATTCTTATCAGACAGTTCACTATTCTTTCTATAGGCTGTTCTTAACGATCTTCGGTATATTTATCTCTTGCCATTATCCAGTATTTGCTTCCTAGTTGACGACTCAACTGCACAGTATTAATGTTATTAATAATAACGTACAACTACATCACATAAATAGGAAGTCTTTGACAGAAATGGATATATACCCTAATGGATATATACCCTAATGAATATTTATCACTAAGGTAGCAGCATTTTTCATGAGCTCATGAAATAAGGTTGAAAGATACTCTAGCGGTAGAAACAAATGTGGGAAGATTATGATTTTATAGACTGCATTTGAAAAAGAACAAAGACTAAAAGGGTACCATTTTTGAAAACCACTGTGAAAATATGTTGTTGTTTAAATGTAAAGGTGGTACCCAACACTTTCACTAAAATTAGTTTGGCTCGTTTAATTTTCGTAAAATTTTGGCAAAGCATTCACTTTGACCTTTTGACAAAAATATAAAATTTTCAAAAAATTGGAACCAACCGTTTAATCAGAAAAAATACACTGGTTATATAGCAGTTTAACGAACACTTGTTTTGATCATTGAGAAGCTTAATATTCCCTTAACAACACAACGTCATTTAAACGTTCTTCTGATTTTACAGAGGTATCTCCCTGTAGTGTTAGGTACCACCTTAAAGAAGATGAGGAAGACACCATGAGCCCTTTTGTATTGATTGATTGATTGTTGGTTGCTTAACGTCCAGTGGCAAATATTTCATGCATATTTAGGACGAGAACAAGTTCACAATAAATACTATTGGTAGGTTGATCAATAGAGGCCATCTGGGGCATGGGATGATGGTCGCAGAAATTTTGACTGCCACCGGAAAAGGAAGGTATATTGGATAGGGACAGAAATGTTGCCTTGCAACAGGCCACCTACGGACTCCTCAATGAGTTGTTGCAAGGGTTCTTAACGTGCCAAAAGCGTGGCTCTCTCTTTACACGAGGCACCGGATTTAACGTCCCTCTTCTGACCGGACGTGACTGCTAACTTGATACATCCCGCACAGCCAAACGGGCGCCCCTCTTCGGCAAGCGTTTTACTGCCGGTCGAGAGAAGACCAAGTGACCATATTTCTATACCCCAGTCACCCTTGGGGATCGAACCCTTTTATAGAAAAAGGGGATAATCTAAAGTGTTATTGGTTAAATAGCTTGATTGATTGATTGATTGTTGGTTGCTTAACGTCCAGTGGCAAATATTTCATGCATATTCAGGACGAGAACAAGTTCACAATAAATACAATAGGTAGGTTGTAACAATAGAGGCCATGTGGGATGATGGTCGGGAAAATTTGGACTGCCACAGGAAAAGGAGGGTCTATTGGATAGGGACATAATTTTGCCTTACAACAGGTCACCTACGGACCCCTCAAAGAGTTGTTGCAAGGGTTCTTATCGTGCAAAGAGCGTGGCATCGGATTTAACGTCCCCAATCTGACCGGACGTGACTGCGAACTTGATACATCCCGCACAGCCAAACGAACGCCCCACTTCGGCAAGCGTTTTACTGCCGGTCGGGAGAAGACCAAGTGACCATATTTCTATACCCCAGTCACCCTTGGGGATGTTAAATAGCTTGATAAGTCAAATTAGAAACATGTTGGTATATGTTAAGTATACCAACATCTTTTTAATTTTGTTATCTTAAATTTTATCAAATGTGAAAGTTTGAAATGAAATGAAACAACCCTTCCCATTAGGGGTTTAGTATCATACCATTATAACATATATGAGAAGAACATAAAATGTCAACAACTGCTTTGAAAACTCATTTGTAGACAACACATATGAAAAAATAAGGATCAAATCACACAGCATTGACTAATTTTCTTTGGGAAAAAAATACATGTACTATGAATCGGACAAGAGGGGGTAGAACATGTGGTATATGGGCTTTACTCATAGTTGAAGGCCGTCTGATGACTTATAGTTTATTTTTGTGATATTTGGTCTCTTGTTGAGATTTGTCTCATAAGCAATCATACCACTTCTCATTTGTGATTTAGATGGTACACAGTTAAACAAATCACAAAGGCGTCACGAAAACGATCGAATGTTTCCATTTAAGGGATATTTGATTAAAATATCGTGCAAGCCATAGATTATGGAGACACAATCCTTAGAACGAAGTATTAACTGCAAATAGCAATTCAAAGAATAAAATGAATATCAACAGAGCCATTTTTTTATTTATTTTTTTACATTTTTGGCGGTCATTTTGAAATGTCCACCATTTAATTTTCTTAACGTTTATATACCACCATGACTTACTTTAAACGTTGAATGTTATTTGCTGTAATTTATAACAGTTAACTGATTGTCAGCCTTCTTAAATGTGGCCACCGTATTGGATTTTTCAGGGTGGGTCCACAGCTGAAACTGACTACCATATATAGATCTACCATGGTGCAAAGTTACATGCTTTTATCATCAAACCCACAATTATTTTGAAAAAATGCACGAATCAGCTGGACTATATAGAGCAAAATCTGAAATACACCGTTTGATTGATTGATTGATTGATTGTTGGTTGCTTTACGCCGCATTAGCACAAAAAGGCTATATCGCGGCGAGAGCAGATAAACAGACAACAGCAGAAGGAATAGGCTACTTGAATCTTATTGGTTGTATTCTTACCTAATGGGATATCAGTGTTTTCTTCACAATATACTTTTTACTGTGGAATATTATCTGATGAGCCAAACTCCATGCATGGACAACATTGAATAGTTATCAATGGTACCAGGATTATAATTTAGTACGCCAGACGCGCGTTTCGTCTACATAAGACTCATCGGTGACGCTAATATCAATATATTTATAAAGCCAAACAAGTACAAAGTTGAACATACATGTACCCAGAAAAAAACGCATTTCATTTCCCCTTTCACAAATTCATCGGTTGGCAGAAAAAGACCCATGTTGCACTGTTTGCAGAACTCTAAAATGTCCAAAAGAGCTCCCCATTCTACCAATCGTCTTCCAGAGGACCAAGTGCGTGATGTGTTTTCTTTCATACTTTCAACCAATTTGCCTATGACGGGACAAAACATTTCACAGCCAGTTGCGCCCAAGTCACACACACATGGTTTTCACTAATATTCTACACAAAACGAAGAGACGTCAACTTGTGTATTTGTAAAACGACAAAAATACTTTATTCCTTCGCTTACTATGCTCAAAATACAGAGGGGTCGGATTTTTTTTCAGAACTCGTTATGTATACAAGTACATTAAAACTGGAATGGAGAGCAACGAACTATTGTATTCCCATTATCAATCAGAACAATTAAAATTGTTCAATATGGTTTTTAAATGTTATTGAAATTTTAACACCACTGTCATCTGATATCAAGTAAAAATTGCATGGTGTTAACTGTTTTGGCTAAAGCTGAGGTGTTGTTAACATGTTAACCCCATTTTGATCCCTTTATCAATGCAACTAGGTCAAGAATCTATAGAAAAGATTGAAAAAAAAACTATTACAAAGTCAATCAGGCGGTCATCAGCAACACTTTGTAAGATCTAGGAATCAAGATGGTGATGCATCTTAACTATTAGAAAATATGTCAACATCAGAGGTGTCCCTAGAATTTGATTGGGCAATGAAATATCTACCCAGTAGGTACTGTGAGTATCGAAACAACTGGTTTGCTAAGAGGGGTAATAATTTGCACATCAGAATTGTGTTTCACCAAATAGGAAATGATTTTAAAAGTTTTGGATTTGTCCACACATTTCAAAATCAAATATCACATCATCCCAGTGATTTTAGACACCATAAAAAGTGTTAAGGAAAAGTATCCAAAGATAGATGGATTGCATTTATGGTTCGACAATGCAGGATGTTATAAAAGCAATAAAACAATAAGTTCACTGTTCCATATCGAAGAAATTACCTCAAATAACTGTTGTGAAGCACAGGATGGTCCAGGTGATCGTATTGCTACAACACTGAAGTCTGGATAAAGACATTTCCTTAACCAGGGTAACGATATTGTGACTGCATCACAACTAAAGAAAATAAGGCTTTATTGCAGTTGTAGTATTCAGTATAACCGCATAGTTTATGGACAACTTGTGATATCAACGCCCGGTTACACGTTATATTTCGATTGCAAAACACATCTTGTATTTTGAAGTACATCAAGGATAAAGGATTGATTGATTGTTTGTTGCTTAACGTCCAGTGGGAAATATTTCTTGCAAATTCAGGACGAGAACAAGTTCACAATAATTACAATAGGTGGGTTGATACAAAAGAAGCCATCTGGGATGATAGTCGGGGAAATTTGGACTGCATCTTGAAAATCAGAATATGTTGGACAGGGACATAAATTTTGCCTTGCAACAGGCCACCTACGGACCCCCCCCCCCCCCCCCCCCCCCCCAAGAACATAAATTCGGAAGTCACAGAAGACACCATTAAAAACAATTTACTAGACATATATGACAGTATTGACAATGACCCCACCAAACTCTGTTTTTTTTATAATTTAAACCGAATGTACAATAAACATTCCAATTCGATGGAATAGGGCTCAAGGCTCAGATTGGCCAAGAGAAATCGTCGTGGGCTCTGAGGTTTGTACATTGTATTTAATTATTCATTGTACAATGTTATACAAAAAAAAATGAATTGCATTCAGAATAACTGGAAAATAAATAACAAACTGTTTCTTTACAAAACAAGAATGTGTGCATAGTACACGGATGCCCCAATCGCACTATCATTTTCTATGTTCAGTGGACCGTGAAATTTCGGTCAAAACTTTAATTTGGAATCAAAATTAAAAAAATCATATCATAGGGAACATGTGTACTAAGTTAAAAGTTGATGTAACTAATTTTAACTTCATCAAAAACTACCTTGACCAAAAACTTTAACCTGAATGTCGCACTATCATTTTCTATGTTCAGTGGACCATGAAATTGGGGTCAAAACTATAATTTGACATTAAAATTAGAAAGATCATATCATGGGGAACATGTGTACTAAGTTTCAAGTTGATTTGACTTAACTTCTTCAAAAACTACCTTAACCAAAAACTTTAACCTGAAACGAACGAACGGATGAACGAACGGAGGCAGAGACCAGAAAACGTAATGCCCATTTATTATCGTAGGTGGGGCATAAATATGGCTTTAAGAGACGCAGCTTTATGGCAGTAGAATGCGCAAGGTGAAAATCTTGAAAAACAAAGCCTATAACTTGGTGAAGAGATGTATACTATTCAGAAGTGTGAAAAAGGATAAAGTGATGTGCTTCATCCATTGAATTACTGGATTTTAGTTGTTCAACTAAATAAAAAAAAAATGGCAAGAAGAATTACATCGCACTGGGGTTTATAGTGAACCCCGCAACTGCTGCTACGTATATCCAAAGATGTCGGGCAAAGTTTCTGGTCATTATTTCTTTAGACGATTTTGTAATAACTGAGTTGTATGTTTCAGTATTTCGTGTATATGTACTCCGTTTTATAACCTAAAAAAGTAGTTTTAACATTTACAATCCTCCGCATCAGAGCTGTATTGGAAAAATTTATAGATATCGTTAGCTGCACCTCTTCGTAATGTAAACGACAAATCATTACCTGTGTGACGTAAAAATAAAATTGTCACTTCATGTGCTGTTACTTGAAGTCTGATAGTTTCATCATTAACACGATCAACAGTGAAGAAAATCGTGTTGATACACTAAGGATTTTCTACCTCAGGCATAGATTACCGTAGCTGTATTTGGCAAAACTTTTAGGAATTTTGGTCTTCAATGCTCTTCAACTTCGTACTTTATTTGGCCTTTTTAACTGTTTTGGATTCGTACGTCAATGATGAGTCTTTTGTAGACGAAACGCGCGTCTGGCGTATATACTAAATTTAGTTCTGATATTTATGATGAGTTTATTATTTATAGTCAGATACCTCTATTCCAAGTCAGGAATATGACAGTTGTTAACCATTCGTTTGATGTGTTTGGACTTTTGATTTTGCCTTTTGATTTTTGATTTTCTTTTTTGAATTTTCCTCGGAGTTCGGTATTTTTGTGTTTTTACTTTATACATTCCTGAAAAAAATTGCAATAAAATTACCTAATATTCACCCCTATCATAAAGTTTACTGAAAGAACCATCAACATCATGAAGATTACTTTCCGGCGCATGAGAGTAGATTCAGTTAGGTTGCTCTTGTCAGCTTAACGATTTTTGTCGAGCCTGCAACTTTTGTTGCGGAAAGCTAGACATAGGGATGGTGATCCGGCGGCGGAGGCGTTAGCTAACTACTTAAAAGCTTTAAATTATAGAAGGTAGAAGACCTGGATGCTTCATACTTTGTATATAGATGCCTCTTGTTACAAGCTTTCCGTCAGTCACATGTCCAATGTCCTTGACCTCATTTACATAGTTCAGTGACTATTTGAAAAAAGAGTTAAGATTTTTTGTAATGTTAAATTCTCTCTTATTATAAGTAATTGTATAACTTTATTTGGTATGTGCGTACTTTGCAAGGACCTCATGCCCGTCAGACAATTTTCACTTGACCTCGACCTCATTTCATGGATCCGTGAACAAGGTTTACAATAAGTGTTGGTGGTCAAGTCCATATCTTAGATACTATAAGCAATAGGTCTAGTATATTCGGTGAATGGAAGGACTGTAAGATGTACATGTCCAACTGGCAGGTGTCATCTGACCTTGACCTCATCTTCATGGTTCAGTGGTTAAAGTTAAGTTTTTGTGTTTTGGTCTGTTTTTCATATACTATAGACCAAGGTGAGCGTTATAAGCTCTTAAGAGCCTCTATTTTTTTGTATTTACGGAGATAAAAAAAAATCAGTTTTGGTTTGAGAAGTTGCCACGGAGGGCATTTACTAGTTTCTACTAGTGCAACATTGAAATCAAAGTTCGGTCAATGTATTTAATATGGCATTGCTCATTACTTATATAGTTCAAGGCCAGCATAACCATCCTGTCGGGGGCCTTGACAGGAGCTTCTCACACCAGAAGTCCGTAGATCCTAGAAAACTGTGAGAAAATCTCGCCACAATCAAGAAAATGAAATATATTTCGTAAATAGATCCAAAATCCATTTCAACTTTAAAAATATACTGATTGAATTTGGTAAGGAAAACGGTCAAAGGTTATTTATGTTATGTAATATAAGTGCAATGAGTTAATCATGTTACACAGATAAAACAATATCACTAATATGACTCAAGATGGGGAACGAGGAATTACAGTTGCTTACAATAATGTTAAATGTTTTAGTTTGTTCTTGTGTTTCCTCTGATTGTTCTTGTGCTTCAGTTTGTTGTTCTTGTGTTTCCTCTGGTTGTTCATGTGTTTCCTCTGATTGTTCTTGTGTTTCCTCTGGTTCTCGTGCTTTTATTTGTTGTTCTTGTGCTTCAGTTTGTTGTTTTTGTGTTTCGTCTGGTTGTTCTTGTGCTTCAATTTGTTGTTTTAGTGTTTCCTCTGGTTGTTCTTGTGCTTCAATTTGTTGTTTTTGTGTTTCCTGTGGTTGTTCTTGTGCTTCAGTTTGTTGATCTGATGTTTCCTCTGGACCTTCTGGTGTTTCAGTTGGTTCCTTAAGATAACAGTTGTTAATCTTTATTGTTTATGGGATTCAGGACTTTTTGTTTCTTAAAGTTAAATATTATTGAACAAGAGGCTATATAGAGCACGAATCTCTCATCTTGTTTGATCTTTTAAAATCAATCGGGTCCAGAACCAATCCAGTATATCTTATCATAATCCTTTGTTTGTAATTCAATTTTCTATGTGCATACTTTTAAAATAATTATAAGAGCTGATTAGCTCAGTGTATGATAAATATTTCCGGTTATGGTATACATTCTTCTGCATTTATTTACATATTTTTCTATAAACTCATACTTGCATTTTTTTGTTATAACTTTTGTGAATTTTCTAAAAAAAAGAATTTGTGTTTCAGTTATGGTCTTGAAAACCAAACTTATTCTCATCAGGTATCCCTAGCCTATATGTTTCATCCTTTGTAATATTTAGAAATAACCAATTTCTCTTATGGGGATACAACTGATGGATTATTTTAAACCAGTATGGCAACTGAATCATAATAGTATTTCCATGTGACAAAAAAAAGAAATGCATGATCAAAATTAGGAATATCAATATGTATGCATTTACTTGGGCAGTTGAATCAACAGAAAAATCCATATTTTCCATCAGGACAGAGGCCTCTCTGTAATAAAGCAATTACATTTGTCAAATGTCAACAAAAACAATCAAAATTGAGAAAAAGAAAATCCTTTCACATGATAGATATTGATATATCTGCTCCCAAAAAAAAATGAAAGATTTAATAATAAGAAATGATAAAGATACATGCAAAAATGGCATACTTGATACGAAGTTGTAAGTATTCAAGCAGTATCTTGATAATAATAATCGGAACTCCGTTTAAAGTAAATACTTATACTATGAGAAACCAATCAACCAACGACAACCATCGAAGTACATGCTACTGATTAATGAATATGGTGGGACTAAACATGTTTGCGGGCGCTCAACCTCCCAACACCTCTCACGCACGATACAGTGATAAACAGGACAACAAAAGTGCTATAGAAACAATCGAAAAATATTTGATCCATCAGATCGATACAAAAAAATATAAACCATAAACAAATGAACGAATATGGTAGGGTATTTATCGAATTCGTACAGATCTAAGTAGTCGCGGTTACTAAGATATCCAGAGAATCAAGATATCAACTACTTATTTAAATATCATGTGTTAAAATAAAATATCAATTAGTTAAAAAACGAATGATTAATTGGTGGTTTATAAACTACAGATATATCAAATTAATTACGATACTTACTTTAACCAATAAGCCTGAAATGGCAACTACTTGGTCTTGGAGCAACAAACAAATGTTGTCAACATCCCCCAAATCTATGGGGGTTGGCGCAATAAGCGCCTTAATGTGGGTCTCGTCCACTTCAAATGGGTATATTTCCATAATCTGGAATTCGATTTAAAAATAAAAGATACATACACGCAAGATCAACTTTACATAGTCTTCTATACTATTAAACGAGAAGACCTCATTTTGGGTGTCGCTTCTCTTCCTTCCACAGGAAATCAATCATCATGCCTCTATGTCATATGGGTAACATGCATAGTCGCATTTGTCATCCATTCTTATGATTATTCAGATTGAGTTATTTTGGGAGAAAAAAACGACAAAAAGGGAGTCCGGATATGATTCCGTCATCAGAATGACTTTTAGTCATAGACAAGACTTCCGGTTTGAAACACAACCAAACGTATAATAGATAATAAAAATGTAAAGATAAATAAGCCAATCAGAGCGTTCTCCATATCATGATGTTTAGATCGCAAGAACCCCAACTATTATACCTCCTTATAGAGGACAATAATTTTTCGCGTCTATCTATGTGTAAACTACGATTGTACTACTTTAATAAATAGACTCTCTGTATTCTCTCTTCTGTTTTCTTTGAATGTTTATTATTAAGGGGTCATACCAGTTGCATATATATATAATATAATATGAGGCAGGCATTACCTGTAAATGGGGACGAAGTCTGTATAAATTATTATTTTGTAACTTAAATATTTGTTAAAAAAAAACGTAACATTTCCGATTTTGGTTCTGTTGTTAGGGATTTTAGTTGTGACGTTACTTAAGTTATGACGTCATATGCAATGTAAACAAAGAAATGCTATCATCAGGTAACATTTTTTCATATCAAGGAATTATTAAAAATGAAATTGGTATTGCGTTCCTTCCTACTTATACTAGACTGATAAATATATACTCAAGGATTCAAACATAAGAGACCGGAAAAAGGAAGTACATTTCAGATTTCTGCGCAGGTCCGGGATTTCAAAACATGACATAAAAAAAATTGAACGATTTTGAGTTCATTAGTACAATGAAAAATTCGGGAAATTTTCCCAAATTTTTTAATTTATTGAATTTTCTACTGTTATTGGGGACTTCGTCCCCATATTATACCTCCTTCTCGCTTTTATCTACATGTAAACTACGATTATCATCGGGTGACTACTTTAATATATAGAGACTCTCTGTATTCTCTCTTCTATTTAAGAGGTTTTACCACTTGCATATATATTTTAAAATAAGTAAAAAAAGCTCAACTTTATCCAAAACTACCTCCACCAAAAACATTAACGCGGGACAGACGGACGAACGCACGGAATCTTAGACTAGAAAACATAATGCCCTTAAATGGGTCATACACATTTATTATTGAAAGGGGAAAATAGTGATTTGGCAAAACTGAAAGTCAGGTAGAGATGAGAGGCAGGTATGACCTTTTTCGAGGCGTCGGGATTGGGTGTTTTTAAGCTCGGGATTATGGGATTGATCCTTACAGGATCCGGGAAAATATTTTTCGATTTCGGGATCAGAACCCCTCAAATTAGCTTTAGTCGGTCTTAGTCATTTATACATAATTCATATCCTACCATTGGCATGTTAATAAGGCTCTCAAAAGAAAAAGCACTGATAGAATTGTCCTAGAAGCATATTTTATTAGACTAATAATGGTCTATATATCAGCATTTATATTTAATTCATGTTTGAAACGGTGCTATTAATTATTTGATTTGACTTTTACCAAAAGAAGCATTGTAGCAAAGGAGAAGAATAATTGTGGTATGAGGCCAGACACACAATAATAATTGAATTTAACAAAAAGGAAACATATATCGGACTTGGGAAAAGGGAGAGAGCTTTTGATACCTTTTATGAAATTCTCCATACATAATATCTTTTACAAAAAATCCACCTACAACAGTTCACAAGCTGTATATGCCCGCGATTTCGCGGGTGTGTTCTAGTATTACTAAATTGTGCAAACAATAAATAGATAAATAATTCATAGAATTTTTATACGACCGCAAAAATTGATTTTTTTTCGTCGTATATTGCTATCTCGTTGGCGTCGTCGTCTGCGTCGTCCGAATACTTTAAGTTTTCGCACTCTTACTTTAGTAAAAGTAAATAGAAATTATGAAATTTTAACACAAGGTTTATGACCACAAAAGAAAGGTTGAAATTGATTTTGGGAGTTTTTTTCCCCAACATTTTAGGAATGGGCCCAAATAAGCATTTCTTTGGTTTTCGCACAAATTCTTTAGTTTAAGTAAATAGAAATCTATGAAATTTTTACACAAGGTTTATGACCACAAAAGGAAGGTTGGGATTAATTTTGGGAGTTTTAGTTCAAACGGTTTAGGAAATAGGGGCCAAAATAAGCATCATTCTTGGTTTTTGCTTCCATTATCACTGTACTTACAGTACTTTTATGCATATTTTAGGGGCCAGCTGAAGGACACCTACGGGTGCGGGAATTCTCGCTACATTGAAGACCCATTGGTTGCCTTCGGCTGTTGTTTGCTCTATGGTCGGGTGGTTGTCGCTTTGACATATTCACCATTTCCTTTCTCAATTTTATTTAATAATCAAAATCTACGTAGCACTACGTACCTGCTATATGATATTGAACTCAACCCAGTAGTTTATATTAGATAGACAATTAGTACAATTAACCCCAACTTTGTAAGGGGTATAGAAATATGGTTTCACCTGAGCGTGTAATATAGTAGCTGCTACATAGTGCTACGTAGATTTTGACTATTGAACGTGTAGTTATAGACTAGCTGCTACGTTATGATATTGATCTCAACCCAGGCGTTCACATTTCTTGATCGGTGTAAGAGAAATATTTCCCATCACTTGTGAAATAGCCCTGGTTTGTGATCAATTTCATAGCAGCTAGCATAGCCAATATGTCCTTGATATCTATCTATGTTGAACGATCAGGGTTGGGTTAGATATCGTAGCAGCTACGTAGTGCTAGGTAGATTTTGTCTATTGAACGTGTAGCTATATACTAGCTGGGTTATGTTCCATATTCGTAGCAGATATCAATATATTTGTTACAACTAGTCTATAGCTACACGTTCAAAAGTCAAAATCTACGTAGCACTACGTAGCCGCTAAGATATTGAACGCAACCCTGCTACATAAATATTGATAGCAGGGTTAAATACAATACAGTAGCAGCTACGTAGCTGCTATCAATTGTAGCAGCTAGTCTATGATCAGTCTTAAGCAACTTGGTCAATAGTCAAAACCTACGATATTAAACGCAGCCCGGTTACGTAGCCGCACTAGCGGCTACGATATTGAACTCAACAATGCTATGAAGCTAACAAAATGGCGTCATTAGTAATAACCTTCCCGACGCAATTTTGTATTCGCTAAATAGAAGAATTGGTTAATTGTGCCAGGGTTCAGTTTAATATCGTATCAGCTACGTAGCGGCTACATAGTTGCTATCAACATCTATGTAACAACTAGCTATAGGTATCTACAAGCTCAATAGTCAAAATCTACGTAGTACTATATAGCCGCTACGATATTGAACTCAACCCAGCAGTTTATATAAGATAGACTTCAAAGAACAAATGACCTGGGTTGAGTTCAATATCGTAGCGGCTACATAGCTGCTATCAATATCCATGTAACAACTAATCTATAGCTACACGTTCAATAGTCAAAATCCACGTAGCACTACGTAGCCGCTACGATATTGAACGCAACCCATAACTTTGTAAGGGGTATAGAAACCTACTTAGCGGCTAGGCTATACGTGCAATAGCCAATTTCTGTGTGAAGGTAGCGCTTCGTAGCAGCTACGATATTGAACGCAACCTGGGCGAATTGTGAAAAATGCAGGGTTGGGTTCAATATCGTAGAAACTACGTAATGCTACGAAGATTTGACTTGAATGTGTAGCTATGGACTAGCTGGGTTGAGTTCAATATCGTAGCATCGACGTAGCTGCTATCAATATCTACGTAACTGAAAGTCTATAGCTAATACTCACACTATTCACCGAATAATCTTTTTTTTGTCAAATTTGATTGAATTTTCAAGGGTACAAATAGTCTTAAAATGTCCGATGTTGATGTTCGACGACAAAGGCTCGTTAATCATTATATTGAATTAAACAAGTGAATCTGTGAGTTGTAGACTGCTCACTTTAAGGACACCTCCGTCCACTAAAAGTATATTAAGGTAAACAGGAAGTTGTTGTGTGATGAATCTGAAAACATATCCGACTCATATAAACTTTAAAACCGAATTTCAGAAATCCTTGTAATGTAGTCCCTGATAAAAGATGCGACGAAATATATTCATTGGACGTACAGACAGACCCAGGTTAAAAAGAATACCCCCATTTTTTTTAAAGCGGAGTATAATAACTCGAGGTGATAGTAAGCGTTAACATAAATATTACATATTTTATATATCAATATGTCTAGAACACGGTGATGATACATAGCTGGAACCTAGTCTACGTCCGGTCGGAATGGGAACGTTATCTCCGAAAAGTTTCTCAGGCTCCTTTTTAGAAAGATAAAACATTAAAATTCAAATAGTCAAAGATGTGTTCTCGTTTATTCGGAAATGAATTATATTTGAGATGCCGTTTAATCAATTTTAAAAGAACCTTCTGGAGCCTCAATACGATTGCACAAAAATGTTCTGCAACTCTATAACTTGAATGGATTTTTCCAACGGTCGTCTAGATTGATTGATTGTTGGTTGCTTAACGTCCAGTGGCAAATATTTCATGCATATTCAGGACGAGAACAAGTTCACAATAAATACAATAGGTAGGTTGTTGATACAATAGAGGCCATTTGGGATGATGGTCAGAGAAATTTGGGCTGCCACCGGAAAAAGAGGGTATATTGGATAGGGACAGAAATTTTGCCTTACAACAGGCCACCTACGGACCCTGCAAGAAATAGAGACTGTAAAATTTCTTCCATCAAACTCAAATCCATCTCGACAAATTTCTAATAAATCTCGGACAGTATCATTCAGAAAATCCAGGTTTGCAGGTTTACTAGTCCCTAAAGCAAATGAGATGGGGAACACTTTACTTTCTTTGATGTTGTTAATTAAACAGAGAATTGGCCAAACACTTATATTACTACCTTTAAATAATGGCAAGCCATCAATATTAAAAGAAAGATTAAGGTTCTGAACCTGGTCAAGATTAAAATATTTCAATACTTTTTTTCCTATTATGATCGATCATATTCCTTAGTCCAAAATGGTAATAGCTCATTTCTGAAACTGTCTTTAATTCCACTATTCTGGGTGTTTTCAATAAAGTACGTGCACAAGAAGGTAACTCATCTGTAAGTCCATTGTTCTTTAAAATCCTAAGTAGAGCATCAAGACAGTTTTGTTTGACTTCAAACTGGTTTGCCCATGTCTTTAAGTCATCAGCTAGTGATTTTTCACCTTCATCAGTATCAGATTCACTAATATCTGTTGAATCTACTATGTCCCATTCATTTTCCTCTAAAGAAGGTGTATAATCCTTTTCAGAAGAGTCGGTTTCAGTGTTTGTTTCAGATTGAGCATTTGAGATTGTCTTCCTACATTTCTTTTGTCCAGAATGACACTCTAGCTCAGGTTTAGAATTTGCATAAAACTTTTGATGGGAATTGAATGACTCTATATCTTCATCTGAGCTTTCAGTATTTTTAGAAATGCTTTGTTTGTGAACCTTTCTCTTTTCTGAAATCCATTTTCTGTTATACTCCAAACGTTTTAACCGTTTTTTACATGCAGCTACTTTGGTTTGGACTTGAACTCATTACGTACTCTAAAAATTTGAAAAAATTAATAAAAAAAAAAGATACATGAATGTACCATGAACATGCATATGACAACCCCTCTTAATACTTAAAATAACAGATATATGTTATTAGTTCTTGAATGTACATGGCGTACGCCTAAAATTCATATGATACACGATATTTAACAAAAACATGTCTGTACATGTACATTTGTAGTACAGGAATGCCCCCTTGCACATGACCTAAAAGCGTTGACCTAAGTTCATTTTGTATGAAACCTGGAAGCGCTTCATTCTAATATTGTGCACACATTCAACACTTTTACAACCCTATGAAGTTACAAAAAGAATTATTCAATACTTATAACTACATTCTTTAGCAAAGATCATGAAAACATGAATTTTATTAATTATTTTTTTAATTCACCTGTGCACTTTTTTTGGGACCTGATGTTATCATGAATGAAGTTTTATTGAGTAATGCAATTGCTTAAGGAATAACATGTGATGTGCAGCCAATAAGAATAACGTATCATAGTGAAACATACATCTAATGTAATTATTTGTAAATAAATTGTCATTTCAATATATTCTTGTCAAATTCTTAGTCATTTATTCTACCTTTTATATACTGTTATCAAAACATTGCACTGTTCATGTGCTCAAACTAAACTACATGCTATTAATTCAACTACATCACACTTACACTTAGTTTGCTGTGCATGATAATGCAGAAATCATGCGGTGTCATATGAAAATAAATTATTAATCAGTTAGCTCTTCTATGTCTATGTCAGTTTTGGTAACAATCATTACAACTTCAAATAATGTTGGGATTAAAAATTTCAGACATGCAATCAATAAGTCATACAATCAAACATGCAGTTTCTTTGAAATGTTTTACATCATATATAAATTGTCAATTTTCATAAAATATCATAATTATTTTGGAATCTGTGTCTGTTTGCCCTGATTCACCGTTTCCTTATATGTAAATACCTGTTCACCCTGACTTTTGTCCCCAATTGTTTCAGACAGATAATTTCAAGAAACTGAACTAAATATGTTGAAGTTTGTTTAAAAATTGACAGAATATTATATTGCCACAATCAATTCATAATTTTCCCTTTAATATGCAGAGTAGAACCTGCCACCTTATTTATGTATGTGCCTGTCCCAAGTCAGGAGCCTGTAATTCAGTGGTTGGCGTTTGTTTATGTGTTTCATATTTGTTTTCGTTCATTTTTTTACATAAATAAGGCCGTTAGTTTTCTCATTTGAATTGTTTTACATTGTCTTATTGGGGCCTTTTATAGCTGACTATGGGGTAGGGGCTTTGCTCATTGTTTAAGGCCGAGCGGTGACATACAGTTGTTAATGTTTGTGTCATTTTGAACTTTTGTGGATAGTTGTCTCATTGGCAATCATACCACATCTTCTTTTTTATAAAGTAGAATACTGGAATACAATGTATTTATCTATTTGTCAATAGTTTGAGCGGGACAGATTCTGGTGTAGCTGCGAACTGTAGCTCTTAGGTCCTTATGTTATTTTTGAGTATTTGCAGACCATAGAGCTACGGATTTTTCATACTTCAAAACATTCTGAATTGCGACCCAGGTTCAGGTCGCACTTATTTTCCAAAATTTTATTGTTTATAATCATTGCAAAGCTTGTTAATATAAAAAGTTTGTTTCGTTAGATATTTTTCTAGGATATGATGTACCTATTTATGTTTGAATATTCATTTCCTTAACACTATTATTTGATTATTTTCATTTGTATACATTCTCCACTTATTTTGTTCACTCATGTTGAATTTCGTCTTGACGTCACGAAAATCAAGAAAAGATAACTAAAATATCTTTAATCTCACATGTTGGAGGTGGGGAACGCCTACGAAAAACAAGAACAGATATCTCTTTTTAAAAATAAAGGGGTTGCATGGTTTGTTTACTTATTTCTAGGTGAGAATCAAGTGTTTAGGACTTTACAACATTAATTCATGATTAATATTTAAATTGTTTGAAAGAATTATTATTTCCGTTTATCAAACATATTTTCATTCAAAGAAGTCATGAAAATAAAATAAAAGACAACGTAAACAAACCAACACGTGTTTTCTAATAAGAGTAATCTTTTCTTATTTTTTGTGACGTCACAACAAGATTCAATATGGCCGAACAAAATAGGCGGAGAATGTATACAAATGGAAATAATTAGATAATACTAATAGTGTTTAGGAAATGAATAATATCCAACAAAACGAAATATTTAAATTTACAAGCTTTGCATCGATTATAAACTATAAATTTGGGGAAATATCAAAGTGCGATCTGAACCTGGGTCGCAATTCAAAACGTTTTCAAATAGGAAAAAATAATTTTTTTTTAGTAAGGCAATGGACTCTACATGCGAATTGAAGGAGCTCAGGGCAAACAGAACTAGAGCTTACATTTCATTAGGGCGAACAGACCTGATACCATTGTTTTGGGTTGCAGAACTGAATGGAGCACAAACATGTAAGCTAGACTTCCTTTACCAATTTGCAGAGGCGGATTTAGGGGGGGAAATTTGGTTGCTTATATAGGGAATCACTGGAGCGGGGCCCCCTCTTAGGTCAGTTAGTGGGCCCCCACTTATGAAATATTCTGGATCCGCCACTGATTTGTGTTTATAAAACGCTCTTTTATTATTTCATGAGCGGGATTTAGGGATATGAAGCCAAAAACAAAATGCAAAGACTATAAAGACGTGTTACTTCAAAGGGTTGTGAAAAGTATAAATGCCATGCAGGAGGCTCCCCCTTTTTTGTAATCCTGTATCCTCTCCGATTTCTAGATAAATGTTCATCGAATCATCATGACTATCATGAGCAATCTTAAAATGGGTCCCAAATGTATGCTTTTTGTTATTCTTACCAGCGTTATATGGTCGTTATAGAGATAATTCTTTTATTCAGCGTATTTTCTTTTGAATCTTTGTCTCGTCAAAAAGGCGGTAAATTATACTAATTTCTTAGGCGTTTGTCTGTGAGGCGTTGGGAACAGTCGTACGGTAAATGCTGTCCGCTGACTGCACTGGAACAGTAAATCCGGACAACAAGCATTATGCTCCGTATCCGACAAAAACAAATCTAAAAATCTTTAAAATTTCTGTCATTTGATTAAATTTTATGTTTTTGTTTTATCATCAACGTGTATGCAAATTGTTTGTGAAATATCGTTTGGATATTTCTTTAAAACATTTTGAAACAATATTAACAGAACATTATTTGAAATGTTTTTAAAATGATTTATAGAAATGTTTTCTTGATATTGATTATTTAACGTTTGTACAATGTTTTCATAAAGTATAATGCATTAATATTAACAGAACATTATTTTAAATGTTTATAAAATATCAATTATAAAATGATTTAAAGAAATGTTTTCTTAACATTGAGCAATAAACATTTATACAATGTTTTTTATAAAATATAATGAAAAAACGTCGAAAGAATGTCTAAAACTAATGTCTTTAACACATTGGGCTAACAATGTTTTAGATAATATCTATAAAATAAGGATTTAACATTTTGAAAAATGTTTTGCCTGTATGTTTTAATGATGTTAATCAGAGGTTGGATCTAAACATCTTATAAACATGTATAAAACATTAAAACAAAAAACAACAGAGATTGGGTCAACATTTTAATAGACATTTTAAAGCTGTTGTTAAAACAATTAAAGAAAAAAATTTAAATAAATGTTTTTAGAGTAAAGAAAAAAAAATCTGTATATCATCGCAGAAATATTGTTGTCATAACATTTTGAGAAGACATTAGAATAACCTTTTCAAAATGTTTTGAAAATGTTTTGTGCTACATGGGAAACGTGCGGTCATAGTTCCAACCAGTAAGACAGAACAATACAATAACTCTATTTTAGTACGCACTGCAATAAACTGGAACCATCTGGAAGACTCAGTAGTGTGCGCCACTACTACCGAGGAATTTAAATCAGCACTCCTCAGCAAGCGCGACTAATTGTGCGCAGATCAACCCGTCACATAATAGCCGAAAGGAATCTGTGACGTACCCATCCTAATTACACAAGTGGGAAATACAGATACAGATACAGATCTCCATACTATAAACGACAATGATTTTTCCAATTGCCTGTGTGACGCGAAAAAAAAATTGTCACTTCGTGTCCTGTAGAAACTTGCTGACTAACATAATGATGTCAAATATAATTACACGAGCAACATGAAAGACAATCGTTAGAGATGTTTAAAGTTCTGTTAATTGGTGGACAATGCCTTTTAAATCATAAATATACTACGTAAAGTAAAGTACCATCTAAAAAGACAAGGAGTTAATGTTTAAGATTCCTTAATTTAGCAGATGACATCATAATCTTTGAGTGAAATTTGGTCAGGAGACGAGAGGTGATCCTTGAGAGCTGATCTAAATTAAATTCGAGGACTACTTGCACAATCTTAACAATTTAAATACTCGTCAGTTTTTAACAAAATTACGTGTTATTTATCATAATTTGGAAATTGAATTGGGACGTTATAAAAAAATTCAAAGAGAACACAGACTGTGCAAAGTTTGTAAAATTTTAGATGATGAGGAGCACTTTTTCCTTCATTGCCCTCCCAAGGGTGACTGGGGTATAGAAATATGGTCACTTGGTCTTCTCCCGACCGGCAGTAAAACGCTTGCCGAAGTGGGGCGTCCGTTTGGCTGTGCGGGATGTATCAAGTTCGCAGTCACGTCCGGTCAGAAGGGGACGTAAAATCCGATGCCTCGTGTAAAGAGAGTGCCACGCTCTTTGCACGTTAAGAACCCTTGCAACATCTCTTTTGAGGGGTCCGTAGGTGGCCTGTTGCAAGGCAAAATTTCTGTCCCTATCCAATATACCCTCCTTTTCCGGTGGCAGTCCAATTTCTCCGACCATCATCCCAGATGGCCTCTATTGTATCAACCTACCTATTGTATTTATTGTGAACTTGTTCTCGTCCAGAATATGCATGAAACATTTGCCACTGGACGTTAAGCAACCAACAATCAATCAATCAATCAATCCTTCATTGCCAAATTAACAGTTATGTACGACATTCCCTTATTAATGCAATTAATACCCATTATCCTAATTTTAACCAACTTGACTCAAACTCTGAACTTAAAAGTATTCTAGATCCCAATAAAGATATTTTGTCTAGTGTTGTAGACTATCTAAAGCAATCTAAGGAATTGCGAAAATAAGGTCCACATTGGTCAAGTATTATAGATATATATATATATAGATATATGTTATTAATATCAACTTCACTTTTTTAAAACATTTATCATGTATTATATTTCTTGTCATTTGTGTATACAATGTACTATGTTTGCATTTTAACCCGTCAGGGTTTCATGTTTTTAGCAATAAAGATATTTTATTATGTATTCTGCAGAAGTTGTCCTTTCTCTGTTTTGTTCAGAAATTTGAAAACAAATAAGGCGGTGTAGATTGTAATCAGCTTGCATGTTGGGGGGGCTATGGGTTTTTTTTCTGGAAAAATTTTGCCTGTGGTGAAAAAAAATCTATTTTTTTTCCGCGACAAGTCGAAAAAAAAATTTTCTTTCAATTTTAGAATTACATATAGTGGCAGCTGAGGGTGAAACAAAACATTTTTTTTTCTCAGAATCAAAAACAAATAATTTTTTTTTCCAAAAACTTGAAACAAACTTTTTTTCCCAAAAAAAGCCATAGCCCATACCCCCCCCCCCCCGAAAATCAAATGGTTGCTGCCTAAGGAAGAAATAGTTTCTTTACAACCTTGATGAAAAATAACTGAACATGTATGATTTTGTCAACTTTATCTACCAAGCCTTGCTACAAAACCACGGTTACCATTGATGATTTGTCAGATACTTTTGATTTTTTTTTCAAAACATAAACCATAATTTATAACACATGACATGGGTAACATCTCTTTGTTGTTACTGTGCTATAATCAGATATACTGCACAGTTCAAATCTATTTTTAGGCAGTTAAGCTGCCTTATGCGAGCACCCTGGATTTGTGTGCTATCCAATAAATGCTGAAAAACGTGCCATTGTTATCATCTAGCTGGCTACTATATTATTTGTAACTTATTGGACAGTTTTTTTATACTTCAATCTGGATTACAAAAAAATAAGACCAGAAAAACCTTAAATGATCGTCGATTTTCCCAAAAGTTTTGAAGTTGCACACAGGAAGTAGAGCACATCAGGAATCCTTATGTAGTTTATTATACCCTGAGTTTTTGGCTAAGATGTCAAAGAACAAATGTATGAAATATCTAATCGCCGAAAATCTCTAAAAAAACAAGTAGTTAATATTTCCCAAATTGCAAAAGTCGTGGGAATTTGTTTGTCGTCAATACGTAGTCAACTGATCACGCTGTTGGCGGCAATTTTGAATTCAAAAGAAGACGAAATTTTCGTATCTTTTCAATAAGGACGCAGGGGTTCAAATTAGCGGTGGTCCGAGGTCTGCGACCTTCCACTTTTGCAGTCGGACTTTCTACTTGGTTACTAGCTACGCACGACATGCCCGACGGACCTTGAAAGAATATAAAAAAATAACTTTCAAACATTTTTACCAAAGTTTTCTAATAAACGATCTCAAACTTATTTTCATCATTACTATTCATGACAGCGATGTTCAATTTGTTAAACCGCTAGCTTTATACATAAAATCGCCGGTAAATAATGTGTAAATCCGAGTAAAATCGTATCTCACTATCTGTCAAAAACAACATTGAAACCAAAACGGCTGCCTCGAGATTGCAATATCGGATCCGATTCCGGAAGCGGTCAAGGGTAATCCCGGATTTGTCTATCAACTAAAAAAATTCATGACAGGTGACAAAATACATCTATGCATGGTAAATAAATATAAACACTAGAATTGAAAACCAAAAGACATATGCACGCTTGCCGAAGTGGGGCGTCCGTTTGGCTGTGCGGGATGTATCAAGTTCGCAGTCACGTCCGGTCAGAAGGGGACGTTAAATCCGATGCCTCGTGTAAAGAGAGTGCCACGCTCTTTACACGTTAAGAACCCTTGCAACAACTCTTTTGAGGGGTCCGTAGGTGGCCTGTTGCAAGGCAAAATTTCTGTCCCTATCCAATATACCCTCCTTTTCCGGTGGCAGTCCAATTTCTCCGACCATCATCCCAGATGGCCTCTATTGTATCAACCTACCTATTGTTTTTATTAAAGCAATTGCTTTCATGCCGTCGCGTATGGCCATCTTTGTGACCCAGATCAGAGACTCCGCCCAGATCAAGCCATAGTATTTTGTTTAACAGGCTCCTGGTCTGTCATTCTTAAACACCAATGTATGTTTTCTAATGCAATACATAGCTTGAAACTTTTGAAAAACGTTAGTGGATTTAAGAAGTTTCAGCATACGTTCTTGTAGATGTATTTTTGTATTTAGGGGGACAACCGTTTGACTATCAAAAAACATAGACGTCCGAGTGAAAAAAATGCATTTTTATACCTGCGATTCCGTTTTCCGTTCGTACGATGTTTCAACAAAATATGGAATCATTTCAGTTGTTGATTTAGTATTGAAAATTTGACTGAATTATCTTTTATAATATACGGTTTTATATGTTTAATTGGTGTTTTTTTAAGAAAGAGGTCAGGTGCTCTTGTTCATTCATAAAATTGTCGTTCATTCATAAATTTATCGTAAAATCAAAATCACTACACAGGTTATCAGGTTATACGTAGTGTCAAATGATTACCTGTAATCTAAAAATAGACAAAGTTAACTGACCTATTTTGTTGATTTGTTTGCGCAAATAATTTAGAGGAACGAAACCCTTGTTAAAGACACATAACAATAAGTTTGTTTTCCTTTTTTGTCACAACTCCGTAAGATTTATCGATCACCTTACTAATGAAATGGACCCGTCCAAACGTGATAGATGCCAATTAAGTCCAGATGAAGAGATATTTACAATTTGGAATTTTCTAGTTTCATAGATTAAAAAAAGTACATCCTTTTTGGATATCATATTCAAAACTGGGTATGCATGACTAATGATAAAACCATTATCCTCGTCTTTCCAATGGACGAGTCTACTACGTTTGTTGACCCTCGACGGTCCACCGTGTTTGCAATTTTATTTCACATGTTTTCGAAATATTGAAGATCATTTTCACAATGTTTCCTGAAAATTGGATAAATATCAAAGCAACTTAAAGCTGTTTGTTCTTGTTCGTTTAATGACGATTTAATGTCATGTTTGTCTGTGATGGCCCCTCTTTTCGGGATTGCACGAGAATTATAGTTATCTCTACCGCATGAGGATGACACATATCAACTGAGCAATAATGTTTGGGACTTAGTTTTTAAGAAATGATGACAAAGTAACATTATGAAAATATGTTTAGTCAGCTGAAATATATATTTATTTTTTACATGTTTATGTCTTGTAAAATATTTTGTTTCTTTCCCGTTTTTCAACATTTGCGTCTGGAAAGTTGAAATGTTTTTACGGAAGTGTTAAATTTAAATTAATTATGAAAATTAAATCAATAAAGGAAATTATTGCCCAGTTACAAACACTACTAGGGGATAATCCATTATAATTTCTCTTGGAGTTATATGTTTCAGCACATGTATATTTGACCCCAACTTTAGCCTGGTAAACGTGTTGTCTCCTTGTGAAATATAAAACATATTAAAATAACTTTCTGCTAAAGTCTTTAATTGATATAAAGTTAAAACCTTCTTAATTCTCACTAGACAACACTCCTGTCATGTTTAATTCTTAAATATATGTGGATGAAAAAAAAGTCCCCAAAACATAAACATGGCAGCAATTGCTTTTACAGCCTTTCAGGCTTTGATTGTGAACTTGTTCTCGTCCTGAATATGCATGAAATATTTGCCACTGGACGTTAAGCAACCAACAATCAATCAATCAATCAATCCTTCATTGCCAAATTAACAGTTATGTACGACATTCCATTATTAATGCAATTAATACCCATTATCCTAATTTTAACCAACTTGACTCAAACTCTGAACTTAAAAGTATTCTAGATCCCAATAAAGATATTTTGTCTAGTGTTGTAGACTATCTAAAGCAATCTAAGGAATTGCGAAAATAAGGTCCACATTGGTCAAGTATTATAGATATATATATATAGATATAGATATATGTTATTTATATCAACTTCACTTTTTTAAAACATTTATCATGTATTATATTTCTTGTCATTTGTGTATACAATGTACTATGTTTGCATTTTAACCCGTCAGGGTTTCATGTTTTTAGCAATAAAGATATTATATTATGTATTCTGCAGAAGTTGTCCTTTCTCTGTTTTGTTCAGAAATTTGAAAACAAATAAGGCGGTGTAGATTGTAATCAGCTTGCATGTTGGGGGGGGCTATGGGTTTTTTTCTGGAAAAATTGTGCCTGTGGTGAAAAAAAATCTATTTTTTTTCCGCGACAAGTCGAAAACAATTTTTTTCTTTCAAATTTAGAATTACATATAGTGGCAGCTGAGGGTGAAACAAAACATTTTTTTTTCTCAGAATCAAAAACAAATAATTTTTTTCTCCAAAAACTTGAAACAAACTTTTTTTCCCCAAAAAAAGCCATAGCCCATACCCCCCCCCCCCCCCCCCCCCCCCGAAAATCAAATGGTTGCTGCCTAAGGAAGAAGTTGTTTCTTTACAACCTTGATGAAAAATAACTGAACATGTATGATTTTGTCAACTTTATCTACCAAGCCTTGCTACAAAACCACGGTTACCATTGATGATTTGTCAGATACTTTTGATTTTTTTTTCAAAACATAAACCATAATTTATAACACATGATATGGGTAACATCTCTTTGTTGTTACTGTGCTATAATCAGATATACTGCACAGTTCAAATCTATTTTTAGGCAGTTAAGCTGCCTTATGCAAGCACCCTGGATTTGTGTGCTATCCAATAAATGCTGAAAAACGTGCCATTGTTATCATCTAGCTGGCTACTATATTATTTGTAACTTATTGGACAGTTTTTTTATACTTCAATCTGGATTACAAAAAAATAATACCAGAAAAACCTTAAATGATCGTCGATTTTCCCAAAAGTTTTGAAGTTGCACATAGGAAGTAGAGCACATCAGGAATCCTTATGTAGTTTATTATACCCTGAGTTTTTGGCTAAGATGTCAAAGAACAAATGTATGAAATATCTAATCGCCGAAAATCTCTAAAAAAACAAGTAGTTAATATTTCCCAAATTGCAAAAGTCGTGGGAATTTGTTTGTCGTCAATACGTAGTCAACTGATCACGCTGTTGGCGGCAATTTTGAATTCAAAAGAAGACGAAATTTTCGTATCTTTTCAATAAGGACGCAGGGGTTCAAATTAGCGGTGGTCCGAGGTCTGCGACCTTCCACTTTTGCAGTCGGACTTTCTACTTGGTTACTAGCTACGCACGACATACCCGACGGACCTTGAAAGAATATAAAAAAATAACTTTCAAACATTTTTACGAAAGTTTTCTAATAAACGATCTCAAACTTATTTTCATCATTACTATTCATGACAGCGATGTTCAATTTGTTAAACCGCTAGCTTTATACATAAAATCGCCGGTAAATAATGTGTAAATCCGAGTAAAATCGTATCTCACTATCTGTCAAAAACAACATTGAAACCAAAATGGCTGCCTCGAGATTACAATATCGGATCCGATTCCGGAAGCGGTCAAGGGTAATCCCGGATTTGTCTATCAACTAAAAAAATTCATGACAGGTGACAAAATACATCTATGCATGGTAAATAAATATAAACACTAGAATTGAAAACCTAAAGACATATATGTAAAAGAAAGAAAAAGAGGAAATTTTTTGTACACCAATTTTAATGTGAAAATCCAGTACATTGTGACAGCTGGGAACAGTTTATCTAACAATATATATGTTCCTTGTAACAGCATATTTTTTTATCAGTGATAAATATTGGTAATGCATGTTAAATACTTTTCAAGTTAAACATATTACTGCAATATCAAGGGGTATTTTTTTTCTTCTCAATTTTGATAGGTCACTTAAAATAGCTGCAAGTTTCTTATAAAAAAAAAGATGTGGTATGATTGCCAATGAGACAACTATCCACAAGAGACAAAAAAAGACCAGAAATGGGTAACGGTCAAGATCCCCACCCCTAAACCATACCTATTCATGTATGGGACAATATAACTAATCATTTGAAATATAGGTGGAGTTCGTGGGGCCACTCTACCCCTTTCTGTTTAAGAATTTATAATGTTCGAGATCCACAATCTTAAACAATATATATATTTATGTATGGGACAATATTGCAAATCAAATGAATTATAAGGGGGTCCCTGTGATCACTGTACACCCTCCTGTTTGAGAACTTGGAAACATTCATTCATCACCCCTTAACCATATATACTCATGTGTAAGACTATATAACAAATCAAATGAAATATAGGGGAAGTCCCTGTTGTCACCATACCCCTCATGTTCAAGAACCTTGAAACAGTTGGGATCCCAACTCTAAGTGAAATGAAATATAGGGAGAGTCCCTGTAGTCACCTGATTGAGAAATTGGAAACAGTTGAGATCTCCACCATTAAATCAAACCATATATTTTCATGTATGAGAACTAATCAAATGGAATATAGGGAGAGTCCTTAGGGTCACCATACCCACTCCTGTTTGATAACTCAGAAACAGATGAGATCCCCACCCCTCAACCATATATATTCATGTATTGGACAATATAACAAATCAAATGAAATATAAGGGAAGTCACTGGGGTCCCCCACCCCCTCCAGTTTGAAAACTTGATAACGGTCGAGATCCCCACCCATAAACCATATATATATTCATATATGGGACCGAATATGAAAAATCAAATGAAAAATAGGGATAGTACTAGTGTCACCCCACACCCTCTTGTGTGTGTTTTGAGAACTTGTAAAAGATTGAGATACCAACGCCTAAACCATATTCATTCCTGTTTGTCATTTCAAAAAAGATTGAATGACATACAAGGTCAATCTCATAGGCGACACATATGCATATCACTTTGCTAGACCCTAACACCTGTCATTTTATTCCAAACTTAGACATCATGGACTTGGGGTGAAGATGAAAGTCATTTACATTTACTATGGACAGGTCAGACATACCTCACCATTGATCCCTGTAGTAGTGAACATTTGTCTGATTTGTGTTCTCATAACTTTTGTACTTTACAACACAAACTCAGTTTTCTTTCCAGGGAAGCAAGTCCATTCATACTTTTACAAGCTCGTACTAAAGTCAACTTGAACTACTAACAGTCAACTAACACGAACAATTACGATCAACTAGAAGAACTGCAATCATTGCAAATTTGTACCACTGCTGACTCATGAAAGACTCGTGACCATTCATGGTCATGTGCGTTGCTATTGAAAACCTTGATAAAATATGAATTATTTGCCATAATGATTAATTCATTAAATGAACATAAATGTACAATTATATATGAATGTTTAATGTTTGTTCTTTTAAATCTTTAAAAAAAAGTTGAAGCAACATTGCCACAGTTTTCATAATTATGTTTGCCTTGGTTTTCCGTTAACTGCCTACAGTGCTTACAGCGCTTTGATTAACTTGAGGGGGTACCTGGATGAAAGGGGCGTTATTCTATAAAAATAAAAACAAAATCAACAAGTGAAGCGAGACTTAAAACAATATTGATCAATCAGATTCATTTAGATGGACGTGTCTTCAAAATTAATACAGTAAATAAAATGAAGTTTGAGGTATTAGGGGGAGTAATATTGGAAAGAGAAACGTATGTCCTGTTTATTTAACATTTCTAAATGCTCTTTTTAATTTATATGCAAGAAAAAAAGTGGCTATCTATTATCTTTTTTTTTTTCAGAATGTTAAGGGTGAAACAATAAGAGTCAAAAGAATTGAAATATGATATAACAGCTTTAGAAAATGTTGTAAGGAGTGTATGTAAGAAAAGCGGCACAGCATTTTAATGTTCCTAAATCTACAGTCGGTGATCGAGTAACTGGGAAGAGGGATTTGGAAGTCGACTAGGGACGAAAATTTGCACTGCTTCTAGAGTTAGAGAAGTCCATTGTCCAGTCAGTTAAGAGAGCTTCCCACTTTGGCGTTGGACTTTCACGCAAACAACTTCTTAACAGAACTGGATCACTGGTAAATTTTTTTATTAAAACACCGTTCAGGAACTCAACGCCTTGTAAAGACTGGTGGCAAAGCCTTAAAGAAAGACACCCGGATTTAATAATTAGGAAACCAGAAAAAAAACAGGTGCCCTACAGTGCCGACTGATGTACCGGCAAAACGTTGAGCCCTACTTCCAAGACTTAAGATTAATCCAAATTAGAGAAACCAAAAAAGATATGAAATATAGATGAGTCTGGAAAATCTTTCAAACACAACCCTGTGAATGTAGTGGCAGAAAAGGGGAATGTACCAGGACGCACAAGCGCTATCAGCACGCATGTGACGAAATTTGCTTGTGGCTATACTATAGGGGATAAGATGAGTCCTGTGTTGGTTGTTAACGACAAAACAGAAAGATTGATATTTGATTTCCCTACATAAGAGGCTCCATCTCTGACCATGTGGGATTACCAGGAAAGTGGGTGGATGGATGATAGGATGGGAGAAAGAAAATATTGTTTATACAATGTAGTAATGATCGGCCACAGATTCTAATTTTGGATGGGTACTCCTCACATGAATCATTAGCACTAATACACGAGGGAATTAAAGAAGATGTCGTTGTGATGTCGCTGCCACCGCACACTACACAATCATTTGACAGAACTCTGTTTTGTCTTTGAGCAAGCAATATGACAGCGTGCTCAGAATTTCAACAACAGAATACACTGCGCATAGTGAACAAGTGAGTAAGTATCAGCTGTTCATATTCTTCACAGGTCTGCTAAAAACGCCTCTTCGTCCCTCTTACATAAGTCAGTTGATCTTGCATTGTGTCATTTATCTCATAAAGCTGGGTTAGGGTGACAATATGTTTTCTCTGAGCTGTGAAAGTAAATGCCTCCGATTGTTTAATGCAATCCATTCCCGTTATCTCCCTTAAAACATCTGACCCTCTGTGTGGCTTTGTGGAAGGAACTAGTCTTAAAAATACATATTTGTTGTTTATGTGTTCCTTTACCCTTCAATCCATCAGTTTGTCTAGCTTGCTCATCATTAATTAATATCAGCTACAGAGGGTATTTTAGTGGACGGAATCGTGTAGTGAAAGAATTCAAACAAATTAGAATATGAATTAATTAAGATATATCAACATTGTGTGTTTAATAATGTAGTAGTCGACAAGGAGGCATTGAATTACCCCCCCCCCCCCACCCCCCCCCCCCCCCCAAAAGCGATGTTTGTGAGCTATAAGCCAGTTGTAGTTTTAGGGGATGGTATTAGTCTTACCTCGTACCATCAACACACTAGATTTTGGGTGGGTGTACAAATTAATTATAGGAATGTGTAGGTAAAGCATATTTATTGTGAATTCTTTGTATATGTACCAACGACAACAAAATTATTTCCATATTCCGTTGTGGCTATGCATGGTAAATTGGTGATAAATCTCGTCACAAATTATACAAGCGCCCGTGCGAGGGATGTACATCTAGTCAAGGTCTTCAAACACTTCCATCATCTTTATAAAATTGTCCTAAGGAATGTTGCAGTTCTCTTTGTCAGCTCTTCGCAGTGGCGGCAAA